>NC_091468.1:74764442-75134735 GCF_027789765.1 Dendropsophus ebraccatus | reverse complement strand
TCATTGAATCCAGCATCTCTGTTGCCTCTTGATGTAGATTCAAATGGGGGGAGGGGATAGAGGTGAATGAAATGGGAGCAGCCCATTTTGATGTAGTAGTCATTTTGATGTTTTCAATTTTTATTTAATTATTTTTTTTTAATTATTTTTGAATAAGGATGTTTTTTATTACTTATGTGTTGGTTTGATATTTTAAATTGTGAAGGATGAAAATGTAATTGAAAGCCAATATTAATGAAAGTTTAAAAGTTTTCATTGTAGATTGTCCCAGATTTTTTCAAAGATGGATGACACAAGACGCAAGGATATATGGTGACCGCCATGCCGTGACGTTCCACTGCAGAAAACCGCTCCTGCCATAAGCTGGAGGTGAGGACAATCACTGAGACATGTAGGATGGTTGAAGGTAACTGTGCAGATGTCTATATGAAGCCCACCATTATGGTTAATTGGCAATTAGAGATTTGTTTTGTCCCTGGGGCTTACCAAAAACACTTGTAAAAAAAAAAAACTGTTCAAAGAAGAAGAAAAGCTGCCATAGAGCGGCTGACGCAACGTTCACGCAGACAACACCCTGAGCCTAAAGGGTGATGGATGATGGATGAAGCTGGTGATGCTGTTGTTTCTGTGCTATTCCCAAGGTAACAGCGTACAAAGCGTACAAGGGAACGGGGAGATGTTTCCAGTCCCTTCCTGAGGTAACCGTACATAGTGTACAGGTGGAGGGGAGATGTGGATCTGTTTGTTTTTAAGTCTTTTCCAGAGACAATCAGCAACAAGCTGTGAGACCAGCGGATGGAGAAAAGGTACAGGGTAAAGATGGCATCCAATAACTATTTGCCGACAGCCTTGTATCCCACTGTAAGTTATCTGACAAAACCAGCAGAAGGAAGCCATGTGTAATGTGATGTAGTATCCTCAGATTGGGCGGCCCAGGGGACAACAAATATAGCAGAGAGGGTTGTGTACGGCTGTATTGTCTACACCTGTCATAACCTACTGTAAGTAACACCGTAAAGTGCCTGTCTGCATAGTCTGTCATCTTCCTGCCTGTTTCAGGGAATGTAAGTGGACGTCATCCACCTGCCGCAGGTGGCCTATATAGGTATGTCCTTGTCTGTATTGGTGTCTTCTTTACAGGTCAGACAAAACTATGGGAGACGACAAAGCCAATGTCTGAGGTGATACTAGTGGCCTTAAAAGAAGCGATATAACTGAGGCCAAGAGTCCAAGTGTCTGTAAAGAGGCCTGTCAGTCAAAAGATGGGTTTAAGGATAAAGGATCCATACCAATGCTACTATTACAAAAAGGATCATATGATATATATTATTCTCATAATAAGGTCTTTGAAACCTTAGGTGATGTATCGTTTACACTTTGCTTTTATTTATATGGTGGTTATCTTATGTGTAATATATGATGATCTCAGTCAGACAAGAGACAATTCAGTAGGATCCAAATATTATATCGGTATTAAGCGCCCAGTTACTTCATATTATTGGTGTATGTATTATACTATATGATTATTTACAGGAAGAGATGTGACCAGTCATTAGACCTGTGTGATCTAATCATAAAGATGTTTTCTAGGTACAAAATGAAGTAAAAAGACTAAAAAGAAGTGGAAATTTTGAGAATCTCTTACTGACGAGTGTGAATTCACTATCTGGTTATTATAAGTGAATCTAGTGGTTACATAGTAGGTCACATTGTGGAGATTTTATTGCATTCACCTGTTATGCTGTTTTTGGTTTATGTGTCAATCAACTTTTTATTTTTGCTTTTGCTATGAGATAAGATTTGCTGACATCTAAACTTTCCCTTTTCAGAAACTTTTTAAAGTTAGTTGTTGTGACTTTCCAATACCCACATGATGCTGAAGTGGTAGAGTCCTTGTTATAGAGTCACGTCTGTTATATACAGTGACAAGACAATAAGGTTTTGTTATTTTGATAAAATCCGGAGAGGTATTTGTCATATATATATATATTAGTTTGGGTATTGACAATAAGCTTTTATTTGTTTTGTTGTAACTAAGCTGTATATTGGCGTATACTGTACAGACTCATCCATTGTTTAGTATTTTCTTTCGGTTATTGCAGATCTCACTACCACATCTGTAAGTTTGTTCCGCCATCTATAACTTTCAATAAAATGTATGGTACTATTTTTGTCTATCCTATGGTGATGCCCATAAACTAATAGGAGTCCTTCAGGGTCTCATCCAAGTGGTCTTATGCATAATACTGATCTGTTTGCCAGTAAAAGTGTTTATGTGTATTTTCTTTCGCATAAAACCTCGAAAGAGGAGAAGATCAATTCTTAGATAAAGAGTAACTAACTGTGTTTTCCCTTCCTTTTCCGGTTCTCTTGAATCTGTGTCGCCTGGACATTTCTGGAGGTTGGATGCTGGACAAGTACTTGGAGGATGGGTTCACCCTATGGAGAAGATGTGACCCCTGAGCAACCTGCGGCTCAGACAGTATCTTTGGAACCTCTGGCTATGTACCAACCACAGTGATTCCAGTCCAAGGCTTCACGGATGTCAAATGGGGGAATGATAAGGCCAGATTATGGGATTTTACCTACTTGCACCGTACCTATATGACTACACCTATATATATTGCCCTCTTAAGAGACTGGAGATGATCAGAGGGTGACAGAGAGATGTTCTGGATGAAGAAGAGGAATGCTGGAAGCACGTCACTGAGAACAACTCCTGGAAAGTTATCATTTGTAGACACAATCCCCAAGGACCCAGAGACACTTATCTATAAACAATTTATGGAAAACAACTACATTGTGCTCTTAGATTCATGAAAAAGTATCATTGTACAGAATGTATTGTTTTAACCTTTTTGAATAATAATAATGAATACTAATATAGATGCCATTGCGCATGACTGAATATCTAAATCACTAGCACCGCCTCATCTATGTCTTATTAGCATTTGTTACCGCCCTATATTTTATCTGTCTATAAAATGTGATTACCATAATAAAACTTGGGCCATTTCTCCAGGCTTATAATCATGATACATTGTCTTATCTGTGTCCATGACGTATAAGTAACGAGTGGGAACACTGCAGGATTCCAACTCTAGATATAATTTAAAAACCATCCTTTACCTGGGTTTTCGGCTTCTCTCCATAGAGAGATGTCAACATATAAATTTAGTCTTATCAGTCACCTAGGTAAAGTTCAAGCCATCCTGAACTCATTAAGGAAGTCCAGTTTTACCATTAATCCAAGTAAGTGTGCCATGGGGATGGAAGAGGCCCGATACCTGGGGTACATTGTGGGAAGAGGGGAAATAAAACCCCAGCTAAATGAAATAGAGGTGATTCAAAACTGGCCCCGCCCACTTAACAAAAACAGATCAGGGCATTCAGAGGAATTGTGGGGTATTATAGAAGATTCATCCCCAAATTTGTAGAGCTAGCGGTTCCCCTAACGGACCGAACAAAAAGGTAGAATCAGCCATGGTTAAGTGGTCCCCAGAGGCTGAAAAGGCCTTCCAGAATCTTAAGTCGGCCCTCTGTAAACGGCCAGTGATGGTCGCCCTCTGTAAACAGCCGGTGTTGGTCACCCTCTGTAAACGTCCGTTGTTGGGTCGCCCTCTGTAAACGGCCGGTGATGGTAGCCCCAGACTTTGAAAGAGAATTTGTCATCCAGACTGATGCACCAGATGTAGGTCTAGGGGCTGTGTTCCCTGTAGTCCCACAGCGGCAGAATAATGGGGTTTATTGCCCCTGTGTACTGGGCAGGACAAAAAGGAATCTTTAATAGACCAACCAATAAAGAAAAAGACTCCTCCCCTCCAGGAGTATAAAGGAAGGCTTACATTGAGTTTTATTTTTGTCCTGGTGTAGGGCAGGACTGGTTTGCACTCCCCTCCCCCCAGTTTTCTGTGTCTGTGTCAGACTTACTATCTTCCCTCCTCTTGCAGGTACCGGATTCTTGTTTCTGGTCAAGCTCCGGACCGGATGTAGGCCTGTCCAGGCCTATATGGTCCTAAGCATCAGATTCATTTGCAGGTAGTTTGTTCTGCTGTTGGCTTTGCTACTCAGGATTTCTATCTCTGTTGTTTTGTGCATAATTGCTCTCCTGCCTTGACATAGCTAAAACATCTAGCTCCAAGTAGGTTTATCCTGCTCTGGGTTATATATATACATATATATATATATATATATATATACACACATCTCCTTAGTCTTATGCACTCTTCCTCCTCCTCCTTAGCATGTCGTCTAGAAAATCCTCTGGGAGGAAAACTTCTGCTAAAAGAATGTGTCTGCAGAGAATGTGGTATGTGTCTGCCTTTCTTTTCTCCTTGTTGTTCCAGGAGATTGATTACCTTTCTCTTTTCAGAGACTCCTCTTCCAGATGACAGTGATTACACCACCTGTCTTTCCTGCCGCCCAAGGATTCAGGATAATGCCCCTATTCCACGAGTCGTCTGTAGGAACAAACGAGCGCTATTAGCGCTCGTTTGCTCCTCGTTCCCCGCTCGCTGCCGCCGCTATTCAACGCGGCTGCAGTGAGCGGGTGAGTGCGGGAGGGGCGGCGGGGAGCTGCCCGGGGGATCGCGGATCGTCCGGGCAGCCCATAGGATATAGCGGCGTCTGCTGCCGATGCTCCTATTCAACGGAGCGTCGGCAGCAGATCGCTGCTATATCAGTCGCTTGTTTTTCAACATGTTGAAAAACAAGCGACTGCAACGATCAGCCGACATGAACGATGTCGGCTGATCGTTGCACTCTATTCCACGGGACGAATATCGTTCGTAGCGGCCGTTATCGGACGAATACGAACGATATTGCTCCTCTAAACGACCCGTGGAATAGGGCCTTAAGAATGAACCTAATATCCAGGATGTGGTTATCTGGGCAGTACCAGCCCTATTCCACCAACAGATCTGACGACAGATTATCTGCCAAAGATTTGAGGCCAAACCCAGGAGTGGATTTGCAAAGAGGAGAAATCCCAATCTTTCCTTTATGACCTGTTCTCTGTTTATAGTCTGTTCCTGGGTTTGGCTTAAAATCTTTGGCAGATAATCTGTCGTCATACATATATGCAGACACTGATACTGTGTCTTTTAGGTCTTCTATGAAGGACATGCGTGAATCCATTAAGGAGGACATTTCTGCTATGATCCCTAAAAAGAGAGCTAGAAGAGGTCATACTTCCTCTCCATCTGTATCGGGTGAAGATTATACAATCCTTGATGAGGTTCACTCCTCACCTTCTCGTAAAGATGTGGATGAGAAGGAGGATACATTTATATTCAATCTGGATAAGATTTCTAGACTTTTGAAAGCTGTACAGTCTGATAATCCTGATGATTATGGTGATGTGCCTGGGTCCTCTAAGGACCCTTAGGGATTTTGTATTGATGATTTTGTGTCTGACCTGATTAAGTCTGAATGGGACAAACTAGATAAGGCGCCCCCTATCAGTAAGAGGTTTTGGTCCCTGTTTCCCTTAAATGAGGAACAATCCAAATCTTGGATTTCGCCTCCAAAGGTAGACAGAGCCATTTCTAAACTATCCAGAAATATTTTAGTACCTTCTGAGGATGGGTCTAGCAAAAAAGGACCCTATGGATCGCAGAATCGAAGCTACACTTAAAAGATCCCACACTACTGCCACAGGTCAGACCGCTATTGCTGTTGCTAACCATGAGGTCACAAAGTCTCTAAAGAAGTGGTTGTCTAAGGTCCAGGATGACATAGACTCTGGTATAAGCAGGGATACTATTTTGGATTCTTTTAAAAATCTTTCTCTGGCGGTAGATTACTTGTATGACTCGGCTTTTCATCAGGCAAGGCTGGGATCTAGAGCCATGGCTCTTACTTCCGCATCCCGCCGAGCCCTACTGTTACGTCCCTGGTCTGGGGACAACCCGTCTAAATATAACATCTGTGGGGGGGTGTCTAGTCATGCTGCTGTGAGGACATGTTCTGCAGAGCTCCTCCAGACCCATTCACCATCCAAAGGCATCCTGCACCTCAATCATGGGGAAAACCTCCAGAAAGCTCAGGGGAGGCTCCTCCACCCGTGCCTGCTCACCCCAGGGGGAAATTGGCCATTATTTCCTCCGGCCAGAGGCATCATCCACACACCAGATGACGGAGCTGCAGGGGAAGGAAGATGGCCGCCGCCATGAGGACCCTGTGCCCGTCACCCCCTCAGCGGCCCGCTTACGGTCAGCCACCCCATCGACTGCTGCCCGCGCCCCGGAGGATTCGGCAGCCCTCTCCTGGCCACAACATTGCCACGGGGATCCGGCACAGGCCTCCTGCCCTTCCCCCTCACCATCCCCTCCAGGCTCCGGCGGCCATCTTACCCGGACGCAAGGCGCGGGAGACGCGACACAGGAGCTACCTACACCGCCACCAGCCGTGGAAGAGCTGCACCCGGGGCCCCATCAGGTACCTCTGGACTGTGTCCGGCGCCCCTCTCCTCCTGCCCCTCTCCTCGTGTCGGCCCCCGGCAGGTTGAGGCCCAGATCCAAGATGGCGCCACCCTCACTGCCCCAGAAGCGGCCGTCACTCCACCCCCTGCTGCAGCACTGAACCCAGTGGCGCCCTCATGGGTGCAATCAGCCCAGGACCTGGCATGGTTCTCCCCCCCCACTTCTTCCCCCCTCAACCAGGGAGCCCCCGCACCCCCACTTGCCCTAGCTCCGGTGGGCGAACAGGGTGGCCTATCCCCTGCATGGTCCTCAGGATCCTCGTGGGGGGGCTCCCCTGCACGTAACCAGGCCGCACTTGGTCACACAGTGGCCTTAGTACATGCCCATGCAGGCTCCTCTCCACCCAAGGGACTGTTGCTGGACATTCACCCCTCAATTCCTCCTTCCCTGGTTGGCACCCCACCGATATTCAGACAAGCTACACAGCATCCTCCTCTCTGTACCCAGGAGCTACCATTGCATTTGTCCTCCTCCTGCACTTCTAGCCTTGATGATAGTAGACCTGCAACTCTGGCGGATCTTAAGATCCTTACTCAATCCTTACCCACTAGGAGTGATATCTCAATTTTAGCTAAACAACTGGTGGACGAGTGCAAGCAAGAGTTTGCGCAGTTTCGTACTGAATTAACAGCGGTCTCCACCAGAGTGGATAATCTGGAGGTCGCTCAGGAGACCACATCCACCTCTCTGTCTGCCTTACAGTCCACTGTGAACTTGCATACTGACCAATTGTTTGTCCTCCAGCAACACATGGACGATATAGAAAACCGCAATCGGAGGAACAACTTGCGGATCCGGGGGCTTCCTGAGTCGATTGCTTCATTGTTCTCTCCGGTATTTTTAACGATCTCCTGGAGCAGCCGCCTAACACACACATTGAACTGGATAGGGCGCATAGGGCGCTACGCCCACCCAGTCGAGATGACCAGAACCCCAGGGATGTAATCTGTCGGGTTCATTTCTACTTCACTAAGGAAGAAATTCTCCTGAGGGCCCGCAAACGACGTGCTGTGGTGTATAGGGGGGCTCACCTCCTTATTCTGCCTGACCTTTCCCGACACACACTGGCTCAGAGAGCGGCCCTGCGCCCCCTGTTGGACATTCTCAGAGACCGCAATATACTCTTCCGCTGGGGCTATCCTTTTGCGCTGACTGTCCGCCGGAATGGCCGCACCCTCACTCTACGGGCCCCCGCTGATGTTCCGGATTTCCTCAGGGACCTTGACATCACTGGCCTCACTCTCCCGGAATGGCCCTCCCTCCTCTCTTCGACCCGGGGTGCCAAGAGACCTCTCTCACCGAGAGACCCAGCATCTATTACTCAGGGACTCCCTCCGAGATCGCCACGTCGCCACAGACCCCGTAGATCCTCGCCCCCTGCGCCTCGGCCCTCAGAGTCATCGCGAAATTGAGATGGAGCCACCTGAAATGGAACACCGCAGATGCTTCCCGTGGAGGGACCTTCGATGCTCTCTTTTCTAACTTAGTGATTGTTGCTGTTTGACACCTTGTTCATATTGCCCCCTACATCTGTCTATGTTGCATCCTTTTTCTGTTCTGCCTCCCCTGGGCAGGTTCTGTTCTATATCTGGTACAACCCTCATAGTTCTATCCATGTTTAACCGTTAGTCATAGTTTTGCTTGTTTGCCTTAACATACTTTCCTCAAGGTCTGTGAGGAGCCCCCTGCACCGCGCATACGGTACTTGTCTGCCTCTCTCCCCCCATAGGTGGGACACCGGACCCGAGTTTTCTCTGGTCTGGTAGCCCTTTAGCTGTGCTATTGTTGAGAATACGCTGCAGTTTTATTCCTTACTGCTTGTATATTTGTACTCGTGTTGTGTTCTCCTACCCTCCTACCCCACCCCCCTGTTTGTCCTTCACTAATTGTTTTTCCCCTTCTTTCCAGAGTCGGTTGTCCCTGACGGCCCTTCTTTAGGGCCCCCACGCCCCTCTCCGTAACGCCCCTTGCCTGCACCCCATGGCGAACCTTCATGTTGCCTCTTTTAATGTGCAGGGACTGAACACACCCGGGAAGCAATCACAGATCCTACATCACTTTCACCGTAGAAAGGTACATGTCCTCTGTCTACAGGAAAGACATTTCAAGGTCAACCACGCCCCCGCTATCCGTCATAGACATTACACTCAGTGGTTTTTCTCTAACAACCCCGAGGCTAGAACCAAGGGAGTGGCTATTGCCATACATAAGAATTTGCCCTGCCAGATCCTTCACTGCATTACAGACCCGGCGGCTAGGTACCTTATCCTCTCCTTATCTGTTAGTGGTCACGTTTTCACTATTATCAATGCCTATGCCCCGAATCAGGACCAGGTTTCCTTTCTCACCCATCTGATTGAGCTGTCACTACCTGTGGTCAAGGGGACTGTAATCCTGTGCGGTGACCTTAACTTAACTTTGGACCCGTCTATGGATAACTCCTCGGGTCGATCGTCTATCTCCTACACGGCCATAAAGAGGGTCAAGCGAGCCTTTCTGTCGCTGCAACTTTATGATGCCTGGCGGCTGTCGCACTCAGCTGATCGGGACTATAGTTTCTATTCCAACCCCCATGGGACTTATAGTCGCATTGACCACATTCTCATACAGCATAGTGCCCTGCCATGGCTCTCCTACACCTCTATTGGCAACATTTTATGGTCAGACCATGCCCCTGTCTTCTGCTCCCTCACACTCCCTTTCCTGTCCAGGCCTCACTGGACCTGGCGTTTGAATGAGTCCCTCCTCTTGGACTACTACTTCCCCTATTATTCAATGGGAAGCTCTCAAGTGTGTCCTCCGAGGAGTCCTCATTAAACACGGTTCCAGACTTAAGAGGGAGAAGGCGGTTTCCCTGACAAAAGCGCTCGCTAAGGTTTCCTCCCTTGAGCTCGCCCACAAACATGCTCTGTCTCTCCCGATTCTGAGGGACTTACAAGCTGCACGCTCGGAGGTGAAACGCCTCCTAGAGGCATCGTGGGGCCGTCTATTGCAGTCCTGTCGTAGTAAATTTTATGAAAATGGCAATAAGTGTGGACGCATGTTGGCGAGGGCTTTAAGGGACAAACTGGCGCAATCGCATATCCCCTGTATTCGGACCACTGCGAATGTAACTACCCATATCACCTCGGAAATAGCATCTACATTCCATTCCTACTACACTACCCTTTATAATCTTCCTAAACCCTTGGCCTCAGCGCCTGAGCCCTTCTCTCCCCCTCCTATTGCTACCCAGATCTCCAGCGATACGGCAGTAACCCTGGAGGAGCCGTTCGCGCTGCACGAGCTCAATTGTGCTATTGCACAACTCCCGGGAGGGAAGAGCCCGGGCCCAGACGGCCTGACAGCCCAATTCTCACAAAGTGCTTCAGGAATCCCTAGGCCCCACCATGCTCTCGGCCTTCAACTCCATATCTGACACCGTCCCCTTTCCGCAACATACTACTATGGCCCATGTCGCCCTTATTCCTAAACCGGGGAAGGACCCGCAGACCTGCGGGAGCTACAGGCCCATCTCCCTCCTTAATGTGGACCTGAAACTTTATGCCAAAATAATTGCCAACAGGCTGAACCCACACCTGCCGGCTCTCATCCATGCGGACCAAGTAGGTTTTGTACCAGGGAGGGAAGCCCGCGATAATACTCTCAAGACACTAGACATAATTCATTACGCTCAATCTAACAACGTACCCCTGATGGTTCTCTCTTTAGACGCCGAGAAGGCTTTTGATAGAGTCTCGTGGTCCTCCCTGGTACAAACACTACAACGTGTGGGCATAGGCCTGTCCTTCCTCTCGAAAATTCTAGCCCTTTATAACACTCCCTCCGCTCAGTTGAAAATCAATGGCATGTTGTCGGCACCCTTTTCTATTTCCAATGGAACGAGACAGGGGTGCCCCCTGTCCCCCCTCCTTTATGTCCTGATCATGGAAAATCTAATGTCCACCATCCGCTCTGACCCAGACATACGGGGGGTCACCATTGGATCCCACGAGTATAAATGCTCCGCTTTCGCGGACGACCTCTTGCTCTATGTCACAAACCCACGTTTATCCCTCCCTTCCCTTATGTCTCGACTAGACCGGTTTGGTGTATGGTCAAATTTTAAAATTAACCTTGCTAAATCTGAAGAGCTCAATGTCTCCTTGGACAGCGCCACGGTGTGCCCTCTTCAGGAAAATTTTCCATTTGCATGGCCCCCCGCAGTCATATCATACCTGGGTATACACATCCCTCCCACATTGTCCCGACTCTTTGATGCTAATTTCCTGCCTCTGTTAGGCCGTTTCCGAACGGACCTGACAGCCTGGACCAAAAAAAGATTTCTCTTGGTTCGGGAGAATTAATGTGCTGAAAATGACCCTTCTCCCTCGACTGCTCTATCTCTTGCAGACCATCCCAGTCCGCATCCCCGTTTCCTTTTGGAAACAAGTGCAGCATTGCTTTTCTTCCTTCGTCTGGTCCCCTGGCTGTCCCAGAATCAGCCGCAAGGTTCTTTCCCGTCCTAAGGATGCGGGGGGGGGGGGGGGGGGGGGGGGGTGTTGGTCTGCCAGATTGCCGCCTTTATTATCTATCTTTTGTCCACGTGAGGATCTTGGACATGTTTCATCATTCTACTTCCAAGCTGTGGGTGCAGTTGGCACAGGCCCAATGCCCTCGGCCTTTGTCTACGCTCCCATGGACATGGTCCCCTACCTTGGCAGACCGCACACCTCTGTCCTACACAACTCGCCATACTCTTGCATCTTTACCAGCCGCCGGGTCTCCTTGTGCTCTGTTGGATAGTCGTGGTCCTATGACCCACGTCACAGATAACCCTGACTTTCAACCAGGTATGTCCAGGACTTTCTTAGGCACACCTAGGGACACCCCTCTCCGCTTTTACCACGTGGTCAAACGGGGAGCACTGTTTCCCTTATCCGACATTCTCTCCTCCACACCCCCCTTGTCAAGACACCTGTTTGAGTATATTCAACTGCAGCATTTCTACACAACCACCTCACGTACTCACGCTCTCCATAATACGTTGTCGGACTTTGAGAAGTTGTATGTGGCGCCTTCCTGTCCCCCACATGCCATCTCTCTCTCTTATCAACTGTTGCTCTCCTCTAGACTGGACCATCTGCCCTCCTTCTGCTCAGCATGGGAGACAGAGTTGGGAAAAACTTTTACGCCTCAACAATGGTCAAAGGCTTTTTTTCTATCTCACAAAGCTACTATGGCATGTAAGACACAGGAGACCAGTTATAAGATTTTGTCCCGTTGGTACCGGGTTCCAGCTGCCCTTCATTGCTGGTACGCCTTGGTCCCTGACATTTGTTGGCGTTGTGGGGGCGTGGGAGGCACCATGACACACATTTGGTGGGGATGCCCCAAATTGCGGTCATTTTGGCCCATGGTCTTGCGCCTCATTAAGGAAATTACCGGCATCACTATCCCTAATACCCCTGAAGCGGCACTGCTTTTCATGTTCCCCATAGCCCAGTCTCGCTTTAAAAAATCTCTGGCACGCCATCTGCTCCAAGCTGCCAAGTCAGTCCTCCCTCGGAAATGGAAATCCGTCGACCCTCCGACTATTGACGAATGGTTTGCGGAAATAGCCCAGACACATCACATGGAGGACCTCATTGCTGTTACCCCGGCAGCAGTGAAGAGGTACACGGCCACTTGGGGCCAATGGCTCATATTCCTAGATTCTGATTCTTATAGAACCGCCACGGCCTGAAACCGCCCTTCTGTCCCTAGTCGCCCGAAGGGTGCCCCCCCCCTCTTTTGCCGCCAGGGACAGCCTCTATTTTATGATCCTCTTGTTGTCTTATCCTCTCCTGTCCGGTGTGTTTTGTTTGTCGTCTTCTTACTTCTGTTTCTCCTATCTCTGCAGTACAGCTTGCATATGATAGTACATTGTTTTTGTAATGACTTATGCTGAGATCGACTGGAATACTGATCCAGTTTTTTCTGGTCATGTTACAGATGTTGACATTTCTACTGTTCTTTGTTACAGTTCACGATTATAAATGCATTCTGTGCATTTACATCATTCCTTGTATTTACCCCTTCCCCCCAGAAGGACTTGCCGTCCCGAGTTCCCATTTGTATTGTATACACTCTTTTCTTGTCTTTGAAAATAAAAAACTTTAAATTTAAATATAACATCTGTAATCTAGAATATACTCCAGGTAAACTCTTCGGTGCAGAACTTGACACTTCCTTATGGAGGAATTATCCGATAAGAAAGGTAAATCTTTACCTAGAGCTCGGAATTCCTTTCGGAGGAGACAGGCTCAATCTCCCCAAAGAATAGACAGTACCGCTACAGAGGCAGAGGTAGAGGATACGGTAGCTACAGGAGAGGAGGTCAGAATAAAGGAGCCAAGTCCCCTAATAGGAAGAAGGAATTCTGACGCCATAATAAAGGTAGGGGGTCGAATTGCACAATTTCTGCCAGCCTGGGAGAGAGTTGTGTCAGATGTTTGGGTAATAAACATAATAAAGAGAGGCTATGTGTTACCACTTCACCCCCTGCCTCCAGAACGTTTTCTTGTGTCCTCCCGTCTTTCTCTCAAAAACAGACCGTCTAGGAAGAATCCATCCTCGAAGATCAAAGCCTTGAAAACAGTTCCCGTTCCGGAGGAAAGGTCGGGAGTATATTCCTCAGTGTTCCTGGTTCCCAAACCTTCAGGGAAATGGAGGCTTACGAAGAATAGGTTCAGAATGGAGACGATAAGATCCGTAAAATCACTTCTGAACAGCGGAGACTATATGGCATCGCTGGATCTCAAGGATGCATATTTCCACATCCTTATATTCGAGAAGCACAGAAGATTTCTGAGAATAGCCGTGTATATCCAAGGTCAGTTACACCATTTACAATTCAAGGTACTTCCCTTCGGGCTTACATCTGCCCCCTTTGTTTTTACGAAGGTAGTAGCTGCTGTCGTTGCTCCTCTCAGGGTACAAGGGATAACTATTATCCCATACCTAGACAATTGGCTTCTCCTTGCAGAGTCAACAGAACGTCTGAATCACAACGTATCAAAAACATTGGATCTCCTATCATCCCTAGGATGGGTGGTCAAGTCAGAGCTGACCCCCTCATTGACAAAGAGATTTCTGGGGTTCATCATAAACTCAGAGACAATGAAGCTTTTCATAACCCCAGAGAGGAAGAGGAGAATTCAAGAAGGGTGCCATTATCTAAGAGTTTCTCATCAGGTGACCCTCAGAACTTTGATGTGTTTTCTAGGTCTTCTTTCCTCCTCAGCGGAAGCAGTCCCCTGGGCCTTGTGTCACATGAGAATTCTTCAATCGGAGGTTCTTCAGGACTGGAACAGGAGAGCTTCGGGCTTAGAGAAGAAAATAAAACTGTCTGCAGGAGCAAGAGCCTCTCTTCTGTGGTGGTCACAGGTAAAGGACGGTATCAGCCTAGAAGAACCCATTTGGAAGATCCTGACTACAGATGCCTCAGGCTCAGGATGGGGAGCACATCTCGGGGAACTAAACGTTCAAGGCACATGGTCACCCTTAAAAAAAACCTTCTCTTCAAACGAGAAGGAACTAAAAGCTATTTACAAAGCTCTGCAACACTTTTCTCCTCACCTTCTAGGGTCGGCGGTGAAAGTGAAAACGGACAATATGGCATCGGTCTTCTACATCAACAAGCAGGGCGGCACCCGGTCGAAACCTCTTCTAACAGAAGTAGGATAGATCCTAAGTTGGGCAGAAAGGAACATACCTCGCATCATGGCTGTACACATCAGAGGAACTTACAATGTCTTGGCGGACCGTCTGAGCAGACAGATGACAATCCCAGGGGAATGGTCCCTGAACAGAGCCATCTTCAATCAGAAGATTGTCAGAAGGTGGGGTCAACCAGAGATAGACGTAATGGCGACAAGAATGAATGCGAAGGTCCCAAGATTCTGTTCCCTATACTTATCAGATTGTGCGGAGATTACAGATGCGATGTCAATAGGGTGGAACTTCAACCTAGCCTATGTCTTTCCGCCCACTGACATGATCCCCAGAGTGCTGAAGAAGATCAGGCAGGATCAGGCCTCGGTAATAGTGGGGATTTCTGTTCCCTTTCCCCCCCCCTCTTGAGCTGCTCTCTGTCATGTGACTAACGTAAATTGTACTGATTGTTTTCCATTTGATTTGTTGTAGTGATTATCATACATTCCTTGTATTTTGTTCAGAATTTATTTAGTTGTATTATTTCAGCATTTACTTTATTACATTTTGTCTCATTTCTGGCATACATTAGGACATGTGGGTTTAACCTTTCTAAATAGTCAGCTCTTGGTTATTCCATCCTATTTCCCTGGGGTAGTGCACGGTTGCACATTGAGTCGTACCTGGCTCGGTGCTTGATTTATATGTGGTTTTAAATGTCTGTATTAGTTGGTTGTGTTCATATTTTGAGGTGCAGCCTGTTTTATCTATACTCTTCGTTGTGTTGCATATATCTTTTGGAGTTTAGTGGCTAGCACTCAGTTTAAAATATATTGGCGGTGCCAGCGGAGGATCTTTTTGGCCTCGGTAATAGTGGTCATACCATTTTGGCCAAAGAGGTCCTGGTTTGCCCAGCTCATATCCATGAGCAAGGGAGACTATTGGAAACTACCGATGATAGACAACCTGGTGTCTCAGGGCACTCACTTGTGTCAGGATCTGGAGTCCCTCCACCTAACAGCTTGGAGATTGAGGGGACCCTATTGAGAAATAAAGGTTTTTCCAATAGAGTGTTGGAAACACTGTCTCATACGAGAAGTGATGCTACCAACAGGTCTTACTCTAGAGTCACAAGAGTTTTCCAAACTTGGTTCTCTTCCAGACAGAAAGACCATACTGATCCTTTTACTCCGGACATACTGGAATTTTTACAGGACGAATTCGATAAGGGCATCGCACCAAGTACCCTTAAGGTCCAGCTAGCCACCATATCAGTTTTTCTTCAAAAAAGACTTTTGCAGATTCCTAAAGTGAAGAACTTTATTAAAGCTGTCTCTCGTTTGCGACCAAGAATCTCCAGACCAGTATGTCCATGGGATCTGTCTTTGGTGTTAAAAGTTCTGGCTGACCAGCCCTTCGAGCCCATCTCAGATATTTCTTTTTAAAACTTCTAACCTTAAAAACGATATTCCTCTTAGCTATCACATCAGCTAAGAGGATAGGAGAACTGCAAGCTCTATCATCAGCCGAGCCTTATACGACATTTCTATTAGATAGAGTACTCTTAAGATACTTACCTAACTTTGCTCCGAAAGTACCTACCTTTTCAAACTTAAATCAATTAATTTCTATTCCTATCTTGCCCCAAGAGGCTATTACAAAGGAGAAGATGGATATTGTAAGATGTCTGAAGATGTATCTACAGCGTACGGAGGAATTCAGAGGAACTGAAAATCTATTCATCTCCTTCATGTGGAAAAATAAGGGGGAAAAGGCCTCTAAGCCTACAATTTCAAGGTGGATCACGGAATGTATTAATATGTGTTATTCACTTGGTGATAGGGAGCCTCCGGAATTCACCAAGGCACCTTCCACGCGCTCAGTGGCTTCCTCCTGGGCTGAAAAAGCATTAATTCCGCTTGATCAAATCTATCTTCCCCCAAAACATTTTTAAAATATTACAGGATCAATTCCTTATCTTCCACAGCATTTTCCTCTTCAGTTATTCAGTCAGCTATGCAGGTGACCCGCCCTTAGGGGTTAGTACTTGCTAAACCCCCATTATTGTGCCGCTGTGGGACGACAGGGAAGTTAACATTATGTATGTTAATGTGTTTTCCCATCAGTGCCATCAGCGGCACAAGCATCCCTCCCTTCTCTGAATATTGTTTATGTATTATGTAATTATCTTTGTCTTTATAATAAAACTCAATGTGTACCGGGGTAAGCCTTCCTTTATACTCCTGGAGGGGAGGAGTCTTTTTCTTTATTGGTTGGTCTATTAACCCCTTAGCGACCCATGACGTACCTGGTACGTCATGGTGCCGCGGGTGGGTGTTCAGAGCGGGGTCCCGCCGGGACCTGAACGGCACCGATCCCGGCTGCAATCTGCAGCCGGGCAGTGCCTCTATTAGCCGGAGCGGGTCCCGTTGCCGCGCCGGTTAATTAAAGGGAACTGAGAGATGAGCCCAACACCCATAGAGAATGACAGGAGAGTCCAGCGCTCCGTCATTCTCTATGAGCGTTGGACTCATCTCTCAGCGCGCGCGCCGGGCTGCAGCGGCTGAGATCTTCATCACCCGACCACCTCCAGAAGCGGGACCCGGCGGGATTAGGTGAGTATAGGGGGCTCTAACGGGGGGTCGGGAGCCTGTCACCCCGGCACAGGGGGTGACAGGTTCCCTTTAAGCACTTCAATGCAGCTGTCAAACCTGACAGCTGCATTGAAGTGCTTAGTATTGCACATCCCTGGTGGCTAGTTGGACGTTCTTCTGCCCGTGCCGGGCCTCAGCGTCGGAATGACGCTGATCCCGACTCGGCAATAGATTGCTATGGCCTGCAGCAGGCCATAGCAATCTATCACCGATATGATGGATCATTGCTATGTATATACACAGCAATTAGCTCTATGAGAGATCATTGCTGTGTATATACAAGTCCCCCAGGGGGGCTTCTACTTTATGTAAAAATAAAAGCAAAAAAGTGTTTTTATTAATAAAAAATCCCCTCCCCTAATAAAAGTCCAAATCACCCCCCTTTTCCCATTTTATAAATATAAATTATTAAATAAACAAATAAATAAACATGTTTGCTATTGCTGCGCACGTAATCGCCTGAACTATTAATTAATCACATTCCTGATCTCGCACGGTAAACGGCGTCAGCGCAAAAAAAATCCCAAAGTGCAAAATTGTGCATTTTTGGTCGCATCAAATCCAGAAAAAAATGTAATAAAAAGTGATCAAAAAGTCGTATATGCGCAATCAAGCTACCGATAGAAAGAACACATCATGGCGCAAAAAATGACACCTGACACAGCCCCATAGACCAAAGGATAAAAGCGTTATAAGCCGGGAATAGAGCGATTTTAAGGAACGTATGTTTGTTAACAATGGTTTGAATTTTTTAAAAGCCATCATATACAATATAAGTTATACATGTTATATATCATAGTAATCGTAACAACTTGAGGAACATGCATAACAAGTCAGTTTTACCATAGGGCGAACGGCGTAAATGCAAAACTCCCCGAAATCAAAACAAACTCGTTTTTTTTTTTCAATTTGACAGCGCAAATTATTTTTTTCCGGTTTCGCAGCATATTTTATGGAATAATACATAATTATTACAAATAATGCCTGTCATTGCAAAGTACAATTGGTTTCGCAAAAAATAAGCGCTCATATAAGTCTCTAGGTGAAAAAATGCAAGCGCTATGGACTTTTAAACATAAAATGGAAAAAGCAAAAGTGCAAAAACGAAAATTGGCTTTGACCTTAAGGGGTTAAAGATTCCTTTTTTTCCTGCCCAGTACACAGGGGCAATAAACCCCATTATTGTGCTGCTGATGGGACTTAGGGAAAACACATTAACATACATAATGTTAACTTATCCCTAATGATAAACTGAGAAGAACATCCGGTGAGTTATTAAAGTAGGAAGCTGTCCTCGTAGAACAGAACTACTCAATTATTGAGAAAGAGTGCCTTGCCATCAAGTGGGCCCTAGATTCCCTATGGTATCATGCCCCTCTTAGGTGGTTGAGGGAAAAAAACAGGAAAAAATGCCCGACCCACCCGCTGGTTCCTGGCACTACAGGACTTCAATTATACCGTAGAGCATAGGCCAAGAAAATTGCAGGATAATACATATGTAATGCTTGTCAAGGGTACATTTCATGTTTGCTGAAGGTGCCCAGAACCCCGGCTTTGGGCGGGGCGGGGGGGGGGGGTTGGTATGTAAGAAGGCAGAAGGCACCTTGTCTCACCAAGGATCCTGACCTTGCTGAGGTGAGAGACAATGATTGCTGGGGTCTGCGGTAATAGGCCACTGGCACATGTTTAAAATTTAGCATGGCTGCAATACAGCTTAGTCTGGGACGGTCTTTCACGGGAGCCAAAGAGAAGGTGGGTGGTTCTCCCACATTCCAGGTTTTGGTGTGGCCTATGTAGCCTGGGAGAACCAGCTGAGAGTGGGTGTGTATCTCCAGTCTCAGAGTTGGCTGCTGTGGAGAAGAAGGTGTGCGTGGCTGGCTGTGCTGAGGCCACAGGAGACTTCCAGGAGCTGTTCGGTGTCTGACAGTGCCTATCTGGGTGAGAGCCCTATGTGAACCAATTGATTGTTTTCACGGACTCTGTTCCATACCTGGGTGTTGGCTGAAGAAAACCGCATGTTTTGTTTTCTGTTGTGGACAATAAACCACTTATTTTTCTTTAAAGGGGTTGTCCGGCGATAAAAAATTATTCACAGAATAACACACATTACAAAGTTATACAACTTTGTAATGTATGTTATGTCTGTGAATGGCCCCCTTCCCCGTGTCCCACCACCCCCACCCGTGTACCCGGAAGTGTGGTGCGCTATACATTACCTGTCGCGTGCCGACCACGGTCTCCGATCTTCAGCAGTGACGTCTTCTTCGGGAGGCCACGGATCTTCCCGAGTGCCGGCCGCCCTCTGCAGCGTCATCCGAAGCTCAGCCGCGATTGGCTGAGCATAACTGTGCTCAGCCAATCGCGGCTGAGCAGCTGATGACGTGGCCGCGTCATCAGCCGCTCAGCCGCGATTGGCTGAGCACAGTTATGCTCAGCCAATCGCGGCTGAGCTTCGGATGACGCTGCAGAGGGTTGCCGGCACTCGGGAAGATCCGCCGGCCTCCCGAAGAAGACGTCACTGCTGACGATCGGAGACCGTGGACGACACGAGATGCGGTGAGTATAATGCACCACACTTCCGGGTCTAGCGTGGGTGGGGGGAAACACGGGGAAGGGGGCCATTCACAGACATAACATACATTACAAAGTTGTATAACTTTGTAATGTGTGTTATTCTGTGAATAATTTTTTATCGCCGGACAACCCCTTTAAACCTCCTGCTGCTGGCCTCATATTACAGACTGTGTTTTGAGACTGATCCCCACAATAGGTATATAGGTTAGGGATATCACTAGCCTGTTGCCACAGGGCGCCTCCATGATGGGAAGAGCACCACACCACCATGTTAGCCCCTTAAAGTGACTGTACCACCAGGTTCAGGATGAAGCACTGGAGGCGGCCGACCCACCCTTAGTGGGAAGAAACCCCAGCCCCTCCATGACGTGACTCCATTAGAATCAATGGAACCCTATCATAGAGGGGCTGGGGTTTCCTCCCACTAAGGGTGAGTCGGCCGCCTCCAGTGCTTCACCCTGGGCCTGGTGGTACAGTCACTTTAAGCCCCACTCTTATTTTGCATATTTAAATATTTGGGGGCGCCAGTGGAGACTCTTGAGTACTTCATTGGAGTTCAGTGATTACTGTGTTTTGTCGATTGTCCTGAGTTCGCTATGTAACTGGCACTCTTTGCTCTCTGGTAAAATGCATGAGTCGCCCACTGATTTAAATGGCGTTTGTTACTCAAGCATTGAAAAATAATAAAGAGGAGTCAAGTATTTTACCATTCGCTCAGCTCTAGTTAAGACTGACGTTTCCTTGCCCATCCTGGTGGGTAAGGTGCAGCGTACAAACACCACTCCACCTCATCATCTAGGATGCACCTGGGTGATGGCCGTTTAGTGCAGACAGGTGTAACCTCATACCAGTGGGTAAGGCCGTCTCTTCTCTCCTGCCATTCCCTGCACTTGTGTTCGTGTTATGTATTTTACCTGTTTCATGTGGACAGGGGCGCTATATAAATCCAATAATAGTAGTTGATACAGTAGACCAAATAAATACAATAAGGATAACTGAATAATGGAACATCTTACCGTAATCTCTTGAGTAGCTTTGATTGCTTTCTTCTGACATCGAAAATCCTTTGAAGACTTTACTGTAAACAAATGAACATGTAGTTAATACCTGGCACTGGGGGGGGGCCTCGTGAGGCACTGGGGAGGGGTAGTGAGGCACTAGAGGGGGGGGGCTAGAGGGGGGGGGCTAGTGAGGGGTTGGGGGGGGGCTAGTGAGGGGTTGGGGGGGGCTAGGGGGACGAGAGGCTAGAGAGAGGCAGGGCTGTATTCACTGCTTGTGGTTAAAGATGCGAGAACCTAGTTCTGTTACAAATTCAGCAAAAAGTTTTATGAACCCAGTCTAAAAAGGCAGCCGCACATTATACATTACGAAAAGCCTGGGAACAAGGTGGCAATGGGCTGCAAGGCACCTCCCCAACACCTCTCTCCTGAGGACATGGGTCACCAAGGTTAAAGGGGGTGGGGGGTGCACCTAGGCGTTGGTGATATTGAGAGATTGTTTTCTCGGGACCAACACCATGATGTTGCCTGATGTGATCATAGGGATAACCTTGGTGGTGTTGAGGTACAGTGGAAATCAGCCAAGAGATGAGGTATTATGGTTCAACAGTGACTTTAGCTGAACATCAGGTACAACAGGTAAAGTCTTTTATCTGTGAAGTACCTTCAAAATGGCCGCCAGGCAGAGCTTGGTCAATAAGTGCAGATTTCTCTTTCTTGTAATGTAAACTGGGAGATGATGCGTGAGACAGCGTGCAAACAATGGTCGGTATTAAAGGGGAACTCCAGGTATGAAAAAATGAACCTTCTGCAGAAGCGTATAGTATTATTTACCCATCTATTCCAGTTTTGAAAACTACCAAAAATCCATTTTTATTTTTTTTTTTTTTTTTGGGGGGCGGGAGGGTTGTTCTGTATTGTGTTTCTGTCCTTCCTGGTTGAGCAGTTCCCAGAATGCAGTACTGGTTCCAGAATGCAATGCTTTCCTCAGCTGTTCATCACAGTCCCCCACCAGCCCATTCCCCACTTAAATCTGTAGCAGAACATCTAGGCTGTGTTCACACATTGCAGTTTTATTGTGTTACTGATAATTCAGTACTTTATCATTTCATTGTGGTCCCACCCACTCAGCACACAGTTACTACCTGTAACACCACACAGCACACTGTATTCTCTACCTGTAACACCACACAGCACTGTATTCTCTACCTGTAACACCACACAGCGCTGTATTATCTATCTGTAACACCACACAGCACGCTGTATTCTCTACCTGTAACACCACACAGCACGCTGTATTCTCTACCTGTAACACCACACAGCACTGTATTCTCTACCTATAACACCACACAGCACTGTATTCTCTACCTGTAACACCACACAGCACTGTATTCTCTACCTGTAACACCACACAGCACACTGTATTCTCTACCTGTAACACCACACAGCACTGTATTCTCTACCTGTAACACCACACAGCACTGTATTCTCTACCTGTAACACCACACAGCACTGTATTCTCTACCTGTAACACCACACAGCACACTGTATTCTCTATCTGTAACACCACACAGCACTGTATTCTCTACCTGTAACACCACACAGCACGCTGTATTCTCTACCTGTAACACCACACAGCACACTGTATTCTCTACCTGTAACACCACACAGCGCTGTATTCTCTACCTGTAACACCGCACAGCACTGTATTCTCTACCTGTAACACCACACAGCACGCTGTATTCTCTACCTGTAACACCACACAGCACACTGTATTCTCTACCTGTAACACCACACAGCACACTGTATTCTCTACCTGTAACACCACACAGCACTGTATTCTCTACCTGTAACACCACGCTGTATTCTCTACCTGTAACACCACACAGCACGCTGTATTCTCTACCTGTAACACCACACAGCACGCTGTATTCTCTACCTGTAACACCACCCAGCACGCTGTATTCTCTACCTGTAACACCACACAGCACTGTATTCTCTACCTGTAACACCACACAGCACGCTGTATTCTCTACCTGTAACACCACACAGCACTGTATTCTCTACCTGTAACACCACACAGCACTGTATTCTCTACCTGTAATACCACACAGCACGCTGTATTCTCTACCTGTAACACCACACAGCACTGTATTCTCTACCTGTAATACCACACAGCACGCTGTATTCTCTACCTGTAACACCACACAGCACGCTGTATTCTCTACCTGTAACACCACACAGCACACTGTATTCTCTACCTGTAACACCACACAGCACTGTATTCTCTACCTGTAATACCACACAGCACGCTGTATTCTCTACCTGTAACACCACACAGCACGCTGTATTCTCTA
This sequence comes from Dendropsophus ebraccatus, assembly GCF_027789765.1. Lineage (NCBI taxonomy): Eukaryota > Metazoa > Chordata > Amphibia > Anura > Hylidae > Dendropsophus > Dendropsophus ebraccatus. Next base: position 75,111,996 of record NC_091468.1, on the reverse strand, counting down.
CCTGTAACACCACACAGCACACTGTATTCTCTACCTGTAACACCACACAGCACACTGTATTCTCTACCTGTAACACCACACAGCACGCTGTATTCTCTACCTGTAATACCACACAGCACGCTGTATTCTCTACCTGTAACACCACACAGCACGCTGTATTCTCTACCTGTAATACCACACAGCAGGCTGTATTCTCTACCTGTAACACCACACAGCACGCTGTATTCTCTACCTGTAACACCACGCTGTATTCTCTACCTGTAACACCACACAGCACTGTATTCTCTACCTGTAACACCACACAGCGCGCTGTATTCTCTACCTGTAACACCACACAGCACCGTATTCTCTACCTGTAACACCACACAGCACCCTGTATTCTCTACCTGTAACACCACACAGCACGCTGTATTCTCTACCTGTAACACCACACAGCACGCTGTATTCCCTACCTGTAACACCACACAGCACGCTGTATTCTCTACCTGTAACACCACATAGCCCTGTATTCTCTACCTGTAACACCACACAGCACTGTATTCTCTACCTGTAACATCACACAGCACTGTATTCTCTACCTGTAACACCACACAGCACTGTATTCTCTACCTGTAACATCACACAGCACTGTATTCTCTACCTGTAACCCCACACAGCACTGTATTCTCTACCTGTAACACCACACAGCACACTGTATTCTCTACCTGTAACACCACACAGCATGCTGTATTCTCTACCTGTAACACCACACAGCATGCTGTATTCTCTACCTGTAACACCACACAGCACGCTGTATTCTCTACCTGTAACACCACACAGCACTGTATTCTCTACCTGTAACACCACACAGTACTGTATTCTCTACCTGTAACACCACACAGCACGCTGTATTCTCTACCTGTAACACCACACAGCACGCTGTATTCCCTACCTGTAACACCACACAGCACTGTATTCTCTACCTGTAACACCACAGAGCACGCTGTATTCTCTACCTGTAACACCACACAGCACGCTGTATTCTCTACCTGTAACACCACACAGCACATATATTCTCTACCTGTAACACCACACAGCACGCTGTATTCTCTACCTGTAACACCACACAGCACTGTATTCTCTACCTGTAACACCACACAGCAGGCTGTATTCTCTACCTGTAACACCACACAGCACTGTATTCTCTACCTGTAACACCACACAGCACACTGTATTCTCTACCTGTAACACCACACAGCACACTGTATTCTCTACCTGTAACACCACACAGCTCTGTATTCTCTACCTGTAACACCACACAGCACGCTGTATTCCCTACCTGTAACACCACACAGCACTGTATTCTCTACCTGTAACACCACACAGCACTGTATTCTCTACCTGTAACACCACACAGCACACTGTATTCTCTACCTGTAACACCACACAGCACACTGTATTCTCTACCTGTAACACCACACAGCACGCTGTATTCTCTACCTGTAACACCACACAGCACTGTATTCTCTACCTGTAACACCACACAGCACGCTGTATTCTCTACCTGTAACACCACACAGCACTGTATTCTCTACCTGTAACACCACACAGCACGCTGTATTCTCTACCTGTAACACCACACAGCACGCTGTATTCCCTACCTGTAACACCACACAGCACTGTATTCTCTACCTGTAACACCACACAGCACGCTGTATTCTCTACCTGTAACACCACACAGCATGCTGTATTCTCTACCTGTAACACCACACAGCACTGTATTCTCTACCTGTAACACCACACAGCGCTGTATTCTCTACCTGTAACACCACACAGCATGCTGTATTCTCTACCTGTAACACCACACAGCACTGTATTCTCTACCTGTAACACCACACAGCACACTGTATTCTCTACCTGTAACACCACACAGCACCCTGTATTCTCTACCTGTAATACCACACAGCTCTGTATTCTCTACCTGTAACACCACACAGCACGCTGTATTCTCTACCTGTAACACCACACAGCACGCTGTATTCTCTACCTGTAACACCACACAGCACCCTGTATTCTCTACCTGTAATACCACACAGCACGCTGTATTCTCTACCTGTAACACCACACAGCACTGTATTCTCTACCTGTAACACCACACAGCGCTGTATTCTCTACCTGTAACACCACACAGCACTGTATTCTCTACCTGTAACACCACACAGCACGCTGTATTCTCTACCTGTAACACCACACAGCACTGTATTCTCTACCTGTAACACCACACAGCACTGTATTCTCTACCTGTAACACCACACAGCACGCTGTATTCTCTACCTGTAACACCACACAGCACCCTGTATTCTCTACCTGTAATACCACACAGCACACTGTATTCTCTACCTGTAACACCACACAGCACGCTGTATTCTCTACCTGTAACACCACACAGCACTGTATTCTCTACCTGTAACACCACACAGCAGGCTGTATTTTCTACCTGTAACACCACACAGCACGCTGTATTCTCTACCTGTAACACCACACAGCACGCTGTATTCTCTACCTGTAACACCACACAGCATGCTGTATTCTCTACCTGTAACACCACACAGCACTGTATTCTCTACCTGTAACACCACACTGTATTCTCTACCTGTAACACCACACAGCACGCTGTATTCTCTACCTGTAACACCACACAGCACACTGTATTCTCTACCTGTAACACCACACAGCACACTGTATTCTCTACCTGTAACACCACACAGCGCTGTATTCTCTACCTGTAACACCACACAGCACGCTGTATTCTTTACCTGTAACACCACACAGCATGCTGTATTCTCTACCTGTAACATCACACAGCACACTGTATTCTCTACCTGTAACACCACACAGCACGCTGTATTCTCTACCTGTAACACCACACAGCACGCTGTATTCCCTACCTGTAACACCACACAGCACTGTATTCCCTACCTGTAACACCACACAGCATGCTGTATTCTCTACCTGTAACACCACACAGCACACTGTATTCTCTACCTGTAACACCACACAGCACACTGTATTCTCTACCTGTAACACCACACAGCACTGTATTCTCTACCTGTAACACCACACAGCATGCTGTATTCTCTACCTGTAACACCACACAGCACTGTATTCTCTACCTGTAACACCACACAGCACGCTGTATTCTCTACCTGTAACACCACACAGCACTGTATTCTCTACCTGTAACACCACACAGCACACTGTATTCTCTACCTGTAATACCACACAGCACCCTGTATTCTCTACCTGTAACACCACACAGCACGCTGTATTCCCTACCTGTACCACCACACAGCACACTGTATTCTCTACCTGTAACACCACACAGCATGCTGTATTCTCTACCTGTAACACCACACAGCACTGTATTCTCTACCTGTAACACCACACAGCACGCTGTATTCTCTACCTGTAACACCACACAGCACTGTATTCTCTACCTGTAACACCACACAGCACACTGTATTCTCTACCTGTAACACCACACAGCACGCTGTATTCTCTACCTGTAACACCACACAGCACGCTGTATTCCCTACCTGTAACACCACACAGCACTGTATTCTCTACCTGTAACACCACACAGCACGCTGTATTCCCTACCTGTAACACCACACAGCACACTGTATTCTCTACCTGAAACACCACACAGCACTGTATTCTCTACCTGTAACACCACACAGTATTCTCTACCTGTAACACCACACAGTATTCTCTACCTGTAACACCACACAGCACTGTATTCTCTACCTGTAACACCACACAGCACTGTATTCTCTACCTGTAACACCACACAGCACGCTGTATTCTCTACCTGTAACACACAGCACACTGTATTGTCTACCTGTAACACCACACAGCACGCTGTATTCTCTACCTGTAACACCACACAGCACGCTGTATTCTCTACCTGTAACACCACACAGCACTGTATTCTCTACCTGTAACACCACACAGCACGCTGTATTCTCTACCTGTAACACCACACAGCACACTGTATTCTCTACCTGTAACACCACACAGCACACTGTATTCTCTACCTGTAACACCACACAGCACGCTGTATTCTCTACCTGTAACACCACACAGCACGCTGTATTCTCTACCTGTAATACCACACAGCACTGTATTCTCTACCTGTAACACCACACAGCACGCTCTATTCTCTACCTGTAACACCACACAGCACGCTGTATTCTCTACCTGTAACACCACACAGCAGGCTGTATTCTCTACCTGTAACACCACACAGCACGCTGTATTCTCTACCTGTAACACCACACAGCACACTGTATTCTCTACCTGTAACACTACACAGCACTGTATTCTCTACCTGAAATACCACACAGCACTGTATTCTCTACCTGTAACACCACACAGCACGCTGTATTCTCTACCTGTAACACCACACAGCACTGTATTCTCTACCTGTAACACCACACAGCACACTGTATTCTCTACCTGTAACACCACACAGCGCTGTATTCTCTACCTGTAACACCACACAGCACGCTGTATTCTCTACCTGTAACACTACACAGCACTGTATTCTCTACCTGAAATACCACACAGCACTGTATTCTCTACCTGTAACACCACACAGCACGCTGTATTCTCTACCTGTAACACCACACAGCACTGTATTCTCTACCTGTAACACCACACAGCACGCTGTATTCTCTACCTGTAACACCACACAGCGCGCTGTATTCTCTACCTGTAACACCACACAGCACGCTGTATTCTCTACCTGTAACACCACACAGCACGCTGTATTTTCTACCTGTAACACCACACAGCACGCTGTATTCTCTACCTGTAACACCACACAGCACGCTGTATTCTCTACCTGTAACACCACACAGCACTGTATTCTCTACCTGTAACACCACACAGCACTGTATTCTCTACCTGTAACACCACACAGCACTCTGTATTCTCTACCTGTAACACCACACAGCACGCTGTATTCTCTACCTGTAACACCACACAGCACGCTGTATTCTCTACCTGTAACACCACACAGCTCTGTATTCTCTACCTGTAACACCACACAGCACGCTGTATTCTCTACCTGTAACACCACACAGCGCGCTGTATTCTCTACCTGTAACACCACACAGCACGCTGTGTTCTCTACCTGTAACATCACACAGCACTGTATTCTCTACCTGTAACATCACACAGCACTGTATTCTCTACCTGTAACACCACACACCACGCTGTATTCTCTACCTGTAACACCACACAGCACGCTGTATTCTCTACCTGTAACACCACACGGCACGCTGTATTCTCTACCTGTAACACCACACAGCACGCTATATTCTCTACCTGTAACACCACACAGCACTGTATTCTCTACCTGTAACACCACACAGCACACTGTATTCTCTACCTGTAACACCACACAGCATGCTGTATTCTCTACCTGTAACACCACACAGCACGCTGTATTCTCTACCTGTAACACCACACAGCACGCTGTGTTCTCTTCCTATAACACCACACAGCACACTGTATTCTCTACCTGTAACACCACACAGCACACTGTATTCTCTACCTGTAACACCACACAGCACACTGTATTCTCTACCTGTAACACCACACAGCACGCTGTATTCTCTACCTGTAACACTACACAGCACTGTATTCTCTACCTGTAACGCTACACAGCACTGTATTCTCTACCTGTAACACCACATAGCACGCTGTATTCTCTACCTGTAACATCACACAGCACTGTATTCTGTACCTGTAACACCACACAGCACCGTATTCTCTACCTGTAACACCACACAGCACCCTGTATTCTCTACCTGTAACACCACACAGCACACTGTATTCTCTACCTGAAATACCACACAGCACTGTATTCTCTACCTGTAACACCACACAGCACCCTGTATTCTCTACCTGTAACACCACACAGCACGCTGTATTCTCTACCTGTAATACCACACAGCACGCTGTATTCTCTACCTGTAACACCACACAGCACTGTATTCTCTACCTGTAACACCACACAGCACTGTATTCTCTACCTGTAACACCACACAGCACGCTGTATTCTCTACCTGTAACACCACACAGCACGCTGTATTCTCTACCTGTAACACCACACAGCACTGTATTCTCTACCTGTAACACCACACAGCAGGCTGTATTCTCTACCTGTAACACCACACAGCGTGCTGTATTCTCTACCTGTAACACCACACAGCACGCTGTATTCTCTACCTGTAACACCACACAGCACGCTGTATTCTCTACCTGTAACACCACACAGCACACTGTATTCTCTACCTGTAACACCACACAGCACACTGTATTCTCTACCTGTAACACCACACAGCACTGTATTCTCTACCTGTAACACCACACGGCACGCTGTATTCTCTACCTGTAACACCACACAGCACTGTATTCTCTACCTGTAACACCACACAGCTCGCTGTATTCCCTACCTGTAACACCACACAGCACACTGTATTCTCTACCTGTAACACCACACAGCACACTGTATTCTCTACCTGTAACACCACACAGCACTGTATTCTCTACCTGTAACACCACACAGCACACTGTATTCTCTACCTGTAACACCACACAGCACACTGTATTCTCTACCTGTAACACCACACAGCACGCTGTATTCTCTACCTGTAATACCACACAGCACGCTGTATTCTCTACCTGTAACACCACACATCACTGTATTCTCTACCTGTAACACCACACAGCACTGTATTCTCTACCTGTAACACCACACAGCACGCTGTATTCTCTACCTGTAACACCACACAGCACGCTGTATTCTCTACCTGTAATACCACACAGCACGCTGTATTCTCTACCTGTAACACCACACATCACTGTATTCTCTACCTGTAACACCACACAGCACGCTGTATTCTCTACCTGTAACACCACACATCACTGTATTCTCTACCTGTAACACCGCACAGCACTGTATTCTCTACCTGTAACCACACAGCACGCTGTATTCTCTACCTGTAACACCACACAGCACTGTATTCTCTACCTGTAACACCACACGGCACGCTGTATTCTCTACCTGTAACACCACACAGCGCGCTGTATTCTCTACCTATAATGCTGATATTGGAATAAAGTAAAAAACATTTAGATTTTTTTTTTATTTCCACACACATATTATGATGAAGCATCTTTTATCTTTGAAGTTGAGCCGCACAATAAGGACTTTATCCGATATTTTACATGGGATATACTGTTTATGCCTTGTTTTTTCTCCAGGTGGGATTGGCAGTGCTGGCTCTGGGCCATTTACCATCATTTACCTGTGTTACTGCATCATTTTTGTGAAGACGCTGCAGTACTGCAATGACACTTCAATATGTGTGAACACAGCCCTAATGTCTCTGTAGACTTTTGCACAATCAGTAAAGTTGCAGCGCCTGTTTCTGGTCGGTCAGAACTGGTAAATCACTCAGGGGATTGGGGGATCCAGCCCCGCCTCCTGTGACATCACGCCCTGCCCCCAGTCTGCATCATCAGCCTGTCCTCAGCAAACACACACAGTGTGAAACAGAGGCAAGGCATATTTGTCCCCTAAGGGGGGAGAGCAGAAGGAGCAGGAGAGAATGTGGATTGGCACAGAGGCCATTTTTCTTCACTTCCTGGATTTCTATCAGCTACCAGTGTGGCAGAACTGTACAGATACGGTAATACATTATACAGACACAGCTATATAATTTTTAATGTACTTTTAATAGAAAACAAGTTTTCTTAAGTGGAGTTCCCCTTTAAGCTATTAAGCATGGATCCAATACTTGTGGCGAAATTCTCAGATGCCCCAATGATGATGGCACAAAGATGCAAAAACATCAAGGACCGATCATATAGGAGCCACTATGTAGCCAAACCAGTGAGTCCTTTTAGTAGTAGTAATGATTGCCTGGAGGTAGGATGTTTGCCTTGTGGGGACTGGACAGTCTATACGAATATTATCAGAGCATCCTCATTCACGTCAGCAAATGGAGAGAGCGGATGGATGGAGAAACAATCACGTTTATGTGGACTTTCAGGGATTGGTATTATGGAAAAATGAGAAAAACAGTGAACAGTAGTGATGAACGAGTAGTGAAATATTCAAAAGTTCGAAATTCGATTCGAAGGGATAGCGATGTTTGACTATTCGATCGAATTTCAAACTCCATTAAAGTCTATGGGAGAAAAATGCTTGTGACGTGGTGAACTGGAAGTGGTCAAATTTAGGTTTCCAAGTCCACAATGGCATAATGATGCCTACACCTCTGGATGCAACTAGGACAGCAGGGGAAGCGTGCCTGACTGCATCTAACCAACTGGGACTGTAGGGGAAGCGTGCCTGGCTGCATCTAACCAACTGGGACTGTAGGGGAAGCATGCCTGACTGCATCTAACCAACTGGGACAGCAGGGGAAGCGTGCCTGACTGCATCTAACCAACTGGGACTGTAGGGGAAGCATACCTGACTGCATCTAACCAACTGGGACTGTAGGGGAAGCATGCCTGGCTGCATCTAACCAACTGGGACTGTAGGGGAAGCGTGCCTGACTGCATCTAACCAACTGGGACTGTAGGGGAAGCATACCTGACTGCATCTAACCAACTGGGACTGTAGGGGAATCCTGCCTGACTGCATCTAACCAACTGGGACAGCAGGGGAAGCATGCCTGACTGCATCTAACCAACTGGGACTGTAGGGGAAGCATGCCTGACTGCATCTAACCAACTGGGACAGCAGGGGAAGCGTGCCTGACTGCATCTAATGAACTGGGACAGCAGGGGAAGCATGGCCTGGCTGCATCTAACCAACTGGGACAGCAGGGGAAGCGTGCCTGACTGCATCTAACCAACTGGGACAGCAGGGGAAGCATGGCCTGGCTGCATCTAACCAACTGGGACAGCAGGGGAAGCGTGCCTGACTGCATCTAACCAACTGGGACAGCAGGGGAATCCTGCCTGACTGCATCTAACTGACTGGGACAGCAGGGGAAGCGTGCCTGACTGCATCTAACCAACTGGGACTGTAGGGGAAGCGTGCCTGACTGCATCTAACCAACTGGGACTGTAGGGGAAGCATGCCTGACTGCATCTAACCAACTGGGACTGTAGGGGAAGCGTGCCTGACTGCATCTAACCAACTGGGACTGTAGGGGAAGCATACCTGACTGCATCTAACCAACTGGGACTGTAGGGGAATCCTGCCAGACTGCATCTAACCAACTGGGACAGCAGGGGAAGCATGCCTGACTGCATCTAATGAACTGGGACAGCAGGGGAAGCATGGCCTGGCTGCATCTAACCAACTGGGACAGCAGGGGAAGCGTGCCTGACTGCATCTAACCAACTGGGACAGCAGGGGAAGCGTGCCTGGCTGCATCTAACCAACTGGGACAGCAGGGGAAGCGTGCCTGGCTGCATCTAACCAACTGGGACAGCAGGAGAAGCGTGCCTGACTGCATCTAACTGACTGGGACAGTAGGGGAAGCATGCCTGACTGCATCTAACCAACTGGGACAGCAGGGGAAGCGTGCCTGACTGCATCTAACTGACTTTGACAGTAGGGGAAGCATGCCTGACTGCATCTAACCAACTGGGACAGCAGGGGAAGCATGCCTGACTGCATCTAACCAACTGGGACAGCAGGAGAAGCGTGCCTGACTGCATCTAACTGACTGGCACAGCAGGGGAAGCGTGCCTGACTGCATCTAACTGACTGGGACAGCAGGGGAAGCGTGCCTGACTGCATCTTTCCAACTGGGACAGTAGGGGAATCCTGCCTGACTGCATCTAACTGACTGGGACAGCAGGGGAAGCGTGCCTGACTGCATCTAACTGACTGGGACAGTAGGGGAAGCGTGCCTGACTGCATCTAACCAACTGGGACAGCAGGAGAAGCGTGCCTGGCTGCATCTAACCAACTGGGACAGCAGGGGAAGCGTGCCTGACTGCATCTAACCAACTGGGACAGCAGGGGAAGCGTGCCTGGCTGCATCTAACCAACTGGGACAGCAGGAGAAGCGTGCCTGACTGCATCTAACCAACTGGGACAGCAGGGGAAGCGTGCCTGACTGCATCTAACTGACTGGGACAGTAGGGGAATCCTGCCTGACTGCATCTAACCAACTGGGACAGTAGGGGAAGCATGGCCTGGCTGTATCTAACCAATCTAACCAACTGGGACAGTAGGGGAAGCATGCCTGACTGCATCTAACCAATCTTACCAACTGGGACAGCAGGGGAAGCGTGCCTGACTGCATCTAACCAACTGGGACAGCAGGGGAAGCGTGCCTGACTGCATCTAACCAACTGGGACAGCAGGGGAAGCGTGCCTGACTGCATCTAACTGACTGGGACAGCAGGGGAAGCGTGCCTGACTGCATCTTTCCAACTGGGACAGTAGGGGAAGCCTGCCTGGCTGCATCTAACCCAGTGATTTTCAACCAATTCCCCAAACTATGGTGCCCCTGTGTTTTGTTCCCCGGCAATACGCAGTGAAACATGGGGGAGAGAAGCACAGGAGAGAAGCATGGGGGAGAGAAGCACACGAGAGAAGCAGGGGGGAGAGGTATGGTGGAGAGAAGCACAGGAGAGAACCATGGGGGAGAGAAGCAGGGGGGAGAAGTTTGGTGGAGAGAAGCACAGGAGAGAAGCAGGGGGGAGAAGTATGGTGGAGAGAAGCACAGGAGAGAAGCAGGGGGGAGAAGTATGGTGGAGAGAAGCACAGGAGAGAAGCAGGGGGGAGAAGTATGGTGGAGAGAAGCACAGGAGAGAAGCATGGGGGAGAAGTATGGTGGAGAGAAGCACAGGAGAGAAGCAGGGGGGAGAAGTTTGGTGGAGAGAAGCACAGGAGAGAAGCATGGGGGAGAAGTATGGTGGAGAGAAGCACAGGAGAGAAGCAGGGGGGAGAAGTATGGTGGAGAGAAGCACAGGAGAGAAGCAGGGGGGGAGAGAAGCACAGAAGAGAAGCAGGGGGGAGAAGTATTGTGGAGAGAAGCACAGGAGAGAAGCATGGGGGGGGGGAGAAGTATGGTGGAGAGAAGCACAGGAGAGAAGTATGGGGGAGAGAAGCACAGAAGAGAAGCAGGGGGGAGAAGTATTGTGGAGAGAAGCACAGGAGAGAAGCATGGGGGAGAGAAGAACAGGAGGGAAGTAGGGGGGAGAAGAAAACAGGCCCAGGTTTAACACTGAGTGAGTATAAATACATTTAGAATCTATATTATTAACTATATGTATAACATGTACTGTTTTAGTGCCATTTTGTGCCATTTTGGTTGGTGGTGTGCCCATGGATTTTGCAAGTATAAAAAGTGTGCCGCGGCTCAAAAAAGGTTGAAAATCACTGATCTAACCAACTGGGACAGCAGGGGAAGCATGCCTGACTGCATCTAACCAACTGGGACAGCAGGGGAAGCGTGCCTGACTGCATCTAACCAACTGGGACAGCAGGGGAAGCATGCCTGACTGCATCTAACCAACTGGGACAGCAGGGGAAGCATGGCCTGGCTGCATCTAACTGACTGGGACAGCAGGGGAAGCGTGCCTGACTGCATCTAACCAACTGGGACAGCAGGGGAAGCGTGCCTGACTGCATCTAATCAACTGGGACAGCAGGGGAAGCATGCCTGACTGCATCTAACCAACTGGGACAGCAGGGGAAGCGTGCCTGACTGCATCTAACTGACTGGGACAGCAGGGGAAGCGTGCCTGACTGCATCTAACCAACTGGGACAGTAGGGGAAGCGTGCCTGGCTGCATCTAACCAACTGGGACAGTAGGGGAAGCGTGCCTGACTGCATCTAACCAACTGGGACAGCAGGGGAAGCATGGCCTGGCTGCATCTAACTGACTGGGACAGCAGGGGAAGCGTGCCTGACTGCATCTAACCAACTGGGACAGCAGGGGAAGCGTGCCTGACTGCATCTAACCAACTAGGACAGCAGGGGAAGCATGCCTGACTGCATCTAACCAACTGGGACAGTAGGGGAAGCATGCCTGGCTGCATCTAACCAACTGGGACAGCAGGGGAAGCGTGCCTGACTGCATCTAACCAACTAGGACAGCAGGGGAAGCATGGCCTGGCTGCATCTAACTGACTGGGACAGTAGGGGAAGCATGCCTGGCTGCATCTAACCAACTGGGACAGTAGGGGAAGCATGCCTGGCTGCATCTAACCAACTGGGACAGCAGGGGAAGCGTGCCTGACTGCATCTAACCAACTAGGACAGCAGGGGAAGCGTGCCTGACTGCATCTAACTGACTGGGACAGTAGGGGAAGCATGCCTGGCTGCATCTAACCAACTGGGACAGTAGGGGAAGCATGCCTGGCTGCATCTAACCAACTGGGACAGCACCTTGCTATTCCATCCCAAGCCATCACCGCTTTTCTGATTGTGCCGTGTACTGTAACATCAGGCGGGCCATGAGTTATGCGGTTAGTGCAAAGGTCCACTTGACCTTATATAATTTTTTTTCAATTTTTTTTTTTAATTCCAGGGTTGAGCCTTCCATAAATCAAATTTGAGTCCCTTTAGGACAACTTTCTAAACATTGAAATGGACACCGCTGGGTTGAGTTTCATATATTATTGGCCCATTAAGCCGGTGGTTGAGGAAGAGAAAATGAGCTGAACCATGCACGTCATACACTTTGTTGGGGTGATGGGGGGGCATTGGAATGGTCTGTCAGAGCTTGGGAACACACATGGCACGTCATACACTTTGTTGGGGTGATGGGGGGGCACTGGAATGGTCGGTCAGAGCTTGGGAACACACATGGCACGTCATACACTTTGTTGGGGTGACGGGGGGGCACTGGAATGGTCGGTCAGAGCTTGGGAACACACATGGCACGTCATACACTTTGTTGGGGTGATGGGGGGGCACTGGAATGGTCTGTCAGAGCTTGGGAACACACATGGCACGTCATACACTTTGTTGGGGTGACAGGGGGGCATTGGAATGGTCTGTCAGAGCTTGGGAACACACATGGCACGTCATACACTTTGTTGGGGTGATGGGGGGGCATTGGAATGGTCGGTCAGAGCTTGGGAACACACATGGCACGTCATACACTTTGTTGGGGTGACAGGGGGGGCATTGGAATGGTCGGTCAGAGCTTGGGAACACACATGGCACGTCATACACTTTGTTGGGGTGATGGGGGGGCATTGGAATGGTCGGTCAGAGCTTGGGAACACACATGGCACGTCATACACTTTGTTGGGGTGACAGGGGGGCATTGGAATGGTCGGTCAGAGCTTGGGAACACACATGGCACGTCATACACTTTGTTGGGGTGACAGGGGGGCATTGGAATGGTCGGTCAGAGCTTGGGAACACACATGGCACGTCATACACTTTGTTGGGGTGACGGGGGGGCATTGGAATGGTCGGTCAGAGCTTGGGAACACACATGGCACGTCATACACTTTGTTGGGGTGATGGGGGGGCATTGGAATGGTCGGTCAGAGCTTGGGAACACACATGGCACGTCATACACTTTGTTGGGGTGATGGGGGGGGCACTGGAATGGTCGGTCAGAGCTTGGGAACACACATGGCACGTCATACACTTTGTTGGGGTGATGGGGGGGCATTGGAATGGTCTGTCAGAGCTTGGGAACACACATGGCACGTCATACACTTTGTTGGGGTGACAGGGGGGCATTGGAATGGTCTGTCAGAGCTTGGGAACACACATGGCACGTCATACACTTTGTTGGGGTGACAGGGGGGCATTGGAATGGTCGGTCAGAGCTTGGGAACACACATGGCACGTCATACACTTTGTTGGGGTGATGGGGGGGCATTGGAATGGTCTGTCAGAGCTTGGGAACACACATGGCACGTCATACACTTTGTTGGGGTGACGGGGGGGCATTGGAATGGTCGGTCAGAGCTTGGGAACACACATGGCACGTCATACACTTTGTTGGGGTGACAGGGAGGCATTGGAATGGTCTGTCAGAGCTTGGGAACACACATGGCACGTCATACACTTTGTTGGGGTGATGGGGGGGGCACTGGAATGGTCGGTCAGAGCTTGGGAACACACATGGCACGTCATACACTTTGTTGGGGTGATGGGGGGGCACTGGAATGGTCTGTCAGAGCTTGGGAACACACATGGCACGTCATACACTTTGTTGGGGTGACAGGGGGGCATTGGAATGGTCGGTCAGAGCTTGGGAACACACATGGCACGTCATACACTTTGTTGGGGTGATGGGGGGGGGCATTGGAATGGTCGGTCAGAGCTTGGGAACACACATGGCACGTCATACACTTTGTTGGGGTGACAGGGGGGGCATTGGAATGGTCGGTCAGAGCTTGGGAACACACATGGCACGTCATACACTTTGTTGGGGTGATGGGGGGGCATTGGAATGGTCGGTCAGAGCTTGGGAACACACATGGCACGTCATACACTTTGTTGGGGTGACGGGGGGGCACTGGAATGGTCTGTCAGAGCTTGGGAACACACATGGCACGTCATACACTTTGTTGGGGTGATGGGGGGGCACTGGAATGGTCGGTCAGAGCTTGGGAACACACATGGCACGTCATACACTTTGTTGGGGTGACAGGGGGGCATTGGAATGGTCGGTCAGAGCTTGGGAACACACATGGCACGTCATACACTTTGTTGGGGTGACGGGGGGGCATTGGAATGGTCGGTCAGAGCTTGGGAACACACATGGCACGTCATACACTTTGTTGGGGTGATGGGGGGGCATTGGAATGGTCGGTCAGAGCTTGGGAACACACATGGCACGTCATACACTTTGTTGGGGTGATGGGGGGGGCACTGGAATGGTCGGTCAGAGCTTGGGAACACACATGGCACGTCATACACTTTGTTGGGGTGATGGGGGGGCATTGGAATGGTCTGTCAGAGCTTGGGAACACACATGGCACGTCATACACTTTGTTGGGGTGACAGGGGGGCATTGGAATGGTCTGTCAGAGCTTGGGAACACACATGGCACGTCATACACTTTGTTGGGGTGACAGGGGGGCATTGGAATGGTCGGTCAGAGCTTGGGAACACACATGGCACGTCATACACTTTGTTGGGGTGATGGGGGGGCATTGGAATGGTCTGTCAGAGCTTGGGAACACACATGGCACGTCATACACTTTGTTGGGGTGACGGGGGGGCATTGGAATGGTCGGTCAGAGCTTGGGAACACACATGGCACGTCATACACTTTGTTGGGGTGACAGGGAGGCATTGGAATGGTCTGTCAGAGCTTGGGAACACACATGGCACGTCATACACTTTGTTGGGGTGATGGGGGGGCACTGGAATGGTCGGTCAGAGCTTGGGAACACACATGGCACGTCATACACTTTGTTGGGGTGACAGGGGGGCATTGGAATGGTCGGTCAGAGCTTGGGAACACACATGGCACGTCATACACTTTGTTGGGGTGATGGGGGGGGGCATTGGAATGGTCGGTCAGAGCTTGGGAACACACATGGCACGTCATACACTTTGTTGGGGTGACAGGGGGGCATTGGAATGGTCGGTCAGAGCTTGGGAACACACATGCAGGGCCGCCGATAGGGCAGTACAAGTGGTACTGCCGTATGGGGCCCGGACCCTAAGAGACATGGGGGGGGGGGGCCCGCCGGCCGCCGCCCCCCGTCCGCTACGCTAGGGGGGCCCGCACGGCCCCCCTTGCCACCTGTTTTTGAGCATCCCGAGAAGCTGCGGCCACGCAGCTTCTCGGGATGCACTGATCGCTTTGATGTTCCGCCCGCACAGTGAGCACAGTGAGCGGGCGGAACATTAAAGGGGTAGTCCACCCAAAAAAATTTTCTTTCAAATCAACTGCTGCCATGAAGTGACAGAGATTTGTAATTTACTTCTATTAAAAAATCTCAAGCCTTCCAGTACTTATCAGCTGCTGTATGCCCAACAGGAAGTTGTATTATTTCCAGTCTGGAGAGCAGGAGGGGTTTTCTATGGGGATTTGCTCCTGCTTTGGACAGTTCCTGACATGGACAGAGGAGGCAACAGAGAGTACTGTGTCAGACAGGAAAGAAAACACAACTTCCTGCTGGACATACAGCAGCTAATAAGTACTGGAAGACTTAAGATTTTTTAATAGAAGTGAATTACAAATCTCTGGCACTTTATGGCACCAGTTGATTTGAAAGAAAAATTTTTTGGGTGGACTACCCCTTCAGGTTGGGTTCACACTACGTATATTTCAGTCAGTATTGTGGTCCTCATATTGCAACCAAAACCAGGAGTGGATTAAAAACACAGAAAGGCTCTGTTCACACAATGTTGAAAATGAGTAGATGGCCGCCATTTAATGGCAAATATTTACTGTTATTTTAAAACACCGGCTGTTATATTGAAATAATGGCCGTTATTTACTGTTATATGGCGGCCATCCACTCAATTTCAACATTGTGTGAACAGATCCTTTCTGTGTTTTTAATCCACTCCTGGTTTTGGTTGCAATATGAGGACCACAATACTGACTGAATTATACGTAGTGTGAACCCAGCTTTAAAGCGATCAGAATACAGGAGCAGGACCTGTCAGCGTCCTCCTCCTGTATTCTCTCCCACAGGCTGCCGGCACTTCATACCAGCAGCCTATGGGAGGCCGGGACGTGATCATGTGCCCCTCCGGCAGGCGTGATGATGTGACGTCATCACGTCTGCCGGAAGTCCCGTCCCTGCGGCTCGCAAGATGGAGCCCGAAGAGGAGGAGGAGGAAGAGCTGCTGCCTGCACAGCGCGGATTAGGTGAGTAGGATGTTTTTTTTTTTTTAGGGGCACCTCTGGGGGCATTATTAGTATATGGGGGCACCTCTGGGGGCGTTATTAGTGTATGGGGGGCACCTCGGGGGCATTATTAGTATATGGGGGCACCGCTGGGGGCGTTATTAGTGTATGGGGGGCACCTCGGGGGCATTATTAGTGTATGGGGGCACCTCTGGGGGCATTATTAGTATATGCGGGCACCTCTGGGGGCGTTATTAGTATATGGGGGCACCTCTGGGGGCGTTATTAGTGTATGGGGGCACCTCTGGGGGCATTATTAGTGTATGGGGGCACCTCTGGGGGCATTATTAGTATATGGGGGCACCTCTGGGGGCATTATTAGTGTATGGGGGCACCTCTGGGGGCATTATTAGTGTATGGGGGCACCTCTGGGGGGATTATTAGTGTATGGGGGCACCTCTGGGGGCATTATTAGTATATGGGGGCACCTCTGGGGGCATTATTAGTATATGGGGGCACCTCTGGGGGCATTATTAGTATATGGGGGCACCTCTGGGGGCATTATTAGTATATGGGGGCACCTCTAGGGGCATTATTAGTATATGGGGGGCACCTCTGGGGGCATTATTAGTGTATGGGGGCACCTCTGGGGGGATTATTAGTATATGGGGGCACCTCTGGGGGCATTATTAGTATATGGGGGCACCTCTAGGGGCATTATTAGTATATGGGGGCACCTCTGGGGGCATTATTAGTGTATGGGGGCACCTCTGGGGGCATTATTAGTATATGCGGGCACCTCTGGGGGCGTTATTAGTGTATGGGGGGCACCTCTGGGGGGATTATTAGTGTATGGGGGCACCTCTGGGGGGATTATTAGTGTATGGGGGCACCTCTGGGGGCATTATTAGTATATGGGGGCACCTCTGGGGGCATTATTAGTATATGGGGGCACCTCTGGGGGCATTATTAGTATATGGGGGCACCTCTGGGGGCATTATTAGTATATGGGGGGCACCTCTGGGGGCATTATTAGTATATGGGGGCACCTCTGGGGGCATTATTAGTGTATGGGGGCACCTCTGGGGGCATTATTAGTATATGCGGGCACCTCTGGGGGCGTTATTAGTGTATGGGGGGCACCTCTGGGGGGATTATTAGTGTATGGGGGCACCTCTGGGGGGATTATTAGTGTATGGGGGCACCTCTGGGGGCATTATTAGTATATGGGGGCACCTCTGGGGGCATTATTAGTATATGGGGGCACCTCTGGGGGCATTATTAGTATATGGGGGCACCTCTGGGGGCATTATTAGTATATGGGGGGCACCTCTGGGGGCATTATTAGTATATGGGGGCACCTCTGGGGGCATTATTAGTATATGGGGGCACCTCTGGGGGCATTATTAGTATATGGAGGCACCTCTGGGGGCATTATTAGTATATGGGGGCACCTCTGGGGGCATTATTAGTATATGGGGGGCACCTCTCGGGGCATTATTAGCATATGGGGGCACCTCGGGGGGCATTATTAGTATATGGGGGCACCTCTGGGGGCATTATTAGTATATGGGGGCACCTCTGGGGGCATTATTAGTGTATGGGGGCACCTCTGGGGGCGTTATTAGTGTATGGGGGCACCTCTGGGGGCATTATTAGTATATGGGGGCACCTCTGGGGGCATTATTAGTATATGGGGGCACCTCTGGGGGCATTATTAGTATATGCGGGCACCTCTGGGGGCGTTATTAGTGTATGGGGGCACCTCTGAGGGCATTATTAGTGTATGGGGGCACCTCTGGGGGGATTATTAGTGTATGGGGGCACCTCTGGGGGCATTATTAGTATATGGGGGCACCTCTGGGGGCATTATTAGTGTATGGGGGCACCTCTGGGGGGATTATTAGTGTATGGGGGCACCTCTGGGGGCATTATTAGTATATGGGGGCACCTCTGGGGGCATTATTAGTATATGGGGGGCACCTCTGGGGGCATTATTAGTATATGGGGGCACCTCTGGGGGCATTATTAGTATATGGGGGCACCTCTGGGGGCATTATTAGTATATGGAGGCACCTCTGGGGGCATTATTAGTATATGGGGGCACCTCTGGGGGCTTTATTAGTATATGGGGGGCACCTCTCGGGGCATTATTAGCATATGGGGGCACCTCGGGGGGCATTATTAGTATATGGGGGCACCTCTGGGGGCATTATTAGTATATGGGGGCACCTCTGGGGGCATTATTAGTATATGGGGGCACCTCTGGGGGCATTATTAGTGTATGGGGGCACCTCTGGGGGCATTATTAGTGTATGGGGGCACCTCTGGGGGCATTATTAGCTCATGGGGGGCACCTCTGGGGGCATTAATAGTATATGAGGGGCACCTCTGGGGGCATTATTAGTATATGGGGGCACCTCTGGGGGCATTATTAGTGTATGGGGGCACCTCTGGGGGCATTATTAGTGTATGGGGGCACCTCTGGGGGGATTATTAGTGTATGGGGGCACCTCTGGGGGCATTATTAGTATATGGGGGCACCTCTGGGGGCATTATTAGCTCATGGGGGGCACCTCTGGGGGCATTAATAGTATATGAGGGGCACCTCTGGGGGCATTATTAGTATATGGGGGCACCTCTGGGGGCATTATTAGTGTATGGGGGCACCTCTGGGGGCATTATTAGTGTATGGGGGCACCTCTGGGGGATTATTAGTGTATGGGGGCACCTCTGGGGGCATTATTAGTATATGGGGGCACCTCTGGGGGCATTATTAGTGTATGGGGGCACCTCTGGGGGCATTATTAGTGTATGGGGGCACCTCTGGGGGCATTATTAGTATATGGGGGGCACCTCTGGGGGCATTATTAGTATATGGGGGCACCTCTGGAGGCATTATTAGTTCATGGGGGTACCTCCGGGGCATTATTAGTATATGGGGGCACCTCTGGGGGCATTATTAGTTCATGGGGGCACCTCTGGGGGCATTATTAGTGTATGGGGGCACCTCTGGGGGGATTATTAGTGTATGGGGGCACCTCTGGGGGCATTATTAGTATATGGGGGCACCTCTGGGGGCATTATTAGTGTATGGGGGCACCTCTGGGGGCATTATTAGTGTATGGGGGCACCTCTGGGGGCATTATTAGTATATGGGGGGCACCTCTGGGGGCATTATTAGTATATGGGGGCACCTCTGGAGGCATTATTAGTTCATGGGGGTACCTCCGGGGCATTATTAGTATATGGGGGCACCTCTGGGGGCATTATTAGTTCATGGGGGCACCTCTGGGGGCATTATTAGTTTATGGGGGCACCTCTGGGGGCATTATTAGTGTATGGGGGCACCTCTGGGGGCATTATTAGCTCATGGGGGCACCTCTGGGGGCATTATTAGTTTATGGGGGCACCTCTGGGGGCATTATTAGTGTATGGGGGCACCTCTGGGGGCATTATTAGCTCATGGGGGCACCTCCGGGGGCATTATTAGCTCATGGGGGCACCTCCGGGGGCATTATTAGTTCATGGGGGCACCTCTGGGGGCATTATTAGTATATGGGGGCACCTCTGGGGGCATTATTAGTTCATGGGGGCACCTCTGGGGGCATTATTAACTCATGGGGGCATCTCTGGGGGCATTATTAGTTCATGGGGGTACCTCTGGGGGCATTATTAGTTCATGGGGGCCACCTCTAGGGGCATTATTAGCTCATGGGGGCACAGCAGGGGATCCTACATACAGGGGGCACAGCAGGGGATCCTACATACAGGGGGCACAGCGGGGGATCCTACATACAGGGGGCATCCCACACAGTGCAGTTACTATGGGAGCCGACAGGAGGGAGAAAGGAAAGGAAGTTGCTAGAAATGTGCGGAGCCTAAATTGTTTGTCTCGCAGGTTCTAAGGGGATGAAACATATCTGGAAGGAATCATCCTGGAGGTCTGGGCCGGATGGAGAGGAAAAGGGAAAGTGACTCCTCAGATCAAAGAAGACGTCACCTGTCAGTCACTGTATGACGGTTTTCTTATTTTGTAGAACATCATTTAGTAGGGGCGCCCCGAGGTGACAGCTACTACATTATCTGTACTCAGAGATATCACTGTGTTATCTGTGCTGTTACATAGGACTGCAGGTGACTACTACATTATCTGTACTCAGAGATATCACTGTGTTATCTGTGCTGTTACATAGGACTGCAGGTGACTACTACATTATCTGTACTCAGAGATATCGCTGTGTTATCTGTGGTGTTACATAGGACTGCAGGTGACAGCTACTACATGATCTATACTCTGAGATATCACTGGGTTATCTGTGCTGTTACATAGGACTGCAGGTGAAATCTACTACATTATCTGTACTCAGAGATACCACTGTGTTATGTGGTGTTACATAGGACTGCAGGTGATATCAGGTGATTTCTCCAGGTTGCAGAAGTTCAAACTTCATCATGCCCTGGTGTGCTGGTGTCTGTATGTCTGTATGTCTGTATACATGTAAGCTGGTGTCTGTATACATGTGTGCTGGCGTCTGTATACATGTGTGCTGGTGTCTGTATACATGTGTGCTGGTGTCTGTATGTCTGTATACATGTGTGCTGGTGTCTGTATACATGTGTGCTGGTGTCTGTATGTGTGTATACATGTGTGCTGGTGTCTGTATACATGTGTGCTGGTGTCTGTATACATGTGTGCTGGTGTCTGTATGTGTGTATACATGTGTGCTGGTGTCTGTATACATGTGTGCTGGTGTCTGTGTGTGAGATCAATTCTGGAGAACTGGCTCATATACCCCATTTTCCCCAGTGGCTTAAAATGTAACCTCTGTTATACAGTTATAAAATTGTAGAACCTAAAGGTGAACAAGGTGCAATTCAAATAGACACTTACTTGTATAGCTGCCTCTTGTGCTCTGTATGCAGTGCATTATATTCACCCTTGCAACGTACAATTTATAGCGTGTCTACAAGCCCAGCGGGGCTCATTATGATGGAGACTAAAACTTATACAAGAGTGGGGTAGGGGTTCCCCTGTATTCAGAATGCTGTTGAGTGCTCGGCAATGCCCCGTCTGGGATTATTGAATTTCGAGGGTCTATGCAGAGCAGGATAAAGACACCTCTGCTGCACAAACAGGATCTCCTAGAAAGCGTTCTCACCGCCATGTATTCGCTATCACTGGCTTGGCTGAGCTAAACTAGTCTGCCTGGGGGGGGGGGGTGATTTGTATATGCTCACTAACATGGAACAGCCTCATTATATTAGCCTTATCAACATATTCTATGTTGGTGAGCATACCGGGGGGGGATATTGGTGAACATATACAAATCACACAGCCCCCCAGACCCTCGAAACTCAACAGCATTCTGAATACAGGGGTACCCCTACCCCACTCTTGTATAAGTTTTAGTCTCCATCATAATGAGCCCCGCTGGGCTTGTAGACACGCTATAAATTGTACGTTGCAGGGGTGAGTATAATGCACTGCATACAGAGCACAAGAGGCAGCTATACAAGTAAGTGTCTATTTGAATTGCACCTTGTTCACATTTAGTTTCTACAATTGTATAACTGTATAACAGAGGTTACATTTTAAGCCACAGGGGAAAATGGGGTATATGAGCCAGTTCTCTAGAATTGATCTGAACCAAATTATACCTCCCAGCAAGGCGTGGGGCCAACACACTATATATTTTTTTTTTTTATTAATGTGGGGGGCCCAGACACTTTGGTTGTATGGGGCCCCGAAATTCCTGATGGCGGCCCTGCACACATGGCACGTCATACACTTTGTTGGGGTGATGGGGGGCATTGGAATGGTCGGTCAGAGCTTGAGAACACATACAGCACTTTGTGTTTTGCTGCTTTCCACCCTTACAGATACAAAGTCTAGGTAATCCAGTGGCTGCTCATTTTGATAAGTGTCAGCCTGGCAGCACTGGCAGCTGACAGGCGGCTGAGCTTATCCATGATGATTCCCCCGGCTGCGCTGAATCCCCTCTCGGAGATCACTGGCGGCAGGGCAGGCCAGCACCTCCTAGGCGTAGAGGACACCCTTTCATTGTAGGGCGAAGAGGGATCGGGGAGAACAGGGTTATGGCTGGCCAGGTACTCACTCAACACTTGTCCCTTCTCCCTCCTGCTCCCAATAGGCCCCGCAGTGGTGGAGGTTTCCTGAGGGGTTCCATGAAAGTGTCCCACACCTTCCAGTGTTCCCCTGATGGCTGTGGAGTGCACTATAATCCAATCTTCTCTATATACTCTATATATTCTAGATGTATACAGCTATATACACTATATCTCAAGTTTTCATTATGCCAACAGACCACAGTTGATGGCCATACGGCTAAATACAGTATACGGCTAGTATCAGGTATAAGGCTGTATACATTATCTCTGTTTTTCTTTATGCCAACAGGCCAGAGGTGACAGGCGTTAAACCGTTTTCTATCAGGCAATGAACACAAACAACTGGCTGCACGACTGGCTGGCTGCGCGACTGGCTGGCTGCACGACTGGCTAGCTGCACGACTGGCTGGCTGCGCGACTGGCTGGCTGCGCGACTGGCTGGCTGCGCGACTGGCTGGCTGCGCGACTGGCTGGCTGCGCGACTGGCTGGCTGCGCGACTGGCTGGCTGCGCGACTGGCTGGCTGCGCGACTGGCTGGCTGCGCGACTGGCTGGCTGCGCGACTGGCTGGCTGCGCGACTGGCTGGCTGCGCGACTGGCTGGCTGCGCGACTGGCTGGCTGCGCGACTGGCTGGCTGCGCGACTGGCTGGCTGCACGACTGGCTGGCTGCGCGACTGGCTGGCTGCGCGACTGGCTGGCTGCACGACTGGCTGGCTGCGCGTGTTCCTGTGATATGTGGAGGAAGCTGCTAGATACTGTGCTGTCATACCTGACAATATAGTTGTTTGTTTGTTTGTTTTTTCAATCTGTCGCACAGCAGACCACTGCGACTGTTTAATAATTATATATATATAAAAATTCTCAATATGTTGCAGCAACAAACGCAGCAGAATTCTAATCTGCAAGACTGTCAGTATATGTTCTGCTGCTAGCCAAACTCTTCACTATAATGGCAGCAGCTATATACTGTGCTGTGATATATGATAGGCAGCTATATACTGTGCTGTGATATGATAGGCAGCTATATACTGTGCTATGATATATGATAGGCAGCTATATACTGTGCTGTGATATATGATAGGCAGCTATATACTGTGCTGTGATATATGATAGGCAGCTATATACTGTGCTGTGATATATGATAGGCAGCTATATACTGTGCTGTGATATGATAGGCAGCTATATACTGTGCTGTGATATATGATAGACACCTATATACTGTGCTGTGATATGATAGGCAGCTATATACTGTGCTGTGATATGATAGGCAGCTATATACTGTGCTGTGATATATGATAGGCAGCTATATACTGTGCTGTGATATATGATAGGCAGCTATATACTGTGCTGTGATATATGATAGGCAGCTATATACTGTGCTGTGATATATGATAGACACCTATATACTGTGCTGTGATATGATAGGCAGCTATATACTGTGCTGTGATATGATAGGCAGCTATATACTGTGCTGTGATATATGATAGGCAGCTATATACTGTGCTGTGATATATGATAGGCAGCTATATACAGTGCTGTGATATATGATAGGCAGCTATATACTGTGCTGTGATATGATAGGCAGCTATATACTGTGCTGTGATATGATAGGCAGCTATATACTGTGCTGTGATATATGATAGGCAGCTATATACTGTGCTGTGATATATGATAGGCAGCTATATACAGTGCTGTGATATATGATAGGCAGCTATATACTGTGCTGTGATATGATAGGCAGCTATATACTGTGCTGTGATATATGATAGGCAGCTATATACTGTGCTGTGATATATGATAGGCAGCTATATACTGTGCTGTGATATATGATAGGCAGCTATATACTGTGCTGTGATATATGATAGGCAGCTATATACTGTGCTGTGATATATGATAGGCAGCTATATACTGTGCTGTGATATATGATAGGCAGCTTTCCTCTACGTCTGCGGCAGCACATATGGGTCCTCAGATCCCCTCGATCCCCTACCAGGACCGCCCACCTAGATCTACTTTACATAAAAAAAAAGAAAGAAAAAAAAAAGAGATTTAGAGAGCACCAATAGGAGGCCAGGATAGGCCTTAAATATCGACACTTGGCATTCCATACTTGTTTTTTTCAGTCCTCCTTTCCCTTCAGGTGCTATGCACCACCAGGTAGCCCACCTCCAGTTTGTTCAGGTATGTGTTCTTTATTGTTTTCTTGTTGTTTTTAGGTAGAGCCGATACGGAGTCCTGGCAGTGAAGCTATGTTGTACAGGGAACTTTGAGTACTAATTTTTATTCATTATATGAGCTTCTGTGTTACAGGTGCGGAGTCCCAGTGCTTTTTATCAGCTCAGTGCGCTAATCTCCACATTAGCCAGTGCGGGGTCCTGGCAGAAGTGTTAAAAATTATGATTTTACCGGTGCAGGGTCCCGGTCTATATTGTTGCCTGTCCGGTGCGGGGTCCCGGTGGCAGTCAAATTATGCGCAGTTGCGGACGCATGAGTTGGTGCGGGGTCCCAGCTATGATGTGTGTGCCGTTTTACATTCCGGTGCGATGTCCCGGTGTTGTCTATATGATAAGTACTCCTTATCCCTGTCTGATATTGCTGGTCGATAGCGCGCTGGTACCGGCGTTCTTACTCTTTACCCTTGTCTTTACGTCTGACGCACTTCCGGTTTGGGCTGTGTACTCAAGCGTGTGACGCTTTTCCGGAAGTGACGTAACTTCCGGCCCGGAACCGCGTCCGAAGCCATGGATGCGCCAAAAACCCAGTAAGCACTTCATATAAATATGTTTCTGTGCTAAACCACAAGTGTGTATGTTGCTGGTGGTCTTCTGGATATTGCGCAGCTGAAATTATCTGCAGTAAGGTAGGATCGAGAGAATGTTTTCTGTGCAGTAGCAGTGCTTGCTCACTATGGTTTCTGATTATGGCATCTGTATTACCTACACATTCAGAATGTGTTCTATTCGCCAGCAGCCTCTACCAGATGATCATTCCGGATATGTGTGTGATCCTTGTGTGGCTCGTTATAAACAACCTTCTCCTCCTGCTGCACCAACTCAGAAGATGTGTATTCTGTGCCTGCAACCTCTACCTCCACTACCTCCATGTGTGTGACGCATGCACCCCCCAGAGGAATCTGCTGGTTCTGCAGCTGGGCTGGTATCGGAGGCAAGGACGTTTTTTGACTGGTTTAAATCACATATGGAATCTGCTGTCACTGGTACATCATCTGCTGCAAAAAAGCCTAGGCTAGAACCTGCTTACTCCAGTCCTGCCGCATCCTTCTCCCTGTCTGATGTCTCTGACGCTGAGGGTATGTCTGATGATCATAATGATGAGGAGGAAGATGTTTCTGAGGATTATTATCTTTTCAAGAAAGAATCAGCTGATAAATTAATGAGTAAAGTGAAAGGCTGCATGGAGTCTAAAAAGTCTGACAGTCAGGACCAAGACAAAGAGAGTTTGTTTTATTTTCCAAAGAAGAAATCTGCTGTTCTCCCCAGTCATCAGGTTCTAAAGACTGTGATGCAAAAAGAATGGGGCAGACCTGATAAAAGACTGGACTTGGGGTCTAGGTTCAAGGCTGTATACAAACTAGACCCAGCAGAGTCTGAGGCCTGGCAGGGACCTAGTAAAGTGGACCCCGCTATTGCAAAAATTGCCAAGAAGTCTCTTTTTCCAGGTGAAGATGCAGCGGCTTTAAAAGATGCCATGGATAGGCCGAGACCTTTCTAAAAAGATCCCATGTGAATCTCACTTCTCTGAATAAAGCCGGTCTCGCCTCTGTGCCGGTGGCTAGAGCCTTGAGAATATGGCTTAGTCACCTCTCAGCGGATATAGAGGATGGGGTACATCGGCAAGATTTGATGGAACAAATGTCTACACTAAAACTGGCAGCAAATTTTTTGTGTGATTTTTCTTTGGACACTGTCAAAATTGCAGCTAAAAATATGGCATTGGCTAACTCTGCGAGAAGAGCCATCTGGCTTAGAACCTGGGCGGGAGATGTCTCGTCAAAGAATAATTTCTGTGCTCTGCCCTTTGAACCAGGGAGACTTTTTGGTTCAGAATTAGACAAGATGTTGGAAGAAAATAAGAAAGATAAAGCTCTGAACCTCCCTGCTACTTCCAGATACAGAGGTACTCGTAATTTTCGTTACCAAAGAGGAAGAGGATCTTTTCACAGACGTCAACCCCAGGATAGACCAGACAGAAGGTTCCGTGGAAGATATCAGGACAAAAATAAGAAAAAGCAATCCGACACGGGATTTACAAAAACAGAATTCTGACGCCATGCCTACTGCCAGTGTGGGCGCCAGGCTCCTAAATCTTTTGGAAGCCTGGCAAGATGTTACCAGAGACTCCTGGGTGCTAAACATTGTGAGCCAAGGTTATCGTCTGGAATTTCTACGACTACCAAGAGAAAGATTTATGCCAAACCCAGCAGAAAGTCGCATATCATCCCTTCTTCTGGAATTTTTGAAAAAAGGAGCACTAGAACCAGTGCCACCAAGCGAAGAATTTACGGGAGTATACTCTCGGGGGTTTCCTGTCCCCAAACCCGACAACAAGTGGCGTCTTATAATAGATCTGCGCTTTTTAAATCAACATCTGCAAAAGACAAAATTCAGAATGGAAACCATAAGGTCAGTGATTGGCTTAGTTCAGCAAGGAGAGTATATGGCCTCACTCGATCTGAAGGACGTCTATTTACCTGTGCCAATTCACCCAGAATCCAGAAGATACCTCAGAGTAGCTCTACAGACAAAAGCAGGTTTTCTTCATTTCCAGTTCAGAGCCCTTCCCTTTGGCCTGTCTCCAGCCCCAAGAATTTTTACCAAGATAACTATAGTACTGGTGTCGGCCCTCAGACTTCAAGGGATAAAAATTGTACCATACCTCGACGATTGGCTGTTAATTGCTCCATCCCCAATCATCCTACAAGAACACCTTCAGACGGCCATGAAACTGCTTCAGACAGTGGGATTCATCATAAACCTCCAAAAATCAGAGCTCCATCCGACAAACAAGATACGATTTTTAGGTCTGCTCATAGATCTGTCAGTGATGAAGATCTTTCTGCCAGAAGACAAAGTGGTTTGTATAAAATCTGCAATTACTCATCTAGTCCACAGTCCTCAGATTCCTATCCGGACAGCAATGAGCATTCTGGGTCTCCTCACAGCCTCGATAGGGGCAGTTCCATGGGCCAAGGCACATCTCAGGTGTCTGCAGAGAGAGATCCTTCGGGCCTGGGACAAGGACATCACCTTCCTCGATTCCAGAATATCAATCTCGATTTCCACTCGCAGGAGTCTGATGTGGTGGACCTTGGAAGAGAAGTTATCGGTCGGCAGAAATATTCTGCTGCAGGATCAGGTGGTGGTGATGACAGACGCATCTCAGAAAGGTTGGGGCGCTCATTTTTAACACCTCTGGACGCAGGGGGTGTGGCCAATATCCATTGCAAAGATGTCATCGAATTTCAGAGAGATGAAAGCCATCCAGCTGGCACTCCGGCACTTCGAACCACACCTCAGAGGGAAAGCAGTTCTAATCCAAACCGACAATGCCACAGCAACTTATTACATCAACAAGCAGGGAGGCACTCGCAGCCCATGTTTACAGAATCTGTGTGCCCAGATCATGGAATGGGCCGAACCACTAGTGACCAACCTAGCAGCAGTCCACATAAAGGGGACCCTGAACCTCCAAGCAGATTTGTTGAGTCGCCAGAGCCCTTACCCAGGAGAATGGGAAGTAAACCCCAAATATTTCCATCTACTAACGGACAAGTGGGGGTGTCCAGAATGGGATGTCATGTCCACCAGGGACAACAGGAAAGTCAGCAAGTTCTGCTCTCTAAAGAGACAAGACTGTCCAGATGTGTTGGACGCGTTCACAATGTCCTGGAAAGACAAGTTTATATATGCATATCCTCCAGTTCCCATCCTGCCCAGGGTTCTAGCGAAGATACTGGTGGAGAAACCAGAAGCCATCATAATTACTCCCTTCTGGCCCCGCAGAGCCTGGTTTTCCACACTGTATCATCTATCGGAGGGGCTAGTATGGAAGCTCCCGCAGTATCCGGATCTTCTGCTCCAGAGAGGTTTTCTACACCCCCAGCTGGACAGACTACATCTCTCAGCCTGGTACCTGAAGAAGAGAAACTGAAGCAGCTAGGTCTCTCAGACACCGTAATCTCTACACTGTTATCATCAAGGAAGAAGTCGACAAATTTTGTGTATACAAGAATGTGGAGAAAATTTTCTTTGTGGCTAACAGACCACAACCTCCAAATTTCAGTGTCTTCTATCCTACAGTTCCTGCAAGAAGGTTTTGAAAAGGGTCTAAAATCAAATACACTAAGGGAGGCATTTATTAAGTCCGGCGTTTTTTACGCCGGACTTAAAAATGCCCCCGCAGCTCCGGCGGTACGGGGATTTATGTAGAGGCGGACTGCCTGTACATAAATCCTGTGCGCGCCGGTGCGCACCGCCGAAAACCTACGCCAGCTGAGGACTGGAGTAGGTTTCCGGCGTACATTTGGGCGGAACGGATGATAAATCGCGCGGACTCTGAGTCCGCGCCCTCCGTTCCGCCCACTTCCCGCCTACTTTCCGCCCCCTGGCGTACTCGGCGGAAAGTGCCGATTTGCGATTATTTTATTCGCAAATCGGCCATTTGCGTATAAAATAATACGCAAATCGGCACTTTCCGCCAAAAATCATCCGTCCGCCGGATGATACATGTGGCCCTAAGAGTTCACATGACCGCTATCAATGCGCTCACAGATGGAGTCTATGCTAACAACCCTTTGATTACAAGATTCTTCAAAGGACTCAGGAATTTAAGACCTACAGTACGGCCTGCTGTCGCCTCTTGGGACTTAGGTCTGGTGCTCAACAGACTTACAGATGCTCCATTCGAGCCAATGGAGTCAATAGACTTAAAGTGGTTATCTTTCAAAGTACTGTTCCTTATTGCCGTAACATCTGCAAAACGTCTCGGAGAACTACAGGCATTGTCATGTCATGAGCCCTTCACAAAGTTCTTGCCTGATGGTGTGCGTCTCAGGACAGTCCCATCCTTTGTGCCTAAGGTACCGTCTACAGCAAACATAAACCGTGAACTGTTTCTTCCCGATTTCCATCCTAATCCTTCATCTGAGGAAGAGGCACGACTGCACTTACTTGATGTGAAAAGGTCCTTGAAACATTATCTTGCTCGTGTTCAAGATTTCCGGAAGGATGAGAATCTGTTTGTGCTGTTCGCTGGGCCGAGGAGGGGTTGTAAAGCTTCCAAAGACTCTTTAGCTAGGTGGATTAGATGTACTATAACTGAAGCATATGTTGCAGATGGGAAAGAACCACCTCATCCTCTAAGGGCCCATTCCACCCGTGCCACAGCCACCTCATGGGCGGAAAGGCAGCAAGTACCTCTGATGGCCATATGTAATGCTGCCTCCTGGACTTCATCTTCCACATTCTCCAGGCATTATAGATTGGACATTCAAGGCAGCCCAGCCTTCAGTACAGGTGTCTTGTCAGTAGCCGAAAGTTCTATGTGAATCCCTCCCTTGGTTATCTATGGCATGTCCCATATGTGCTGCCGCAGACGTAGAGGAAAGCATTTATTTAGTTTACGTACCGTAATTATGCTTTCCTCGAGTCGTAGGCAGCACACTTACCCTCCCAATAAAATTTTTTACTTGCATTCATCTCTTTGTTGGACTCTATTTATTACACAAGTATAGAATGCCAGGTGTCGATATTTAAGGCCTATCCTGGCCTCCTATTGGTGCTCTCTAATCTCTTTTTTTTTTTTTTTTATGTAAGTAGATCTAGGTGGGCGGTCCTGGTAGGGGATCGAGGGGATCTGAGGACCCATATGTGCTGCCTATGACTCGAGGAAAGCATAATTACGGTACGTAAACTGAATAAATGCTATATACTATGCTGTGTAGGAGCCCTAATAAGGTGTGCTGTGTATAGTTGTAGCCCTAAAAAGTTCTTTGGGGGTCCCTCCTGCCTAAAATCCACTAAAACCTGACTCTCCCTGACTAGGTCCAAGATGGCGTCTGATGACAAGCAGGAAATGCCAAGTTCTTATACTCTGGAGGTCACATGAGTAAGCCAGCCAATGAGTGAAGCCGCTGTTCTCGCGATGTCAGCATGCTCCTGGGACCTCTCACCCCCCCCCCCCCCCCTGCATAGTTATTGGTCCAAAAACGGCGCCAGGGAAGGTGAATCAAATTTTTATTGCATATTTGGTCAGATGCTCCAAGTATATTAGATGGTGTAGTGTTCCATCCAATGGCTGCTCATTCATCTTTAGTGACTGAAGATGGCTGCCATACAGGACAAAGAGAAGAATCCGAGCACCAGGGACGCTCCATCCTGCACGCCTCATCTTCTTCTATGATTGATCACATTTTGGGCACGGTTGACGTTACTTTGTGATTGGGGTTTTGGACATACAGTAATGGATGATTTGGGGGCCACGCACACCACTGGGGCCACATCATTTGAGTATATCACAATATCACAGATTTGGGTTTTTTTTTAAGCACCTTACAATATATATATATATATATATATATATATATATATATATATATCTTGCTCTGAGTAATGCAGAGCGCTGTATACAAGGACTGGAGGTAAGAGGCCGCTCCAGGTCTTTAGGTGTCGCCCATCATACAACGCTCAGCTGGGAGTCAGGGCAGGGAGATATGGTGTGTGCTCTGAGAGTCTGGAGTACACATATGTGACCTGTCTAGGAGGACTGGTTGGACCGTGTTCAGACACATGGACTATGTACAATGCAGCTGTAAGGTGTGAACAAACACCTGGAACTTTGTGTTACTGCCTACAAGGCCGAGCTGGGTGTGGTGTGAATAAACTCTAAGGGGGAGATTTATCAAAGGGTGTAAAATTTAGACTGGTGCAAACTGCCCACAGCAACCAATCACAGCTCAGCTTCCAGCTCTGGTGAAAGAAAAGAGGAGCTGTGATTGGTTGCTGTGGGCAGTTTGCACCAGTCTAAATTTTACACCCTTTGATAAATCTCCCCCTAAGACTTGAACTGTGAACGGCCTATTGTCCTCTGTCTGCGACCGCTACCTGGCTGTTCCTGAGCAACTCCTCTACAATAGGGGAAGCTAGGGGGAGCTGGATCCCCTGATGATATGTGACACAGGAGAGCAGCGTTGGGCTCTCCCATCAGAAGACCCCGCTGGTCATGTAGGGGTAATACACCCTCCATATAATACAACAGACAAACTCTTACCCAATTCTTCACCTAATGAGGCGGCAGCGGCTTGTATCCTCTGAGGAAAAGCTTCTTCTAGGAGGTGCATAGACTGAGCGGGCTGAGTGACTGCCGTCCAGGGGCCAAATCCACTCTGCTGCTGAAATGAAAAGATATGGACTGAGTGTTAGCGATGTGTAACCTGGGAATAGCGGCATCTAGAAAGAGAGACTGCTGGCCGCCCAGTCACACACACAACCGATCACCTATACAGGAGATACACGGATATACAGAGATATACAGGGAGAGGTATACAGGGAGACTGCTGGCCGCCCAGTCACACACATACACAGCTGATCACCTATAGGCTAGGTTCAGACGCTGTAACTGTGCGGCTGTATTTTTTATGCGGCTGTAAATGTGCGGGTGAAACTCCGGCCGTGGGAAAAAATAGACATGCGGCTGAAAACATACGGTCATTTACTTGGAAATCTGGTTCAACTAAAAATAACAAATAAAATCTTAAGAAAATGATGGAAACACCTCTGGATGCATCTGGGAAAGCAGGGAAACAGTTTACATGACTCGCTATTACCGGGGTTTGCGATCCTCTGCACTATAGCCGATGTCTCTCATGGTTAATCTACTGAATTAATAAAACACATTTTCTGTCTAATAAAGTCCCTTTCGTTGTTCAATAATTAAATGTAAACGAATCCATCATTTTGCAATTAAATATACTGTTAAAATAAATATATATATAAATAAATGTATATTTATATATATATTTATTTTTTGACAGTATATTTAATTGCACAATGATGGATTCGTTAGAATTAAATTATTGAACAAAGAAAGGGACTTTATTACAAAGAAAATGTGTTTTATTAATTAAATATTAATTAGTACAGGAAGCTCCATAAGCCGTTAATTCATATTGCCGGTAATAGAGCTTTCTGTACTAATCATCACTTTACTTTAATGAAAACATCAAATGTTTCTTCTAATTCTGTTATCACAATAGCATTATTAGAAGAAACATTTAGAATTATATGTGCGCTCAGCTGATTGGCTGATCGGCTCAGCGCACATATAATGAGCCGGTCCGCAGTACAGTGACTTCATTGTGCTGCGGACCAGCGAAGAGGACACATCGGGGTGAGTATAGAGCTCTCCCCACCCCCTCCCCAGCACTGCACCCCTCCCAGCAAGGAAGGGGGGGTCAGTTAACCCCTTCCTTGCTGGGATGGGTGCAGTCTGACATCAGTCTGGCCCCCAAGGGGTTAAGGGGGATGCAATACATCCTCCCTTAACCCCTTGGGGGCCAGACTGTAAGCAGCGATCTGTAAAGATGCTGCATACTGTAAGGAGCACAACACCGCTCACAATGATGGGTGTTGTGCTCCTGTTTGTGTGTTTTTTGTGTGTTTCTCCCTTTTTGTTTTTCAGATATCGGTATCCTGGGGATTACGTCGGATTCCGTGGACTACGTCGATGACCAGCGATTGTTGTTTTAATTTTTTTAATAAAATGGTCAATGAGGGGTGTGGGGGTGTTTTTATTTGAATAAAAAAATTTTTAAACTTGTGTGTTGTCTTTATTTCTTTACTTTATAGACTTAGTAGTGGAAGCCGTCTAATAGATGGAATCCATTACTAAGTTGGGGCCTAGTGTTAGCCGGTATAAAATGGCTAACACTAACCCCCTATTATTACCCCAGTACCCAATGCCACCAGGGGTACTGGGAAGAGCCGGGTGCCAGTGGTCTCCTGGACCGGGCGGCAGCAGGCTGGTAAGATTTAGGCTGGGGAGGGCCTAAACCAATGGCTCTTCCCACCCTGGTGTTACCAGGCTGCTGTCGTTTGGTTTTTAACCCGGCTGGTTATAAAAATAAGGGGGACCCTATGCGTTTTTTTTTTTTTTTTTTAAATAAATAAATAATTTAAAAAAAACGCATAGGGTCCCCCCTATTTTTATAACCAGCCGGGTTAAAAACCAAACGACAGCAGCCTGGTAACACCAGGGTGGGAAGAGCCATTGGTTTAGGCCCTCCCCAGCCTAAATCTTACCAGCCTGCTGCCGCCCGGTCCAGGAGCGCCAATTTTGACGCTCCGGGACCACTGGCACCCGGCTCTTCCCAGTACCCCTGGTGGCATTGGGTACTGGGGTAATAATAGGGGGTTAGTGTTAGCCATTTTATACCGGCTAACACTAGGCCCCAACTTAGTAATGGATTCCGTCTATTAGACGGCTTCCACTACTAAGTCTATAAAGTAAAGAAATAAAGACAACACACAAGTTTAAAAATTTTTTTATTCAAATAAAAACACCCCCACACCCCTCATTGACCATTTTATTAAAAAAATTAAAACAACAATCGCTGGTCATCGACGTAGTCCATGGAATCCGACGTAATCCCCAGGATACCGATATCTGAAAAACAAAAAGGGAGAAACACACAAAAAAAACACAAACAGGAGCACAACACCCATCATTGTGAGCGGTGTTGTGCTCCTTACAGTATGCAGCATCTTTACAGATCGCTGCTTACAGTCTGGCCCCCAAGGGGTTAAGGGAGGATGTATTGCATCCCCCTTAACCCCCTGGGGGCCAGACTGATGTCAGACTGCACCCATCCCAGCAAGGAAGGGGTTAAGTGACCCCCCTTCCTTGCTGGGAGGGGTGCAGTGCTGAGGAGGGGGTGGGGAGAGCTCTATACTCACCCCGATGTGTCCTCTTCGCTGGTCCGCAGCACAATGAAGTCACTATGCTGCGGACCGGCTCATTATATGTGCGCTCAGCCGATCAGCCAATCAGCTGAGCGCACATATAATTCTAAATGTTTCTTCTAATAATACTATTGTGATAACATAATTAGAAGAAACATTTGATGTTTTCATTAAAGTAAAGTGATGATTAGTACAGAAAGCTCTATTACCGGCAATATGAATTAACGGCTTATGGAGCTTCCTGTACTAATTAATATTTAATTAATAAAACACATTTTCTTTGTAATAAAGTCCCTTTCTTTGTTCAATAATTTTATTCTAATGAATCCATCATTGTGCAATTCAATATACTGTCAAAAAATAAATATATATATAAATATACATTTATTTATATATATATTTATTTTAACAGTATATTTAATTGCACAATGATGGATTCGTTAGAATTAAATTATTGAACAACGAAAGGGACTTTATTACAAAGAAAATGTGTTTTATTATTTTAATAGATTAACCATGAGAGACATCGGCATTAGTGCAGAGGATCGCAAACCCCGGTAATAGCGATTCATGTAAACTGTTTCCCTGCTTTCCCAGATGCATCCGGAGGTGTTTCCATCACTTTCTTAAGATTTTATTTGTTATTTTTAGTTGAACCAGATTTCCAAGTAAATGACCGTATCTTTTCAGCCGCATGTCTATTTTTCCCCACGGCCGTAGTCTTAGCCGCACATTTCCAGCCGCATAAAAAATACAGCCGCACAGTTACATAGTGTGAACATAGCTAAAGCCTGGTCTTACCAGAACTGCTCCCACAGTATCAGCTGGTCAGACACCGCATGGACTCTCACTTAAAGCACCAAATATATACAGCCTCAAGCTGCCATACACACCAGGAGGAGCTGGCCACAGTGCTGCCGCCTCTGTCATCCAGTACTTATCAGCTGCTGTATGTCCTGCAGGAAGTGGTGGGTTCTCTCCAGTCTGACACAGTGCTCTCTGCTGCCACCTCTGTCCATGTCAGGAACTGTCCTGAGCAGGAGAGCAGCTGATAATTACTGGAAGACTGGAGATTTATATACAGATGTAAATTACAAATCTCTATAACTTTCTGACTCCGTTGATTTTATTCCCCTTTGGAGTTCCCCTTTAAGTTGAATGTGCAGCTTTGTGTACTTACATGGCGGGTGGAGGGGATGTGCTCGGCGCTCTTGGTACATTGCTCCCGGAAGCAGTCACTGAACGGGAGGAAGAGGCTGATGGGTACGACGTCCGAGCAGAGTCTCTCGGCATCTGGGGCACCCCGCCCCCGTCTCTGCTGACAGAACAGTCTGTCCAGGAGAGTTTGTCCTGCGGAGGAGACGCACATGTTATTACAGTACATAGCTCGGATATGCCCAATGTAATACTTAAAGGGGATTCCGCTCAGGTGAAATACAGGCTGAATCATCCCCCCCCCCCCCCCCCCTCATACACGTCATCACCTTCTCAGTCTCCTTCCCCCAGTTCTCAGCTGTGTGTGAGCTTTTCTCCGCCTCCTCCCCCCTCCCTGATGTAAACAAGTCCCTGGCCGTCTGTCCCTGCACTGTGTAATGCTGGGAGGGTTATTCTGTGGTCAAGCTGGTGACCTCACTGTGATTAACCCTCCGGGCATCACAGAGAGCAGATACAGCCGGACAGAGACATCAGCTGTCTCAGAAGGGAGGGGGGAGGGAGGGAAACAGAGAGAATGCCTTACATACAGATTTCTGTAAGAACTGGGGGAAGGAGACTGATAATGTAATGTATGGAAGGAATTGTTACTCTCTGGGAGGGGGTTTTACCTGAGCAGAGTACCCCTTTAAGGTTTCATGGTTTACATTCTAACATTGTTGGATACGTTTCCAAAAACACTGCTGTCTGGTACAGCTACTGACTGATGATGTAAGAAAGCTCCGCCCCCAAACCCGCAGAGGAGCAGAGACCGGAACCCAACGTCTACCGAGTGTCACACACCGACGGTCTCCAGAGAACGGACACAGGAACCCACCACAGCAGATCCTACAGTGTACGGCCAATCACTTACACTGCTGTCTGGTACAGCTACTGACTGATGATGTAAGAAAGCTCTGCCCCCAAATCCGCAGAGGAGCAGAGACCGGAACCCAACGTCTACCGAGTGTCACACACCGACGGTCTCCAGAGAACGGACACAGGAACCCACCACAGCAGATCCTACAGTGTACGGCCAATCACTTACACTGCTGTCTGGTACAGCTACTGACTGATGATGTAAGAAAGCTTAGCCTCCAAACCCGCAGAGGAGCGGAGACCTGGCCCGAAAACGGGTGACTCCAGCTAAAGCCGGGTCATCCCCGGAACCCAACGTGTGCGGCCAATCACTTACACTGCTGTCTGGTACAGCTACTGACTGATGACGTAAGAAAGCTCCGCCCCCGAACCCGCAGGAGAGAGGAGACCTGGCCCGAAAACGGGTTACTCCAGCTAAAGCCGGGTCATCCCCGGAACCCAACGTGTGCGGCCAATCACTTACACTGCTGTCTGGTACAGCTACTGACTGATGATGTAAGAAAGCTCCGCCCCCAAACCCGCAGAGGAGCGGAGACCTGGCCCGAAACCGAAAACGGGTGACTCCAGCTAAAGCCGGGTAATCCCCAGAACCCAACTTGTGCGGCCAATCACTTACACTGCTGTCTGGTACAGCTACTGACTGATGACGTAAGAAAGCTCCGCCCCCGAACCCGCAGGAGAGAGGAGACCTGGCCCGAAAACGGGTGACTCCAGCTAAAGCCGGGTCATCCCCGGAACCCAACGTGTGCGGCCAATCACTTACACTGCTGTCTGGTACAGCTACTGACTGATGATGTAAGAAAGCTCCGAACCCACAGGAGAAAGGAGACCTGGCCCGAAACCGAAAACGGGTGACTCCAGCTAAAGCCGGGTCATCCCCAGAACCCAACATGTGCGGCCAATCACTTACACTGCTGTCTGGTACAGCTACTGACTGATGATGTAAGAAAGCTCGGCCCCCGAACCCGCAGGAGAGAGGAGACCTGGCCCGAAACCGAAAACGGGTGACTCCAGCTAAAGCCGGGTCATCCCCGGAGCCCAACGTCAACCGAGTGTCACACACCCGACACAGAACCCATCACAGCTGATCCTACAGTGTGCGGCCAATCACTTACACTGCTGTCTGGTACAGCTACTGACTGATGATGTAAGAAAGTTCCGAACACACAGAGGAGGGGAGACCTGGCCCGAAAACTGGTGAATCCAGCTAAAGCCAGGTCATCCCTGTAACCCAACGTCTACTAAGTGTCACACACCGATGGTCTCCAGAGAACGGACACAGGAACCCATCACAGCTGATCCTACAGTGTGCGTCTAATCACTTACACTGGAGCCTGAATGTAGCAGCACCTTGTGTATTTATGGGATCAGTGTGTGCCCGACTAATTACAGAGGTCAGATGTCTCTGGGAATTATCTCTGCCACTGGTGGTGTTTGCCGTTCTGATTCTTTACTGTAAGAGCAGCGGGACTATGGAACTCCCTATATTCATTACTGTAAGAGCAGTGAGACTATGGACTCTCTCTCTATATTCTTTATTGTAAGAGCAGTGACATTATGGAGCTCTATATTCTTTACTGTAAGAGCAGTGACACTATGGAACTCTCTATATTCTTTACTGTAAGATCAGTGACACTATGGAGCACTCTATATTCTTTACTGTAAAAACAGTGGCACCAAGGAACTCTCTATATTCTTTACTGTCAGAGCAGTGAGACTGGGACTCTCTATATTCTTTATTGTAAGAGCAGTGAAACTATGGAACGCTCTATATTCTTTACTGTAAGAGCAGTGACACCAAGGAACTCTCTATATTCTTAACTGTAAGTGCAGTGAGAGTATGGAGCTCTCTATATTCTTTACTGTAAGAGCAGTGACACCAAGGAACTCTCTATATTCTTTACTGTAAGAGCAGTGAGACTATGGAACTCTCTATATTCTTTACTGTAAGAGCAGTGACACCAAGGAACTCTATATTCTTTACTGTAAGAGCAGTGACACTGGAATTCTCTATATTCTTTACTGTAAGAGCAGTAAGACTATGGAGCTCTCTATATTCTTTACTGTAAGAGCAGTGACACTATGGAACTCTCTATAAACTGGGAGTAGCACAAGGTGTGTAATACAGCGCGCTCAGGGTCTGGCCGCACATGTGCAGATAGCTTCCCTTATTCCAGGGATATCTCACCAATACTCCGATCCTGGCCAGTGCAGTATGTTATTCCCTTTACTATGGATACATGCTGAATTAGGAATAGCCCTCTAACCCTCTAATGCACAGTGAGGTACCGGTAGGTCATGGTGAGCAGTATGATCAGGGTAATTAGGGAACAGAGGCCACAGAATTGCTGGCATGGGCACGCTGTCAATCACAGCCAGACACCAGTCTTGTCACTTTAACCCTATAGCTGCCACAGTCAGTACTGACAGCAGCATCTGCAGGGTTGACAGGAGGTGGAAGCTTCCTCTGTCACCCATCAGGATCCCTGCAATGCGATCACTGGGCATGATGTGTGACGGATATGCTGGAGATGTCAGAGGCCGAGTCATGGCTCATCCAATTGTGGAAGTCTGCTACCCCTGCTACCACTTCCTGCAGGACATACAGCAGCTGATAAGTACTGGAAGACTGGAAAGAAGACACTACTTTCTGAAGGACATACAGCAGCTGATAAATACTGATGAACTTGAAAGAATTCAGTGGATTACATTGGGCTCAGTGGAGTACTCTGGATTTGGAGACAGAAGTAAAGGAGTCTGATTATAATTAATGAGCGGAAAAACCCTTTAAGACTCAACCTTTGTCTGTAGGTGCAGGGAGCGTAGATACTGTGGTCTGCTGTGCACCTGGCAGTGTACACCGATGCATGTGTAGTCATTGTGGGTAAGTATATGCACAGGTATATAATGTGGGGAGGTATATGTATATAATGTGGGGAGGTATATGCACATGTATATAATGTGGGGAGGTATATGTATATAATGTGGGGAGGTATATGCACATGTATATAATGTGGGGAGGTATATGTATATAATGTGGGGAGGTATATGCACATGTATATAATGTGGGGAGGTATATGTATATAATGTGGGGAGGTATATGCACATGTATATAATGTGGGGAGGTATATGTATATAATGTGGGTAAGTAATGTGGGGAGGTATATGCACATGTATATAATGTGGGGAGGTATATGTATATAATGTGGGGAGGTATATGTATATAATGTGGGGAGGTATATGTATATGCACACGTACAGTATATAATGTGGGGAGGTATATGCACATGTATATAATGTGGGGAGGTATATGTATATAATGTGGGTAAGTAATGTGGGGAGGTATATGCACATGTATATAATGTGGGGAAGTATATACATGTATATAATGTGGGGAGGTATATGCACATGTATATAATGTGGGGAGGTATATGCTTATGTATATAATATAGGGAGGGATATGCACACGTATATAATGTGGGGAGGGATATGCACATGTATATAATGTGGGGAGGTATATGCACATGTATATAATATAGGGAGGGATATGCACACGTATATAATGTGGGGAGGGATATGCACATGTATATAATGTGGGGAGGTATATGCTTATGTATATAATGTGGGGAGGTATATGCTTATGTATATAATGTGGGGAGGTATTACTTATATAACTTGTATTCCTGAGGTTTCCTCAAATGTAACTTATATCCCTGGAGTTTCCTTATATGTAACTTATATCCATGGAGTTTCCTTAGATGTAACTTATATCCATGGGGTTTCCTTATATGTAACTTATATCCATGGGGTTTCCTCAAATGTAACTTATATCCCTGGAGTTTCCTTATATGTAACTTATATCCATGGGGTTTCCTTATATGTAACTTATATCCATGGGGTTTCCTTATATGTAACTTATATCCATGGGGTTTCCTTATATGTAACTTATATCCATGGGGTTTTCCTTATATGTAACTTATATCCATGGGGTTTCCTTATATGTAACTTATATTCCTGGGGTTTCCTTATATGTAACTTATATCCATGGGGTTTCCTTATATGTAACTTATGTCCATGGGGTTTCCTTATATGTAACTTATATCCATAGGGTTTCCTTATATGTAACTTATATCCCTGGGGTTTCCTTATATGTAACCTATATCCATGGGGTTTCCTTATATGTAACTTATATCCATGGGGTTTCCTTATATGTAACTTATATCCATGGGGTTTCCTTATATGTAACTTATGTCCATGGGGTTTCCTTATATGTAACTTATATCCATGGGGTTTCCTTATATGTAACTTATATCCATGGGGTTTCCTTATATGTAACTTATGTCCATGGGGTTTCCTTATATGTAACTTATATCCCTGGGGTTTCCTTATATGTAACTTATGTCCATGGGGTTTCCTTAGATGTAACTTATATCCATGGGGTTTCCTTAGATGTAACCTATATCGATGGGGTTTCCTTAGATGTAACTTATATCCATGGGGTTTCCTTAGATGTAACCTATATCGATGGGGTTTCCTTATATGTAACTTATATCCATGGGGTTTCCTTAGATGTAACTTATATCCATGGGGTTTCCTTAGATGTAACCTATATCGATGGGGTTTCCTTAGATGTAACTTATATCCATGGGGTTTCCTTAGATGTAACCTATATCGATGGGGTTTCCTTAGATGTAACTTATATCCATGGGGTTTCCTTATATGTAACTTATATCCATGGGGTTTCCTTAGATGTAACTTATATCCATGGGGTTTCCTTAGATGTAACCTATATCCATGGGGTTTCCTTATATGTAACTTATATCCATGGGGTTTCCTTAGATGTAACCTATATCCATGGGGTTTCCTTATATGTAACTTATATCCCTGGAGTTTCCTTAGATGTAACTTATATCCATGGGGTTTCCTTAGATGTAACTTATATCCATGGAGTTTCCTTAGATGTAACTTATATCCATGGGGTTTCCTTAGATGTAACCTATATCCATGGGGTTTCCGTATATGTAACCTATATCCATGGGGTTTCCTTAGATGTAACTTATGTCCATGGGGTTTCCTTATATGTAACTTATATTCCTGGGGTTTCCTTATATGTAACTTATATCCATGGGGTTTCCTTAGATGTAACTTATGTCCATGGGGTTTCCTTATATGTAACTTATGTCCATGGGGTTTCCTTATATGTAACTTATATCCATGGGGTTTCCTTATATGTAACCTATATCCATGGGGTTTCCTTATATGTAACTTATATCCATGGGGTTTCCTTAGATGTAACTTATATCCATAGGGTTTCCTTATATGTAACTTATATCCATGGGGTTTCCTTAGATGTAACTTATATCCCTGGGGTTTCCTTATATGTAACTTATATCCATGGGGTTTTCCTTATATGTAACTTATATCCATGGGGTTTCCTTATATGTAACTTATGTCTATGGGGGTTTCCTTATATGTAACCTATGTCCATAGGGTTTCCTTATATGTAACTTATATCCATGGGGTTTTCCTTATATGTAACTTATATCCATGGGGTTTTCCTTATATGTAACTTATATCCATGGGGTTTCCTTATATGTAACTTATGTCTATGGGGGTTTCCTTATATGTAACCTATATCCATGGGGTTTCCTTAGATGTAACTTATATCCATGGGGTTTCCTTATATGTAACTTATATCCATGGGGTTTCCTTATATGTAACTTATGTCCATGGGGTTTCCTTATATGTAACTTATATCCATAGGGTTTCCTTATATGTAACTTATATCCATGGGGTTTCCTTATATGTAACTTATATCCATGGGGTTTCCTTATATGTAACCTATATCCCTGGAGTTTCCTTATATGTAACTTATATCCATGGGGTTTCCTTATATGTAACTTATTTCCATGGGGTTTCCTTATATGTAACTTATATCCATGGGGTTTCCTTATATGTAACTTATATCCATGGGGTTTCCTTATATGTAACTTATATCCATGGGGTTTCCTTATATGTAACTTATATCCATGGGGTTTCCTTATATGTAACCTATGTCCCTGGAGTTTCCTTATATGTAACCTATATCCATGGGGTTTCCTTATATGTAACCTATATCCCTGGAGTTTCCTTATATGTAACCTATGTCCCTGGAGTTTCCTTATATGTAACTTATATCCATGGGGTTTCCTTATATGTAACTTATATCCATGGGGTTTCCTTATATGTAACTTATATCCATGGGGTTTCCTTATATGTAACTTATATCCATAGGGTTTCCTTATATGTAACCTATGTCCCTGGAGTTTCCTTATATGTAACCTATATCCATGGGGTTTACTTATATGTAACTTATATCCATGGAGTTTCCTTATATGTAACTTATATCCATGGGGTTTACTTATATAGTAACATAGTTAATAAGGTTCAACCTAGGGAAACCCTACTGTGTTAATCCAGGGGGAAGGCAAAAACCCCTCTGAGGCAGACGACAACCGCCCCACCAGAGAGAAAATTCCTTCCCAACTCCCAATGGCAACCAGAACAATCCCTGGATTGTTTATTTATTTATTATTTCTACGGCCTAAATGCATAACCTTACATTTATCCACATTAAACTTTATTTGCTATTTCACCGCCCAAGCCTCCAGCTTCTCCAAATACCTCTATAATATGATACTATCATCCTCTGTGCTGATTACTTTACCCAGTTTAGTATCATCTGCAAAAATGGAGATTCTACTCTGTAGCCCCTCTACAAGGTTATTAATAAAAATATTAAAAAGAAGTGAACCCAACACTGACCCCTGTGGTACCCCACTAGTAACTAAAACCCAATCTGAATATGTTCCATCAATGACCACCCTCTGTTTTCTATCACACAACCAGTTACTAACCCATTTGCATATGTTTTCCCCCAGTCCCAGCATCTTCATTTTATAGACCGACCTTTCATGTGGCACAGTATCAAATGCCTTTGAAAAGTTCAGATACACAACGTCCACAGCCTCCCCAAGGTCCAGTCTATATACACAACGTCCACAGCCTCCCCCAAGTCCAGTCTATAACTTACCTCTTCATAGAAGCCAATCAGATTAGTCTGACAGGACCGATCCCTCATAAATCCATGCTGGTGCTGTGTTGTAAGATTTTTTTCATTAAGATACTCCAGTATGAACTTCCGGTTCCGGGGCGTATGGGATGGCAGCAGTGTGAGTGAGCTCCTCCACCCTCCGCTCATAATATCGCTCCCCGCTCTGACTCCTGACATTACCGGCCCTGCCGGACCACATCTCTGACTTCTCTAAGTGCCGAGGAGTCGGAGGCACCACTTCATTAAGCGGGGAAGCAGTTATACACCTCCCCATAAGCCCTCCTTCATTTACCTCACAGCTCTGTCACAGGGACACCTAAGATGGCGCCCACACCAGGTGCTGCTGCTGAGGCACACACAGAGGAAACACCTCACACACCCCAGGGCCGGACCTCTGTCACACCATAATACCAGGACTAAATAGGTCTTACAAGGCACTGGCAATCCAAGTGTCCAAGATGATATTAGATGACATAAAATCCTCTCTTGAGGCCACTATAGTTTCCTCCCCAGCAACCATACAGGGAG
Source organism: Dendropsophus ebraccatus (assembly GCF_027789765.1). NCBI lineage: Eukaryota > Metazoa > Chordata > Amphibia > Anura > Hylidae > Dendropsophus > Dendropsophus ebraccatus. Next base: position 75,067,384 of record NC_091468.1, on the reverse strand, counting down.
ATATAGCAAGGCACACCTCACAGATTACTGACCTTCAGGAGAGAGTCAGCCTGCTAGAAGATGAAATACATTCTACAAACATAACTACAACAGAATATGAATGTCACAGCTTCATTACAAACAAGACTGATGATCTAGAGAACCGCTCTAGGCGCAACAATTTACGTATTATAGGTTTCCCTGAATCCATTCCAGCCATGCAATTACATGCTATATGTTCTCTAGAAATTCCCCAAGCCTTGGGTATCCCCGGTCACATTACTGTGGAAAGAGCGCACCGTGTGGGACCCCCACCAGCCAAACGACAGCAAGATGCAAATAAAGAACAGAAACCCAGACAAGTGATTGTCAAGTATCTGAATTATAAGGATAAAAACAACATTTTACAAAGCTTTAAAAAATCTACAGTTGATGTTGCAATTCGTGGCCACAAAATCCTGATGTTTAATGACTACTCCGCAGCAGTGGTTCAAAAACGGAAAGCTTTCGCACACATCTGCTCAACATGGTGAAAAATCAAATACGATTTGCTCTTCTTTATCCTGCCATACTGAAAGTTTTCAAATCTGATGGTTCAGCCTCTCTTTACAGTTCTCCTGAGAAAGCCATTTCTTCCCTTAACCCCTTAAGGTCAAAGCCTATTTTCGTTTTTGCGCTTTTGCTTATTCCATTTTAAGTTTAAAAGTCAATAGCGCTTGCATTTTTTCACCTAGAGACGTATATGAGCCCTTATTTTTTGCGAAACCAATTGTACTTTGCAATGACAGGCATTGTTTTTCCATAACATATGCTGCGAAACCGGAAAAAAATCATTTGCGCTGTCAAATTGAAAAAAAAAACGAATTTGTTTTGATTTCGTCTGGGAATTTTGCATTTACGCCGTTCGTCCTATGGTAAAACTGACTTGTTATGCATGTTCCTCAAGTCGTTCTGATTACTATGATATATAACATGTATAACTTATATTGTATCGGATGGCTTGTAAAAAATTCAAACCATTGTTAACAAATATACGTTCCTTACAATCGCTCCATTCCCAGGCTTATAGCGCTTTTATCCTTTGGTCTATGGGGCGGTGTCAGGTGTCAGTTTTTGCGCCATTATGTGTTCTTTCTATCGGTACCTTGATTGCGCATATACGACTTTTTGATCGTTTTTTATTACATTTTTTTCTGGATTTGATGCGACCAAAAATGCGCAATTTTGCACTTTGGAATTTTTTTGCGCAGACACCGTTTACCGTGCGAGATCAGGAATGTGATTAATTAATAGTTCGGGCGATTACGCGCGCGGCGATACTAAATATGTTTATTTATTTATTAATTTATATTTATAAAATGGGAAAAGGGGGGTGATTTGGACTTTTATTAGGGGAGGGGATTTTTTATTAATAAAAACACTTTTTTACTTTTTTTTTTACTGTAACTAGAAGCCCCCCTGGGGGACTTGTATATAGACAGCACTGATCACCCTGGGGGACTTGTATATACACAGCACTGATCCCCCTGGGGGACTTGTATATAGACAGCACTGATCCCCCTGGGGGACTTGTATATACACAGCACTGATCCCCCTGGGGGACTTGTATATAGACAGCACTGATCACCCGGGGGACTTGTATATAGACAGCACTGATCACCCTGGGGGACTTGTATATAGACAGCACTGATCACCCGGGGGACTTGTATATACACAGCACTGATCCCCCTGGGGGACTTGTATATACACAGCACTGATCCCCCTGGGGGACTTGTATATACACAGCACTGATCCCCCTGGGGGACTTGTATATAGACAGCACTGATCACCCGGGGGACTTGTATATAGACAGCACTGATCCCCCTGGGGGGCTTGTATATACATAGCACTGATCCCCCTGGGGGACTTGTATATAGACAGCACTGATCCCCCTGGGGGACTTGTATATACACAGCACTGATCCCCCTGGGGGACTTGTATATAGACAGCACTGATCCCCCTGGGGGACTTGTATATACACAGCACTGATCACCCTGGGGGACTTGTATATACACAGCACTGATCTCTCATAGAGATCAATGCTGTGTATATACACAGCAAAGATCCATCAGATCGGTCATAGATTGCTATGGCCTGCTGCAGGCCATAGCAATCTATTGCCGAGCCAGGATCAGCGTCATTCCGACGCTGAGGCCCGGCACGGGCAGAAGAACGGATCTCCCCCCCGCGATCGCATCGCGGGGGGGAGATCCGTCCCACTAGACACCAGGGATAGTGTGCATAAAGCCTCTAAGTGCAGCTGTCAGGTTTGACAGCTGCACTTAGAGGCTTAATTAGCCGGCGCGGCAACGGGACCCGCGCCGGCTAATAGAGGCACTGCCCGGCTGCACGTGTCAGCCGGGATCAGCGCCATATCAGATACGTCATGGGTCGCTAAGGGGTTAAAGATGTAAAGGGTCTCACTCCACCTATCCAAGACCAGCACAAGAGACGACGTTTGGATGGTCCTACTGACACGCTAGAGAAAATGGAATGATTATGAACGCCATCTCTATTCTGTTGGACGCTATGCTGCTCATTAAAACTGAGTATTTTTTCTCTATTTAGCCCTATATATGTTGACTAAATACTATATTAGGGACACCTTGTTACTACATTAATATTTTCTTTAGTCTAGGTAGTAATGCATTTGGTGGTGTGTGTGTCTGTGTGTAAGTATGTATTTATGTATATATGTGTGTGTGTGTGTGCATGTATATGTATGTATATGTATATGTGTGTGTATGTGCACGTATATGTATGTATATGTATATGTGTGTGTGTGTGCATGTATATGTATATGTGTGTGTGTGCATGTATATGTATGTATATGTATATGTGTGTGTATGTGCATGTATATGTATGTATATGTATATGTGTGTGTGTGTGCATGTTTATGTATGTATATGTATATGTGTGTGTGTGCATGTATATGTATGTATATGTATATGTGTGTGTATGTGCATGTATATGTATGTATATGTATATGTGTGTGTGTGTGCATGTATATGTATGTATATGTATATGTGTGTGTGTGCATGTATATGTATAATTCCACCTTGTATGGTTTTAGGTTTAAGTACAACTTCTTTAACCCCTTAGTGACCGCCATGCTGCCTTTTCACGGCGGCCACTAATGGGCTTTATTCCGATGCGTACGCCTTTTAACGGCGGGCGCATCGGAATAAATTACCGCCCGGCGGCGGCTGCAGGACGGGGGATCAGCGGTCAGTGTGACTGCTGACACCCTCCTGTAACTGCCTGGAGCGGAGGATTCTCCGCTCCGGGCAGTTTAACCCGTTAAATGCCGCTGTCAAACCATGACAGCGGCATCTAACGGGTCCCGGTGGATCCCGGACGGCGCCGTGGGTCACTTACGTGATCGCGATGTCCCGCGGCGCCGTCCGGTCCTCCGATGTCTCCATGGTGATCCCGGGGTCCTAATGAAGGTCCCCGGGGGTCACCATGGAGATGCCTGATGCTGACAGGGGTGGCCGCGGCTATTGCCTCTCAGCATGAGACATGATACAATACACTGCAGTACATCAGGTACTGCAATGTATTGTATCAGTGATCTAAGTATTTTACACTAGTGTACAGTAATGTACACTAGTGTAAAAGTAAAAAAAAGTGAAAAAAAATGTGCACCAAACACAACACAGCCCCCCCCCAGCCCCCCCAATAATAAAGATGCATTACATTCCCTATACCCAATAAAACGTGACATAAAAGTGATCAAAAACACAAATCCTATACATATTTGGTATTGTTACGTCCATAACAACCCAATCTATAAAACTATATCAATAATTATATCGCACGACACACGCTGTAAAAAAAAAAATTAAAAAAACAGTACTAGAATAGCTGTATTTTATCAATCCACTTTAGAAAATACGTCATAAAAGAGATCAAAAAGTCATATACATATAAAACTTGGTATCAATAGAAACTACACATCTTCCCGCAAAAAATAAGCCCAAAACCAGCTCTGTCGCGCAAAAGATAAGAACGCTATGGATCTTGCAATGCGGCGACAGGTTTTGTGGGTTTTTGCTAGGAAGATAGTTTCTATTGCGCCAAAGCGGTAATAGTTAAAAAAACCTACACAAATGTGGTATCGCCGTAACCGTAGCGACCCAGAGAATACGTGTATTATGTTATTAGTGACCGCCGATACGGATTTTTACGGCGATAACTAATGGGCTCTATACTGCTGCCATCAGCTCTTTATGGCGATGGCGCAGAATAGTGCAGCGGCGCCGGTAATGCCCGCAGCCCCCTCCTCTCAGCTATCGGAGGTCACTGAGGGGTTGGGGCAGAGTGTGGGGTCAGTCCCGGCAAGTCCCCTCACAGGCGATCGCCGTTATTACCAGTATAACAGCGGCCACCGGTAACGGCATTGCCAGCGCAGCTGAACTCTTTCATCTCTTCTCACCGTGCATCCACGGTGAGAGGAGATGAGAACATGTCCCCCCCTTCTCCAGAATTAACCCTAGTGACCTGGTCACTGACCCTCCCCTCCCAGGGGGGCCATCTGATCCAAGATGGCCGCCGCCATCTGATCCACAGACTCTGTTCACAGTGATGGATTCCTAAAAATGATCAAAGCTTCATTCTCTCCACCACCGGAGGTGACAGAGAGCATGGGGCAATGATCGGTGTCCACCCGGTGGGGTCCCAGTACAAGTGATCAGCGGTATATACTATATACCACTGATCGCTTGTTCCAAATGGTGCCGGTACTTTTTTACGCCTGTCACCAAAGTCAAGTGCCCAGATTGCCCGTAACCACCCTGGATTACCTGTAACCACCCCAGATTACCTGTCACCACCCCAGATTGCCCGTCACCACCCTAGATTGCCTGTAATCTCCCTAGATTGCCTGTAATCTCCCTAGATTGCCTGTAATCTCCCCAGATTGCCCGTATACACCCCAGATTGCCCGTATACACCCCAGATTGCCCGTATACACCCCAGATTGCCCGTATAAACCCCAGATAGCCCATAACCATCCCAGACAGCCCATAACCACCCCAGATTGCCCGTAACCACCCCAGATTGCCACAGACTGCCTGTAACTACCCCAAATTGCCTGTAACCACCCCATACAGCCAGTAAACACCCCCAGATTATCCGTAACCACCCCAGATTGCCCTGGACCACCCCAGATTGACCGTAACCACCCCAGATTGGCACAGACTGCTCGTAACCACCCCAGATTGCCCATAACCCCACCAGATTGCCTGTTGCCACCTCAGATAGCCAGTAAACACCCCAAGATTGTCCATTACCACCCCAGATAACCAGTAAACACCCACATAATGCCTGTAACTAAAATGACACTCCTTCCCTTCTGAGCCCTCCTGTGTGCCCATACAGTGGTTTATGCCCACATATGGGGTACCATTTTACTCAGGAGAACCTCCGTTACAAATTTTGGGGTGCTTTTTCTCCCCTGTTCCTAGTGAAATTGAGAAATTTCAAACTAAACAAACATGTTATTGGAAAAATTCATTTTTTTTCATTTTTACGGTCTAGTTTTGAATACTTTTCTCCAATACCTGTGGGGTCAAAATGCTCACCACACCCCAAGATGAATTCCTTGAGGGGTGTACTTTCCAAAATGGGGTGACTTTTGGAGGGGGGTTATTCTGCTAACACTACAGGGGCGCTGCAAACGCACCTGGCCCTCAGAAACTTCTTCAGAAAAATCATGCACTGAAAATGCTAATTGGCGCTCCCTTCCTTCTGAGCCCCGCTGTGTGCCCATACAGTGGTTTACGCCCCCATATGGGGTACCGTTCTACTCAGGAGAACCTGCGTTACATATATTGGGGTGAGTTTTCTCCCCTGTTCCTCGTGAAAATGAGAAATTTCAAACTAAACAAACATGTTATTGGAAAAATTCTATTTTTTCATTTTTACTGTCTTCTTTTGAATACTTTCCTCTAATACCTGTGGGGTCAAAATGGTCACCAAACCCCAAGATGTATTCTTTGATGGGTGTACTTTCCAAAATGGGGTGACTTTGGGGGGATTCTATTCTGCTGACACTACAGGGGCTCTGCAAACGCACCTGGCGCTCAGAAACTTCTTCAGAAAAATCTGCACTGAAAATGCTAATTGGCGCTCCTTCCCTTCTGAGCCCCGCTGTGTGCCCATATAGTGGTTTATGCCCACATATGGGGTACCGTTCTACTCAGGAGAACCTGCATTACAAAATTTGGGGTGCATTTTCTCTCATGTTTATTATGAAAATGAGATACTATAATCTTAACAAATATATTATTGGAAAATTTCTATTTTCCATTTTTTTCCGGCCTAATTGTGATTACTTTCCTCCAGCCCGTGTAGGGTTAAAATGCTCATTATACCCCTAGATTAATTCTTTTAGGTGTCTAGTTTCCAAAATGGGGTCACTTATGGGGGTTTCCAGTATACAAGCCTCCTAAATCAACTTAAAAAAAGAACTGGTCCCTAAAAAAAATCAGTTTTGGAAATTTCATGAAAATTTGATAATTTGCTGATACATTTCTAAGCCCCGTAACACCCTAAAAAATTTAAACATGTTTACGAAATGAAGCCAGAATAAAGAGGACATATTGATAATGTGACTTACTAACTAATTTTTGTCATGTGACTTTCTTGTTTTAGAAGCAAAGAATTTAAAAGTTCGTAAAGTGCAAAATTTTCAAAATTTTCATGATATTTTGATGTTTTTCACAAAAAACACACAAGACAGTGACCAAATTTTGCCACTAACATAAAGTGCCATATGTTACGAAAAAACAATCTCAGAATGGCTAGCATACATTAAAGCATCACTGAGCTATAAGCGCATAAAGTGAGACAGGTCAGATTTTGAAAAATGAGCCTGGTCATTAAGACCCAAATAGGCTTGGTCCCTAAGGGGTTAAGTACTAATCATTATATACTGGCTCTCCCTTTTATTTTATTTTATTTATTTGCTTCCCTGTGACAACTCACACATTTCTCAGGAGGGTAGGGATGTGTATGTCTTTAATTTTAATATATACTCATTTAGTGGAGCGGAGGTTGATGTGACCTCTCCACCAGTTATTTCTTTCTCTTTATTTCTTCTCCATAATGCGGAGTTTGCGAATGCTCCGAACATTGGACAATACGAAAAAAGTGAAGTCCACATCTCACTTTATTCGCTTAGTTTATATTGTTATCTGTTTTATTCTTAGGTATATCACCTTTAGTTTGTCTGAATATGCTACATGCTATCCTCTCTTTCTGCCTGAAAGGGTTACCCACTATGTTATTGTGCTTCCAGGGTCTCTTCTTAACACCTCCTCTTCTATTAATATTGTATGAAATTAATCACTTGGAATGTTAAGGGACTACGTTCCCCATCTAAGAGGACTTCTATACTGAAACACCTTAAGAGACTTAGGGCCGATATAGTATTATTGCAAGAAACACATTTAACTGAATTGGATTATTTCAGACTCAAACGTTTTCGGGTGGGTGCAGTTTATGGTTCACCAGCTATTAACCGTAAAGGCGGGGTAGTTATTCTTACACATAAAAATTTAGCCTGTACGGTATTATCTCAATATGAAGATGATGAAGGCAGGATATGTCATCTTCTTATTGACACTCCAGCGGGCAAATATAGCATATATAACGTCTATGGTCCCAACACTCAGAGACCTGATTTTTTTAAAAAATTGGAAAACCTCATTCTGCAAGATGACAATAATCTTAAAATAGTTGGTGGAGACCTAAATACTGTTCTAATACAACTGAAGATAAGACCCCTACTGTATATACTTCATCAGATAATATTTTATCCAACTTCCTTAATTCTACCTCCCTATCTGATTCTTGGCGTCATCTACACCCAGATGGTAGAGAACACTCTTTACTCTCACTCCCAAACGGCCTGGTCAAGAATAGACCACTGTTTAGTGTCACCGGACTCTCTTGGCAGAGTAGAAGACTCTGAAATTCATGATATAGTCATTTCGGATCACTCCCCTGTTAGTTTACAATTAAGAGATATTTTTCAGAAGGGATCCGATATTATTTGGAGATTTCCTTCTCATTTAGCTAATGATGAATCATTTATCAAACTATTAAAGAAATGGTGGTCAGACTTTTATTCTAACAATGCTGAACATACACAATCCCCAATACTTTTCTGGGAGACTGCAAAAGCCGTTCTAAGGGGCCAAATCATTTCTTATGTGGCTGCCCAGAAACGTGAAGCACGTAAAAACTATCTCCAACTTTCCCAAGATCTGCGCTCTACATACACTCTTTTCCTGTCTTCCCCTACAGATGACAATACATCTAAATGGACAGCAGCTAGACAAGCTTTCCAAATTGCACAGGAAAAACTCAATGCTATATATAGAGATCAATACATATCCCGTTTATTCCGCTATGGTAATAAATCAGGGAAAATGTTAGCTAACCTTGCTAAAGGACGTAGACCTACTACACATATCCCTGCTCTCAAAGATACAGCGGGTAATATACAAAAAGATCCTAAAATCATATCACAACTTTTACAACAATTTTACCGCTCACTATATTCCAAAGATAGGCTTGATCTGGCTGCTGGTAAGAACTTTCTAGAGTCATTAACTCTACCGTCTCTTGATTCTCTCAACGCCCCAGTCACATTGGAGGAAATTACTGCCACTATCTCTACACTTAAAAATAACAAAGCTCCAGGCCCTGACGACTATAGTGCGGAATTTTATAAATCTATGTCTTCTGTCATCTCCCCCACCCTTCTTTCTACTTCCCAAACTATTCTGACTGACCATCACATGCTTCCCTCGGGAGATACTGCATATATCAAAATACTACACAAACAGGGGAAGGATCCGACATCTCCTAATTCGTACAGGCCAATCTCTTTAATAAATGTAGACCTAAAATTGTTGGCAAATATTATGACCAATAGATTGGCAGACATCCTACCATCACTAATAGGCAGCCATCAAGTTGGCTTTATAAAAGGACGTTCTGGTGTCACTAATATAAGAACGGTACTAGCGGCCCAGTCTGGTGTCCAATCTGGGGGTCGTTCCAGCCACTCTCCAGGTCTGTTGGCAATTGACGCCGAAAAGGCTTTTGATAATATCAGCTGGGAGTGGCTGGACATGACCTTAACAAAATTTGGTATCACAGGTCAATTCAAAGATTTTATTTCCACAATATACACATCTCCGAAAGCTAGAATTCATACCGCGGGTTTCCTTTTAGATAGCTTTCCCTTACAAAAAGGTACCAGACAGGGTTTCCCCCTATCCCCTCTATTGTTCTATTTGGCGATGGAGCAGATATCTTATTTCTTCTGACTTTTTCTCAGGCATACGGGTTGGTTCCCAAATCATCAAAGTTACATGCTTTGCTGATGATACTTTAATATATTTAAAATACCCAGATCTACATGTTCCGGCAGTATTAGATGCCTTAAAATTTTTTGGTTCCTTCTCTGGGTATAGAATCAATATACATAAAAGTCAACTTCTTTACCTAACTCCACATAAGAGGTCTACTTCGGGTCCTGCGGGGGTCTCCATCGCTAAATCCTATATTACTTATCTTGGAATCCAGATTGGCAGAACTCCCTCCTCACTATATTCCCTGAACTATCGCCCTATAATTAAGAGAATAAAACAGGATCTCCAGAGATGGGAATCTCTACCATTGTCAATTCTAGGCCGTACCCACTTAATCAAAATGATGTGTTTTGGAAAACTGTTCTATCCAATGCAAACAATACCCCTTTTACTCCAACATTCTGACGTTTCCCTACTCCAATCATATTTCACTAAATTTATTTGGCAATCAAAGAGACCTCGTATTGCCTATTCCACTCTCTGTCTCCCTACTCCTAAAGGTGGCGCTCAATGCCCAGATATTAGATTATATAATTTAGCCGCTCTTTCGCCATGCTAAAGATTGGATTATGGACACGTCATATTTCTCCAATATTTTAATTGAGAAAGCTTAGCAGCACCTTGGCCTTTACCCACCCTGCTGCATGCTAAATTACCAGGACTCCCCCCAGAAATTAAGAGAAGTGTTATCTTTAAAGACACCATTGCCACATGGAAGGTGATACGAAAATCGAAAAGATCGAAAAGATTTCCTCTGTGGCATTCACCACTTTACCCACCTGACCCACCTTGGACTACTCGGAGTGGCAGAGTGCACATGTTTCTTCTGTTGGGGATCTGCTGGATACTAATTCCAACACTTTCTTATCATGGGATATCGTCAGAACACGATTTAAATTGTCTTCATTTAATTTACCTCAATACGATTCTATAATTGAATTTCTTACTTCCAGAGTGCGGAACATAGCAGAAGCAGAAAGTGATATAGAATTTGATAATCTATTCCCAACACCACCGGTTCATAATTCTTTATCACATACATATGGAGAACTTAGATCACGCTCTCAAAAGAATTTATCTAGACAAATTTTTTTCAAAAAATGGTCCTCCGTAATTTTTTCAGAGGATCTGACCCAACAAATATTGAGAGGATCTCAACTAGTGCATTCTGCCACTCCCAATGTGGTTCTACGTGAAATACATCTCCGCTTTACACAAGGCTATATATGCCTTTAATATTCCTTTTTCCAACTCCCACACTGCTCACATAAACAGTTGCCCGAAATGTTCCCTTCCTAAAGCAGACTTGTGTCATTGTGCCTGGGCCTGCACGCGAGTCTGTGCGGCTCCATCTTCTGTCCACTTGGGGCCATGCCATACCACTTCTCCCTCTTATCTTTTTCATTTTATTGATATAGACTCTTACTACTCCCTCTCCTAAATTACTTACTTCTAAAGGAATTCATGTAACTCTATTAGTTTCCCTGAAATGTTTATTAAGACCCTGGATACTGGATACTCTACCAGACATTTCTCAGGTAATCTCCGCTCTGATCTTTCATTGGGAACTTTTGGATGTGTTGCGCACCAAAGAAAAATCAACAAAAACATTTATGTCCAAATAGACACAATTTCTAATTCATGATTTTACTATAGAAGAGAGAGACTCTGTCATTAATCAATGTAAGGACACTGATTGGTATTGCATGGCCGCCCAAAGGGAACTCTGGGAGCACTCCGAATATCTTACGCTTTTCCCTTTCTCTGTTACAGACAATTGTCTCCATTCTATTGGTAGCATATTTGAATATCTGACATCTATACCATGTTTTAAGGTAATATTATAGGTTACTGTTTTTCTACCTATGTTTTTGGTAAGACTACGTTGTATTGTATATGATAATATGTCTTTTAAGGTTATTAAAAAGGCTCATTGTATCTGTATGATATTGTAAACATACAATCCTTTGTTGCCTGTGAGCCACTTTCTTTTTGAATATGTAATGAATTTTCAATATGTATGTTCAAATATTATATAAGCCACTAATAAAATATCGTTTAAAAAAAAAAGATACTCCAGTATACTGTAGCATCTCTTACAAACCCCTCAATTACTTTACCCACTATAGATGTTAGAGTTATGGGCCTGTAGTTTCCAGGATCACTCTTTGACCCCCTACTTGAATATTGGTTAGAGATGAGCGAATTTGCTGAAGTTCAGGTTCGTATGAACCTGAACTATCTGCTTCTGACTGCCACTGTATGCAGCCTCCGTGAACAGGGTGGATACAGCCAGAGAACCGCCTGGAAAACTGGGATACAGCCATAGTTGTAGGCTGTATCCCAGTTTTCTAGGCGGTCCTCCGGCTGTATCCACCCTGTTCACGGAGGCTGCAGACAGCGGCAGTCAGAAGCCGATAGTTCAGGTTCATACAAACCCGAACTTCGGCAAATTCGCTCATCTCTAATGCTGGTACCACATTAGCTATGCGCCAGTCCTGTGGAACAATCCCTGTCATTATAGAATCTTTAAATATTAGGAATAAGGGTCTGTCTAACACAGTACTTAATGCTTGCTAAACTCTAGGATGGATACCTTCTGGACCCGGTGACTTATGGATTTTAAGTCGTCGCTCCACTTTTTGTTGTGTTAGGCAGGTGAGATTTATGGGAGGATTTACATTATCCCTGTCATCTGTTATGGGGTTCTCCTCTGTGAATACAGTAGAGAAGAATGTATTTAGTAGATCGGCCTTTTCCTTATCCTCCTCCACCATTACACCCCAGTTATTTTTGAGGGGAACAACATTTTCAGTTTTAAGTCTTTTGTTATTTGTATAGGTGAAGAACATTTTGGGATTCCTATTACTTTCTGTGGCTATCCTTCTTTCTGTTGCTTCTTTTATTTGTTTTTTTTTACACATTCTATTCTTCTGTCTATAGTTGCTCAATGCTTCCCCACTACCTTCTTGTTTTAGTAGTCTGACTGCTTGTTTCTTACCATGTATTGCACTCTTAACTGCTGTAGTTAACCACATTGGATTTCTCCTATTTCTACTACTTTTATTCCCATATGGTATGTGTCATTCACACAATCTACCCAAGGATCCTTAAATATGTCCCATTTCTCTTGTGTACTTTTATTTCTGAAAGCATTGTCCCAGTCTATGTCCCCGGGGTCCTCTCTTATATCTCAGGGCAGTGTCCCAGTCTATGTCCCCGGGGTCCTCTCTTATATCTCAGGGCAGTGTCCCAGTCTATGTCCCCGGGGTCCTCTCTTATATCTCAGGGCAGTGTCCCCCCAGTCTATGTCCCCGGGGTCCTCTCTTATATCTCAGGGCAGTGTCCCAGTCTATGTCCCCGGGGTCCTCTCTTATATCTCAGGGCAGTGTCCCAGTCTATATCCCCGGGGTCCTCTCTTATATCTCAGGGCAGTGTCCCAGTCTATGTCCCCGGGGTCCTCTCTTATATCTCAGGGCAGTGTCCCAGTCTATGTCCCCGGGGTCCTCTCCTATATCTCAGGGCAGTGTCCCCCCAGTCTATGTCCCCGGGGTCCTCTCTTATATCTCAGGGCAGTGTCCCAGTCTATGTCCCCGGGGTCCTCTCTTATATCTCAGGGCAGTGTCCCCCCAGTCTATGTCCCTGGGGTCCTCTCTTATATCTCAGGGCAGTGTTCCCCCAGTCTATGTCCCCGGGGTCCTCTCTTATATCTCAGGGCAGTGTCCCCCCAGTCTATGTCCCCGGGGTCCTCTCTTATATCTCAGGGCAGTGTCCCAGTCTATGTCCCCGGGGTCCTCTCTTATATCTCAGGGAAGTGTCCCCCCAGTCTATGTCCCCGGGGTCCTCTCTTATATCTCAGGGCAGTGTCCCCCCAGTCTATGTCCCTGGGGTCCTCTCTTATATCTCAGGGCAGTGTCCCAGTCTATGTCCCCGGGGTCCTCTCTTATATCTCAGGGCAGTGTCCCCCCAGTCTATGTCCCCGGGGTCCTCTCTTATATCTCAGGGCAGTGTCCCCCCAGTCTATGCCACTGGGGGCCTCTCTTATATCTCAGGGAAGTGTCCCCCCAGTCTATGTTCCCGGGGTCCTCTCTTATATCTCAGGGCAGTGTCCCCCCAGTCTATGTCCCCGGGGTCCTCTCTTATATCTCAGGGCAGTGTCCCCCCAGTCTATGTCCCCGGGGTCCTCTCTTATATCTCAGGGCAGTGTCCCCCCAGTCTATGTCCCTGGGGTCCTCTCTTATATCTCAGGGCAGTGTCCCAGTCTATGTCCCCGGGGTCCTCTCTTATATCTCAGGGCAGTGTCCCCCCAGTCTATGTCCCCGGGGTCCTCTCTTATATCTCAGGGCAGTGTCCCCCCCAGTCTATGCCACTGGGGGCCTCTCTTATCTCTCAGGGAAGTGTCCCCCCAGTCTATGTTCCCGGGGTCCTCTCTTATATCTCAGGGCAGTGTCCCCCCAGTCTATGTCCCCGGGGTCCTCTCTTATATCTCAGGGCAGTGTCCCCCCAGTCTATGTCCCCGGGGTCCTCTCTTATATCTCAGGGCAGTGTCCCCCCAGTCTATGTCCCTGGGGTCCTCTCTTATATCTCAGGGCAGTGTCCCAGTCTATGTCCCCGGGGTCCTCTCTTATATCTCAGGGCAGTGTCCCCCCAGTCTATGTCCCCGGGGTCCTCTCTTATATCTCAGGGCAGTGTCCCCCCAGTCTATGCCACTGGGGGCCTCTCTTATATCTCAGGGAAGTGTCCCCCCAGTCTATGTTCCCGGGGTCCTCTCTTATATCTCAGGGCAGTGTCCCCCCAGTCTATGTCCCCGGGGTCCTCTCTTATATCTCAGGGCAGTGTCCCCCCAGTCTATGTCCCCGGGGTCCTCTCTTATATCTCAGGGCAGTGTCCCCCCAGTCTATGTCCCCAAGGTCCTCTCTTAGTTTTTGGAAATTAGCCTTCCTGAAATTTAATGTTTTCGTAGCCCCTCTACTAAGCATTTTATTGAAGGATAATTGAAAAATTATTATGTTGTGGTCACTATTACCTTGGTGACCCCCCCCCCCCCCCCACCTCTATTTTTGATACACTGATCTTAACCAATAGGCCAGACAGAATATCAGTGTAACTTATATTCCTGGAGTTTCTTTAGATGTAACTTATATCCATGGGGTTTCCTTATATGTAACTTATATCCATGGGGTTTCCTTATATGTAACTTATATCCATGGGGTTTCCTTAGATGTAACTTATATCCATGGGGTTTCCTTATATGTAACTTATATCCATGGGGTTTCCTTAGATGTAACTTATATCCATGGGGTTTCCTTATATGTAACTTATATCCATGGGGTTTCCTTAGATGTAACTTATGTCTATGGGGTTTCTTTATATGTAACTTATGTCTATGGGGTTTCTTTATATGTAACTTATATCCATGGGGTTTCCTTATATGTAACTTATATCCATGGGGTTTCCTTATATGTAACTTATATCCATGGGGTTTCCTTAGATGTAACTTATATCCATGGAGTTTCCTTATATGTAACTTATATCCATGGGGTTTCCTTATATGTAACTTATATCCATGGGGTTTCCTTATATGTAACTTATGTCCATAGGGTTTCCTTAGATGTAACTTATATCCATCGGGTTTCTTTATATGTAACTTATATCCATGGGGTTTTCTTATATGTAACTTATATCCATGGGGTTTCTTTATATGTAACTTATGTCTATGGGGTTTCTTTATATGTAACTTATGTCTATGGGGTTTCTTTATATGTAACTTATATCCATGGAGTTTCCTTAGATGTAACTTATATCCATGGGGTTTTCTTATATGTAACTTATGTCTATGGGGTTTCTTTATATGTAACTTATATCCATGGGGTTTTCTTATATGTAACTTATATCCATGGGGTTTCCTTAGATGTAACTTATATCCATGGGGTTTCCTTATATGTAACTTATATCCATGGGGTTTCCTTAGATGTAACCTATATCCATGGGGTTTCCTTATATGTAACTTATATCCATGGGGTTTCCTTATATGTAACTTATGTCCATGGGGTTTCCTTATATGTAACTTATATCCATGGGGTTTTCTTGTATGTAACTTATGTCCATGGGGGTTTCCTTATATGTAACTTATATCCATGGGGTTTCCTTATATGTAACTTATGTCCATGGGGTTTCCTTATATGTAACTTATATCCATGGGGTTTTCTTGTATGTAACTTATGTCCATGGGGGTTTCCTTATATGTAACTTATATCCATGGGGTTTTCTTATATGTAACTTATATCCATGGAGTTTCCTTATATGTAACCTATATCCATGGGGTTTCCTTATATGTAACTTATATCCATGGGGTTTCCTTATATGTAACTTATATTCCTGGGGTTTCCTTATATGTAACTTATATCCATGGGGTTTCCTTAGATGTAACTTATATCCATGGAGTTTCCTTATATGTAACTTATGTCCATGGAGTTTCCTTATATGTAACTTATGTCCATGGGGTTTCCTTATATGTAACTTATGTCCATGGGGGTTTCCTTATATGTAACTTATATCCATGGGGTTTTCTTATATGTAACTTATATCCATGGGGTTTCCTTATATGTAACTTATGTCCATGGGGTTTCCTTATATGTAACCTATATCCATGGGGTTTTCCTTATATGTAACTTATATCCATGGGGTTTCCTTATATGTAACTTATGTCCATGGGGTTTCCTTATATGTAACTTATATCCATGGGGTTTCCTTATATGTAACTTATATCCATGGGGTTTCCTTAGATGTAACTTATATCCATGGGGTTTCCTTAGATGTAACTTATATCCATGGGGTTTCCTTATATGTAACTTATATCCATGGGGTTTCCTTATATGTAACTTATATCCATGGGGTTTCCTTAGATGTAACTTATATCCATGGGGTTTCCTTAGATGTAACTTATATCCATGGGGTTTCCTTATATGTAACTTATGTCCATGGGGTTTCCTTATATGTAACTTATATCCATGGAGTTTTCTTATATGTAACTTATATCCATGGGGTTTCCTTATATGTAACCTATATCCATAGGGTTTCCTTATATGTAACTTATATCCATGGGGTTTCCTTATATGTAACTTATATCCATGGGGGTTTCCTTATATGTAACTTATATCCATGGAGTTTCCTTATATGTAACTTATATCCATGGGGTTTCCTTATATGTAACTTATATCCATGGAGTTTCCTTATATGTAACTTATATCCATGGGGTTTCCTTAGATGTAACTTATATCCATGGAGTTTTCTTAGATGTAACTTATATCCATGGAGTTTTCTTATATGTAACTTATATCCATGGGGTTTCCTTAGATGTAACTTATGTCCATGGGGTTTTCTTATATGTAACTTATATCCATGGGGTTTCCTTATATGTAACTTATATCCATGGGGTTTCCTTAGATGTAACTTATATCCATGGGGTTTCCTTATATGTAACTTATATCCATGGAGTTTCCTTATATGTAACTTATATCCATGGGGTTTCCTTAGATGTAACTTATATCCATGGGGTTTCCTTATATGTAACCTATATCCCTGGAGTTTCCTTAGATGTAACTTATATCCATGGGGTTTCTTTATATGTAACTTATGTCTATGGGGTTTCCTTATATGTAACCTATGTCCCTGGAGTTTCCTTATATGTAACTTATGTCCATGGGGGTTTCCTTATATGTAACCTATGTCCCTGGAGTTTCCTTATATGTAACTTATATTCCTGGAGTTTCCTTATATGTAACTTATATCCATGGGGTTTCCTTATATGTAACCTATGTCCCTGGAGTTTCTTTATATGTAACCTATATCCATGGGGTTTCCTTATATGTAACCTATATCCATGGGGTTTCCTTATATGTAACTTATATTCCTGGAGTTTCCTTATATGTAACTTATATCCATGGGGTTTCCTTAGATGTAACCTATATCCATGGGGTTTCCTTATATGTAACTTATATCCATGGGGTTTCCTTAGATGTAACTTATATCCCTGGGGTTTCCTTATATGTAACTTATATCCATGGGGTTTCCTTATATGTAACTTATATCCCTGGGGTTTCCTTATATGTAACTTATGTCTATGGGGGTTTCCTTATAAATAACTTATAATCATAGGGGTTTCCTTTTATGTAACTTATATTCAGGGGGGTTTCATTGAGCATCTTTTGTTTTTACAGGGATAAAGTTATTTGAAGGGGTCTGTAAATTTTTGTGCAATCATAATTTTTGCATCGATCACTTGCTCAAAACTTTTTGACTTTTAGGCTTTCTGAGTACCAAATGTGTGTAACAGCCCAATATCTTCTATTTACAGCTTATTATTAGCAAGTGCTGCTTATTATGGTCTTTTCTGACAGACATACAAGTAGAGAAGCTGCAAATAATCATCCAGCCGTATGCGACTATCGCTGATTTACGGTAACATTACACAAACCGGCATACACAATATGCTGCCCGACCAACACTAGCCTTGGAAGAAGTCCATACATACTATGCTGCCCGACCAACACTAGCCTTGGAAGAAGTCCATACATAATACGCTGCCCGACCATCACTAGCCTTGTAAGACACATACTATGCTGCCCAACCATCACTAGCCTTGTAAGAAGTCCATACATACTATGCTGCCCGAAGATCACTAGCCTTGTAAGAAGTCCATACATACTATGCTGCCCGACCATCACTAGCCTTGTAAGAAGTCCATACATAATACGCTGCCCGACCATCACTAGCCTTGTAAGAAGTCCATACATACTATGCTGCCCGACCATCACTAGCCTTGTAAGAAGTCCATACATAATACGCTGCCCGAAGATCACTAGCCTTGTAAGAAGTCCATACATAATACGCTGCCCGACCATCACTAGCCTTGTAAGAAGTCCATACATACTATGCTGCCCGACCATCACTAGCCTTGTAAGAAGTCCATACATACTATGCTGCCCGACCATCACTAGCCTTGTAAGAAGTCCATACATAATACGCTGCCCGACCATCACTAGCCTTGTAAGAAGTCCATACATAATACGCTGCCCGACCATCACTAGCCTTGTAAGAAGTCCATACATACTATGCTGCCCGACCATCACTAGCCTTGTAAGAAGTCCATTCATACTTATGTGTCATTTATAGGCAAAACTCTCTCACCTTGAAGTCCATTAGATAAAGTGAGAGAAGATGCTGGGACACTTGAAGACGTCCTGGACGCTTCATCTGCTCTTCCTTTTCTTTTGTTCTGGGCTTTGATCAGCTCATTGGTCCAGTCCGCAGATCGGCTCGTGTTCAGACCAGTAGTGGCCGGGCACTTTCTAAGCCCTGTACTCCCTCTTGGTAAGAACTGACCCATAGAAGAAGCTTTTTCCTCCCTTGTGGCTGTGTGTATATGGGCAGGAGGGAAGCTCTGCACAGTGGCCTCTCCTGTAAGCTCCTCTCTACACATGGTGGCAGTACTTTTGCAAGGTAAATCACCTGTCTCTTCTTTTTGACCTGTGTCCCCCCCTGCCCTAATGGATGGTTCCTCCCTGTCACCTGTGTCCCCCCCTGCCCTGATGGGTGGCTCCTCAATGTCACCTGTGTCCCCCCCTGCCCTGATGGGTGGCTCCTCAATGTCACCTGTGTCTCGCCCTGCCCTGATGGATGGCTCCTCCCTGTCACCTGTGTCCCCCCTTGCCCTGATGGATGGTTCCTCCCTGCAGGTGTCCCCCCCTGGCCTGATGGGTGGTTCCTCCCTGTCACCTGTGTCCCCCCCTGTCCTGATGGGTGGTTCCTCCCTGCAGGTGTCCCCCCCTGGCCTGATGGGTGGTTCCTCCCTGTCACTTGTGTCCCCCCCTGGCCTGATGGGTGGTTCCTCCCTGCAGGTGTCCCCCCCTGGCCTAATGGGTGGTTCCTCCCTGTCACCTGTGTCCCCCCTTGCCCTGATGGATGGTTCCTCCCTTTCACCTGTTTCCTCCCCTGCCCTGATGGGTGGTTCCTTCCTGTCACCTGTGTCCCCCCCTGTCCTGATGGGTGGTTCCTCCCTTTCACCTGTTTCCTCCCCTGCCCTGATGGGTGGTTCCTTCCTGTCACCTGTGTCCCCCCCTGTCCTGATGGGTGGTTCCTCCCTTTCACCTGTTTCCTCCCCTGCCCTGATGGGTGGTTCCTCCCTGTCACCTGTGTCCCCCCCTGCCCTGATGGGTGGTTCCTCCCTGTCACCTGTGTCCCCCCCTGGCCTGATGGGTGGTTCCTCCCTGCAGGTGTCCCCCCCTGGCCTGATGGGTGGTTCCTCCCTGTCACCTGTGTCCCCCCCTGGCCTGATGGGTGGTTCCTCCCTGTCACCTGTGTCCCCCCCTGCCCTGATGGGTGGTTCCTCCCTGCAGGTGTCCCCCCCTGGCCTGATGGGTGGTTCCTCCCTGTCACCTGTGTCCCCCCCTGCCCTGATGGGTGGTTCCTCCCTGCAGGTGTCCCCCCCTGGCCTGATGGGTGGTTCCTCCCTGTCACCTGTGTCCCCCCCTGGCCTGATGGGTGGTTCCTCCCTGCAGGTGCCCCCCCCTGGCCTGATGGGTGGTTCCTCCCTGTCACCTGTGTCCCCCCCTGCCCTGATGGGTGGTTCCTCCCTGCAGGTGCCCCCCTGCCTTGGCATGGCTTCCTCTGCATTGATAGGTGCACTGTCTTCCTTCTCACATAAGGGGGCGCTCTCCCTATTAGATCCCAGCTGATCTCCTGCGTCCCAGAATAAGGTGTGAGAGCTGGACAGGGGCCCCTGCAGGACCTTGTTCACATGATGCGTTTCTCCTTCCTGACAGAACTGCATCTTGATCGCCATCTGGATATCGAGCAGTAAATCATCGTGTTCGGTGGCGGAATGGAAGCTGTAGATGTCGGTGTCGGAGCCCGAGCTCGTCTGGATGTGACGGCTGGCGGCGGCTTGTCCCCGGGAGAGCTCGGTGTCGGAGAGGCCTTCATCGGCGGAGACCTCGGGGGTCTTGGCGTCCTCCTCCGGTCGCGGCCCCCCCGGCCCCTCATCCTCCGGTCGCGGCCCCCCCGGCCCCTCATCCTCCCGCCGACCCCCCGGCACATTGCCGCCGTCTCTCGCCTTATTACTCAGAGTCTTCCGGATCCGCAGATTGGAGAATACGGAGGCCCGGGACTCGGCTTTGCTCCTCTTCTTCCCGCCGGCCGGGTCACTCCCGCCCCCGCCGCCGCCTCGGCCATGGCTCCTTCTCCCCTTCTTGTCTCTGTTCTCCTCAGGCCGGGAGACATCTGCCGGGACCCGCCGCACCTTCCCCTCCTGATTCCCCATCGTCTCACAGTCTCCTCAGCAGCAGCAGCAGCGGCGGCATCTCCTCAGAGGGAGACGGCTCCCAGATGGAGAGAGAGAGAGAGAGAGAGACGGCCGTGAGGAGAAGAGACAGAGAGAGACGGCTCCCAGATGGAGAGAGATAGATAGAGACGGCCGTGAGGAGAAGAGACAGAGGGAGAAGAGAGAGAGAACCGTGAGGAGAAGAGAGAGAGAGAGAGACGGCTCCCAGATGGAGAGAGAGAGAGAGAGAGAGAGAGAGAGACGGCCGTGAGGAGAAGAGACAGAGGGAGAAGAGAGAGAGAGCAGTGAGGAGAAGAGACAGAGGGAGAAGAGAGAGAGAGCCGTGAGGAGAAGAGACAGAGGGAGAAGAGACAGAGAGAGAGACGGCCGTGAGGAGGAGAGAGAGAGAGACGGCCGTGAGGAGAAGAGACAGAGAGAGAGACGGCCGTAAGGAGAAGAGACAGAGAGACTGCCGTGAGGAGAAGAGACAGAGAGAGAGACGGCCGTGAGGAGAAGAGACAGAGAGAGAGACGGCCGTAAGGAGAAGAGACAGAGAGAGAGACGGCCGTGAGGAGAAGAGACAGAGAGAGAGACGGCCGTGAGGAGAAGAGACAGAGGGAGAAGAGAGAGAGACGGCCGTGAGGAGGAGAGAGAGACGGCCGTGAGGAGAAGAGACAGAGGGAGAGAGAGAGACGGCCGTGAGGAGAAGAGACAGAGGGAGAAGACAGAGAGACGGCCGTGAGGAGGAGAGAGAGACGGCCGTGAGGAGAAGAGACAGAGGGAGAGAGAGAGACGGCCGTGAGGAGATGACCGCGTCTGATGGATGAGAGAGGAGAGAGAGAGAGGTACTGTGTAAGAGAGGAGGAGACGGATGCTGTGTATGACGGAGGAGAAGAGACAGCTGCTCAGCCTGATAGGAGGAGGAGAGGCAGATGCTTTGTCTGTGGGGATAGGAGGAGAGGGATACTGTGTATGAGAGGAGGAGGAGGAGAGGGATACTGTGTATGAGAGAAGGAGGAGGAGAGGGATGCTGTGTATGAGAGGAGGAGGAGGAGGAGAGGGATACTGTGTATGAGAGGAGGAGGAGAGGGATACTGTGTATGAGAGGAGGAGGAGAGGGATACTGTGTATGAGAGGAGGAGGAGAGGGATGCTGTGTATGAGAGGAGGAGGAGGAGAGGGATGCTGTGTATGAGAGGAGGAGAGGGATGCTGTGTATGAGGGAGGAGGAGGAGAGGGATACTGTGTATGAGAGGAGGAGGAGGAGGAGGAGGAGAGGGATGCTGTGTATGGGAGGAGGAGGAGAGGGATACTGTGTATGAGAGGAGGAGGAGGAGAGGGATACTGTGTATGGGAGGAGGAGGAGAGGGATGCTGTGTATGAGAGGAGGAGGAGGAGAGGGATACTGTGTATGAGAGGAGGAGGAGAGGGATACTGTGTATGAGAGGAGGAGGAGGAGAGGGATACTGTGTATGAGAGGAGGAGGAGAGGGATACTGTGTATGAGAGGAGGAGGAGGAGAGGGATACTGTGTATGAGAGGAGGAGGAGAGGGATACTGTGTATGAGAGGAGGAGGAGGAGAGGGATACTGTGTATGAGAGGAGGAGGAGGAGAGGGATACTGTGTATGAGAGGAGGAGGAGAGGGATGCTGTGTATGAGAGGAGGAGGAGGAGAGGGATGCTGTGTATGAGAGGAGGAGAGGGATGCTGTGTATGAGGGAGGAGGAGGAGAGGGATACTGTGTATGAGAGGAGGAGGAGAGGGATGCTGTGTATGAGGGAGGAGGAGGAGAGGGATACTGTGTATGAGAGGAGGAGGAGAGGGATACTGTGTATGAGAGGAGGAGGAGGAGAGGGATACTGTGTATGAGAGGAGGAGGAGGAGAGGGATACTGTGTATGAGAGGAGGAGGAGAAGAGGGATACTGTGTATGAGAGGAGGAGGAGGAGGAAAGGGATACTGTGTATGAGAGGAGGAGGAGGAGAAGAGGGATACTGTGTATGAGAGGAGGAGGAGAAGAGGGATACTGTGTATGAGAGGAGGAGGAGGAGGAAAGGGATACTGTGTATGAGAGGAGGAGGAGGAGAGGGATACTGTGTATGAGAGGAGGAGGAGGAGGAGGAAAGGGATACTGTGTATGAGAGGAGGAGGAGGAGGAGAGGGATAATGTGTATGAGAGGAGGAGGAGGAGGAGAGGGATAATGTGTATGAGAGGAGGAGGAGAGGGATACTGTGTATGAGAGGAGGAGGAGGAGGAGAGGGATGCTGTGTATGAGAAGAGGAGGAGAGGGATACTGTGTATGAGAGGAGGAGGAGGAGGAGAGGGATACTGTGTATGAGAAGAGGAGGAGGAGAGGGATACTGTGTATGAGAGGAGGAGGAGGAGGAGAGGGATACTGTGTATGAGAGGAGGAGGAGAGGGATACTGTGTATGAGAGGAGGAGGAGGAGGAGGAGAGGGATGCTGTGTATGAGAGGAGGAGGAGGAGAGGGATACTGTGTATGAGAGGAGGAGGAGAGGGATACTGTGTATGAGAGGAGGAGGAGAGGGATACTGTGTATGAGGGAGGAGGAGAGGGATACTGTGTATGAGGGAGGAGGAGGAGAGGGATACTGTGCATGAGAGGAGGAGGAGAGGGATACTGTGTATGAGGGAGGAGGAGGAGAGGGATACTGTGTATGAGGGAGGAGGAGGAGAGGGATACTGTGTATGAGGAGGAGGAGGAGAGGGATACTGTGTATGAGAGGAGGAGGAGGAGAGGGATGCTGTGTATGAGAGGAGGAGGAGAGGGATACTGTGTATGAGAGGAGGAGGAGGAGGGATACTGTGTATGAGAGGAGGAGGAGAGGGATACTGTGTATGAGAGGAGGAGGAGGAGGAGAGGGATGCTGTGTATGGGAGGAGGAGGAGGAGGAGGAGAGGGATACTGTGTATGAGAGGAGGAGGAGGAGGAGAGGGATACTGTGTATGAGAGGAGGAGGAGGCGGATGCTGTGTATGAGAGGAGGAGGAGGAGAGGGATACTGTGTATGAGAGGAGGAGGAGAGGGATACTGTGTATGAGAGGAGGAGGAGGAGGAGAGGGATACTGTGTATGAGAGGAGGAGGAGAGGGATACTGTGTATGAGAGGAGGAGGAGAGGGATACTGTGTATGAGAGGAGGAGGAGGAGAGGGATACTGTGTATGAGAGGAGGAGGAGAGGGATACTGTGTATGAGAGGAGGAGGAGAGGGATACGGTGTATGAGAGGAGGAGGAGGAGAGGGATACTGTGTATGAGAGGAGGAGAGGGATACTGTGTATGAGAGGAGGAGGAGGAGAGGGATACTGTGTATGAGAGGAGGAGGAGAGGGATACTGTGTATGAGAGGAGGAGGAGAGGGATACTGTGTATGAGAGGAGGAGGAGGAGAGGGATACTGTGTATGAGAGGAGGAGGAGGAGAGGGATACTGTGTATGAGAGGAGGAGGAGGAGAGGGATAATGTGTATGAGAGGAGGAGGAGGAGAGGGATACTGTGTATGAGAGGAGGAGGAGGAGAGGGATACTGTGTATGAGAGGAGGAGGAGGAGGAGAGGGATACTGTGTATGAGAGGAGGAGGAGGAGAGGGATACTGTGTATGAGAGGAGGAGGAGGAGAGGGATACTGTGTATGAGAGGAGGAGGAGGAGAGGGATACTGTGTATGAGAGGAGGAGGAGGAGAGGGATACTGTGTATGAGAGGAGGAGGAGAGGGATAATGTGTATGAGAGGAGGAGGAGGAGAGGGATACTGTGTATGAGAGGAGGAGGAGGAGAGGGATACTGTGTATGAGAGGTGGAGGAGGAGGAGGAGGAGAGGGATACTGTGTATGAGAGGAGGAGGAGGAGAGGGATACTGTGTATGAGAGGAGGAGGAGGAGAGGGATACTGTGTATGAGAGGAGGAGGAGGAGAGGGATACTGTGTATGAGAGGAGGAGGAGGAGACGGATGCTGTGTATGAGAGGAGGAGGAGAGGAATACTGTGTATGAGAGAAGGAGGAGAGGAATATTGTGTATGAGAGGAGGAGGAGAGGGATACTGTGTATGAGAGGATGAGGAGAGGGATGCTGTGTATGAGAGGAGGAGGAGAGGGATACTGTGTATGAGGAGGAGGAGGAGGAGAGGGATACTGTGTATGAGAGGAGGAGGAGAGGGATACTGTGTATGAGAGGAGGAGGAGAGGGATACTGTGTATGAGAGGAGGAGGAGGAGAGGGATACTGTGTATGAGAGGAGGAGGAGGAGAGGGATACTGTGTATGAGAGGAGGAGGAGGAGGAGGAGGAGGAGAGGGATACTGTGTATGAGATGAGGAGGAGGAGAGGGATACTGTGTATGAGAGGAGGAGGAGGAGAGGGATACTGTGTATGAGAGGAGGAGGAGGAGGAGAGGGATACTGTGTATGAGAGGAGGAGGAGGAGAGGGATACTGTGTATGAGAGGAGGAGGAGGAGAGGGATACTGTGTATGAGAGGAGGAGGAGGAGGAGAGGGATGCTGTGTATGAGAGGAGGAGGAGAGGGATACTGTGTATGAGAGGAGGAGGAGAGGGATACTGTGTATGAGAGGAGGAGGAGAGGGATGCTGTGTATGAGAGGAGGAGGAGGAGAGGGATGCTGTGTATGAGAGGATGAGGAGGAGGAGAGGGATACTGTGTATGAGAGGAGGAGAAGAGGGATACTGTGTATGAGAAAAGGAGGAGAGGGATACTGTGTATGAGAGGAGGAGGAGAGGGATACTGTGTATGAGAGGAGGAGGAGAGGGATGCTGTGTATGAGAGGAGGAGGAGGAGAGGGATACTGTGTATGAGGAGGAGGAGGAGGAGAAGGATACTGTGTATGAGAGGAGGAGGAGAGGGATACTGTGTATGAGAGGAGGAGGAGAGGGATACTGTGTATGAGAGGAGGAGAAGAGGGATACTGTGTATGAGAGGAGGAGGAGAGGGATGCTGTGTATGAGAGGAGGAGGAGGAGAGGGATACTGTGTATGAGAGGAGGAGGAGAGGGATACTGTGTATGAGAGGAGGAGGAGAGGGATGCTGTGTATGAGGGAGGAGGAGGAGAGGGATACTGTGTATGAGAGGAGGAGGAGAGGGATACTGTGTATGAGAGGAGGAGGAGGAGAGGGATACTGTGTATGAGAGGAGGAGGAGGAGAGGGATACTGTGTATGAGAGAAGGAGGAGAGGGATACTGTGTATGAGAGGAGGAGGAGGAGGAGAGGGATAATGTGTATGAGAGGAGGAGGAGGAGAAGGATACTGTGTATGAGAAAAGGAGGAGAGGGATACTGTGTATGAGAGGAGGAGGAGAGGGATACTGTGTATGAGAGGAGGAGGAGAGGGATACTGTGTATGAGAGGAGGAGGAGGAGAGGGATACTGTGTATGAGAGGAGGAGGAGGAGAGGGATACTGTGTATGAGAGGAGGAGGAGGAGAGGGATGCTGTGTATGAGAGGAGAAGGAGGCGGATGCTGTGTATGAGAGGAGGAGGAGAGGGATACTGTGTATGAGAGGAGGAGGAGAGGGATACTGTGTATGAGAGGAGGAGAGGGATACTGTGTATGAGAGGAGGAGGAGGCGGATGCTGTGTATGAGAGGAGGAGGAGGAGAGGGATACTGTGTATGAGAGGAGGAGGAGAGGGATACTGTGTATGAGAGGAGGAGGAGGAGAGGGATACTGTGTATGAGAGGAGGAGGAGAAGAGGGATACTGTGTATGAAAGGAGGAGGAGGAGGAGGAGAGGGATACTGTGTATGAGAGGAGGAGGAGAGGGATGCTGTGTATGAGAGGAGGAGGAGGAGAGGGATGCTGTGTATGAGAGGAGGAGGAGGAGAGGGATGCTGTGTATGAGAGGAGGAGGAGGAGGAGAGGGATACTGTGTATGAGAGGAGGAGGAGGAGGAGGAGGAGAGGGATACTGTGTATGAGAGGAGGAGGAGGAGAGGGATACTGTGTATGAGAGGAGGAGAGGGATACTGTGTATGAGAGGAGGAGGAGGAGAGGGATACTGTGTATGGGAGGAGGAGGAGGAGGAGAGGGATACTGTGTATGAGAGGAGGAGGAGGAGAGGGATGCTGTGTATGAGACGAGGAGGAGGAGGAGGAGGAGGAGGAGAGGGATACTGTGTATGAGAGGAGGAGGAGAGGGATACTGTGTATGAGAGGAGGAGGAGAGTGATGCTGTGTATGAGAGGAGGAGGAGGAGAGGGATGCTGTGTATGAGAGGAGGAGGAGGAGAGGGATACTGTGTATGAGAGAAGGAGGAGAGGGAAACTGTGTATGAGAGGAGGAGAGGGATACTGTGTATGAGAGGAGGAGGAGAGGGATACTGTGTATGAGAGGAGGAGGAGGAGAGGGATGCTGTGTATGAGGGAGGAGGAGGAGAGGGATACTGTGTATGAGAGAAGGAGGAGAGGGAAACTGTGTATGAGAGGAGGAGGAGGAGAGGGATACTGTGTATGAGAGGAGGAGGAGAGGGATACTGTGTATGAGAGAAGGAGGAGAGGGAAACTGTGTATGAGAGGAGGAGAGGGATACTGTGTATGAGAGGAGGAGGAGAGGGATACTGTGTATGAGAGGAGGAGGAGGAGAGGGATGCTGTGTATGAGGGAGGAGGAGGAGAGGGATACTGTGTATGAGAGAAGGAGGAGAGGGAAACTGTGTATGAGAGGAGGAGGAGGAGAGGGATACTGTGTATGAGAGGAGGAGGAGAGGGATACTGTGTATGAGAGGAGGAGGAGAGGGATACTGTGTATGAGAGGAGGAGGAGAGGGATACTGTGTATGAGAGGAGGAGGAGAGGGATGCTGTGTATGAGAGGAGGAGGAGGAGAGGGATACTGTGTATGAGAGGAGGAGGAGAGGGATACTGTGTATGAGAGAAGGAGGAGAGGGATACTGTGTATGAGAGGAGGAGGAGGAGAGGGATACTGTGTATGAGAGGAGGAGGAGAGGGATACTGTGTATGAGAGGAGGAGGAGAGGGATACTGTGTATGAGAGGAGGAGGAGAGGGATACTGTGTATGAGAGGAGGAGGAGGAGAGGGATACTGTGTATGAGAGGAGGAGGAGGAGCGGGATACTGTGTATGAGAGGAGGAGGAGGAGAGGGATACGTGTATGAGAGGAGGAGGAGGAGGAGGATACTGTGTATGAGAGGAGGAGGAGAGGGATACTGTGTATGAGAGGAGGAGGAGGAGAGGGATGCTGTGTATGAGAGGAGGAGGAGGAGCGGGATACTGTGTATGAGAGGAGGAGGAGGAGAGGGATACTGTGTATAAGAGGAGGAGAGGGATACTGTGTATGAGAGGAGGAGGATGCGGATGCTGTGTATGAGAGGAGGAGGAGGAGAGGGATACTGTGTATGAGAGGAGGAGGAGAGGGATACTGTGTATGAGAGGAGGAGGAGAGGGATACTGTGTATGAGAGGAGGAGGAGGAGAGGGATGCTGTGTATGAGAGGAGGAGGAGGAGAGGGATGCTGTGTATGAGAGGAGGAGAGGGATACTGTGTATGAGAGAAGGAGGAGAGGGATACTGTGTATGAGAGGAGGAGGAGGAGGATACTGTGTATGAGAGGAGGAGGAGAGGGATACTGTGTATGAGAGGAGGAGGAGAGGGATACTGTGTATGAGAGGAGGAGGAGAGGGATACTGTGTATGAGAGGAGGAGGAGAGGGATACTGTGTATGAGAGGAGGAGGAGAGGGATACTGTGTATGAGAGGAGGAGGAGAGGGATACTGTGTATGAGAGGAGGAGGAGAGGGATACTGTGTATGAGAGGAGGAGGAGAGGGATGCTGTGTATGAGAGGAGGAGGAGGAGAGGGATACTGTGTATGAGAGGAGGAGGAGAGGGATACAGTGTATGAGAGGAGGAGGAGGAGGAGGAGAGGGATGCTGTGTATGAGGGAGGAGGAGGAGAGGGATACTGTGTATGAGAGGAGGAGGAGAGGGATACTGTGTATGAGAGGAGGAGGAGAGGGATACTGTGTATGAGAGGAGGAGGAGGAGAGGGATACTGTGTATGAGAGGAGGAGGAGGAGAGGGATACTGTGTATGAGAGGAGGAGGAGGAGAGGGATACTGTGTATGAGAGGAGGAGGAGGAGAGGGATACTGTGTATGAGAGGAGGAGGAGGAGAGGGATACTGTGTATGAGAGGAGGAGAGGGATACTGTGTATGAGAGGAGGAGGAGGCGGATGCTGTGTATGAGAGGAGGATGAGAGGGATACTGTGTATGAGAGGAGGAGGAGGAGAGGGATACTGTGTATGAGAGGAGGAGGAGGAGGAGGAAAGGGATACTGTGTATGAGAGGAGGAGGAGGAGAGGGATACTGTGTATGAGAGGAGGAGGAGAAGAGGGATACTGTGTATGAGAGGTGGAGGAGAGGGATGCTGTGTATGAGAGGAGGAGGAGGAGAGGGATACTGTGTATGAGAGGAGGAGGAGAGGGATACTGTGTATGAGAGGAGGAGGAGAGGGATACTGTGTATGAGAGGAGGAGAAGGAGAGGGATACTGTGTATGAGAGGAGGAGAGGGATACTGTGTATGAGAGGAGGAGGAGAGGGATACTGTGTATGAGAGGAGGAGGAGAGGGATACTGTGTATGAGAGAAGGAGGAGAGGGATACTGTGTATGAGAGGAGGAGGAGGAGGAGAGGGATACTGTGTATGAGAGGAGGAGAGGGATACTGTGTATGAGAGGAGGAGGAGGAGAGGGATGCTGTGTATGAGAGGAGGAGGAGGAGAGGGATACTGTGTATGAGAGGAGGAGGAGGAGGAGAGGGATACTGTGTATGAGAGGAGGAGGAGGAGAGGGATACTGTGTATGAGAGGAGGAGGAGGAGGAGGAGAGGGATACTGTGTATGAGAGGAGGAGGAGGAGAGGGATGCTGTGTATGAGAGGAGGAGGAGAGGGATGCTGTGTATGAGAGGAGGAGGAGAGGGATGCTGTGTATGAGAGGAGGAGGAGGAGGAGGGATACTGTGTATGAGAGGAGGAGGAGGAGGAGGGATACTGTGTATGAGAGGAGGAGGAGGAGAGGGATACTGTGTATGAGAGGAGGAGAGGGATACTGTGTATGAGAGGAGGAGAAGGAGAGGGATACTGTGTATGAGAGGAGGACGAGGAGGAGAGGGATACTGTGTATGAGAGGAGGAGGAGGAGAGGGATGCTGTGTATCAGAGGAGGAGGAGAGGGATGCTGTGTATGAGAGGTGGAGGAGGAGGAGGAGGAGGAGAGGGATACTGTGTATGAGAGGAGGAGGAGGAGAGGGATACTGTGTATGAGGAGGAGGAGGAGAGGGATACTGTGTATGAGAGGAGGACGAGGAGGAGAGGGATACTGTGTATGAGAGGAGGAGGAGAGGGATACTGTGTATGAGAGGAGGAGGAGAGGGATACTGTGTATGAGAGGAGGAGCGGGTGCAGAGAGGCCCCCCCAGGTGAGCGGGTGCAGAGAGGCCCCCCAGGTGAGCAGGTGCAGAGAGGCCCCCCCAGGTGAGCGGGTGCAGAAAGGCCCCCCAGGTGAGCAGGTGCAGAGAGGCCCCCCACGTGAGCGGGTGCAGAAAGGCCCCCCAGGTGAGCAGGTGCAGAGAGGCCCCCCAGGTGAAGGGGTGCAGAGAGGCCCCCCAGGTGAGCGGGTGCAGAGAGGCCCCCCAGGTGAGCGGGTGCAGAGAGGCCCCCCCAGGTGAGCGGGTGCAGAGAGGCCCCCCCAGGTGAGCGGGTGCAGAGAGGCCCCCCAGGTGAAGGGGTGCAGAGGCCCCCCAGGTGAAGGGGTGCAGAGGCCCCCCAGGTGAGCGGGTGCAGAGAGGCCCCCCCAGGTGAGCGGGTGCAGAGAGGCCCCCCCAGGTGAGCGGGTGCAGAGAGGCCCCCCCAGGTGAGCGGGTACAGAGAGGCCCCGCCAGGTGAGCGGGTGCAGAGAGGCCCTCCCCAGGTGAAGGGGTGCAGAGAGGCCCCCCAGGTGAGCGGGTGCAGAGAGGCCCCCCCAGGTGAGCGGGTGCAGAGAGGCCCCCCCAGGTGAGCGGGTGCAGAGAGGCCCCCCCTAGGTGAGCGGGTGCAGAGAGGGCCCCCCAGGTGAGCGGGTGCAGAGAGGGCCCCCCAGGTGAGCGGGTGCAGAGAGGGCCCCCCAGGTGAGCGGGTGCAGAGAGGCCCCCCCCAGGTGAGCGGGTGCAGAGAGGCCCCCCAGGTGAAGGGGTGCAGAGAGGCCCCCCCAGGTGAGCGGGTGCAGAGAGGCCCCCCCAGGTGAGCGGGTGCAGAGAGGCCCCCCCAGGTGAGCGGGTGCAGAGAGGCCCCCCCAGGTGAGCATGTGCAGAGAGGCCCCCCCAGGTGAGCGGGTGCAGAGAGGCCCCCCCAGGTGAGCGGGTGCAGAGAGGCCCCCCCAGGTGAGCTGAACTACCAGCATTTACTATTAGACTTAGAATGCGTGAATGGAGCCTGTGTTCCACATGGACATGGACGTGGAATGCACCAGGCAGTATCTGTGATAAGATGCTGGGAGCGGGGGAACTGTATGAATATGAGACGCGCTGTATTAAAGCAGCCATGCGGCGCTGTCATTAAGACTCTATTACCATGTGTGAATGCAGCAAACAGTAGAGATGAGCGAAATGGCGTTGTTAGGGTTGGTATGAAGCTGAACAATCCACTTCTGTATTCTCCTATCCTAGGTGGATACATTGTAAGGACCACCTGGAAACAAGGGTACAGCTCTGGACAACACCGGATACAGCTCTGGATAACACCGGGGACAGCTCTGGACAACACCGGGTACAGCCCTGGACAACACGGGATACAGCCCTGGACAACACCGCGTACAGCCCTGTACAACACCGGATACAGCCCTGGACAACACCGGGTACAGCTCTGGACAACACCGGATACAGCCCTGGACAACACCGGGTACAGCTCTGGACAACACCGGTTACAGCTCCGGATAACACCGGATACAGCTCTGGACAACACCGGATACAGCTCTGGACAACACCGGGTACAGCCCTGGACAACACCGGATACAGCTCTGGACAACACCGGATACAGCTCTGGATAACACCGGGGACAGCTCTGGACAACACCGGATACAGCTCTGGATAACACCGGGGACAGCTCTGGACAACACCGGGTACAGCCCTGGACAACACCGGATACAGCTCTGGATAACACCGGGGACAGCTCTGGACAACACCGGGTACAGCCCTGGACAACACGGGATACAGCCCTGGACAACACCGCCTACAGCCCTGTACAACACCGGATACAGCCCTGGATAACACCGGGGACAGCCCTGGACAACACCGGATACAGCTCTGGATAACACCGGGGACAGCTCTGGACAACACCGGGTACAGCCCTGGACAACACCGGATACAGCCCTGGACAACACCGGGTACAGCCCTGGACAACACCGCGTACAGCCCTGTACAACACCGGATACAGCCCTGGACAACACCGGGTACAGCTCTGGACAACACCGGTTACAGCTCTGGACAACACCGGGTACAGCCCTGGACAACACGGGATACAGCCCTGGACAACACCGGATACAGCTCTGGACAACACCGGGTACAGCCCTGGACAACACCGGATACAGCTCTGGATAACACCGGGGACAGCTCTGGACAACACCGGGTACAGCCCTGGACAACACGGGATACAGCCCTGGACAACACCGCCTACAGCCCTGTACAACACCGGATACAGCCCTGGATAACACCGGGGACAGCCCTGGACAACACCGGATACAGCTCTGGATAACACCGGGGACAGCTCTGGACAACACCGGGTACAGCCCTGGACAACACCGGATACAGCCCTGGACAACACCGGGTACAGCCCTGGACAACACCGCGTACAGCCCTGTACAACACCGGATACAGCCCTGGACAACACCGGGTACAGCTCTGGACAACACCGGTTACAGCTCTGGACAACACCGGGTACAGCCCTGGACAACACGGGATACAGCCCTGGACAACACCGCGTACAGCCCTGTACAACACCGGATACAGCCCTGGACAACACCGGGTACAGCTCTGGACAACACCGGTTACAGCTCCGGATAACACCGCGTACAGCCCTGGACAACACCGGGTACAGCCCTGGACAACACCGCGTACAGCCCTGGACAACACCGGTTACAGCCCTGGACAACACCGGGTACAGCCCTGGACAACACCGGATACAGCTCTGGAAAACACCGGATAAAGCTCTGGACAACACCGGATACAGCTCTGGATAACACCGGGTACACCGGATACAGCCCTGGACAACATCGGGTACAGCCCTGGACAACACCGGGTACAGCCCTGGACAACACCGGATACAGCTCTGGACAACACCGGATAAAGCTCTGGACAACACCGGATACAGCTCTGGATAACACCGGGTACAGCTCTGGACAACACCGGGTACAGCTCTGGACAACACCGATTACAGCCCTGGACAACAACGATTACAGCTCTGGATAACACCGGGTACAGCTCTGGACAACACCGGGTACAGCTCTGGACAACACCGATTACAGCCCTGGACAACACCGATTACAGCTCTGGATAACACCGGGTACAGCTCTGGACAACACCGGGTACAGCTCTGGACAACACCGATTACAGCCCTGGACAACACCGGGTACAGCTCTGGACAACACCGGTTACAGCTCTGGATAACACCGCGTACAGCCCTGGACAACACCGGATACAGCTCTGGACAACACCGGATAAAGCTCTGGACAACACCGATTACAGCCCTGGACAACACCGAGTACAGCCCTGGACAACACCGGATAAAGCTCTGGACAACACCGATTACAGCCCTGGACAACACCGGATACAGCTCTGGACAACACCGCGTACAGCTCTGGACAACACCGATTACAGCCCTGGACAACACCGAGTACAGCCCTGGACAACACCGGATAAAGCTCGGGACAACACCGATTACAGCCCTGGACAACACCGGATACAGCTCTGGATAACACCGAGTACACCGGATACAGCCCTGGACAACACCGGGTACAGCCCTGGACAACACCGGGTACAGCCCTGGACAACACCGGATACAGGTCTGGACAACACCGGATAAAGCTCTGGACAACACCGGATACAGCTCTGGATAACACCGGGTACAGCTCTGGACAACACCGGATACAGCCCTGGACAACACCGGATACAGCCCTGGACAACACCGGATACAGCCCTGGACAACACCGGGTACAGCTCTGGACAACACCGATTACAGCCCTGGACAACACCGGGTACAGCCCTGGACAACACCGGGTACAGCCCTGGACAACACCGGATACAGCCCTGGACAACACCGGGTACAGCCCTGGACAACACCGGATACAGCCCTGGACAACACCGGATACAGCCCTGGACAACACCGGGTACAGCCCTGGACAACACCGGATACAGCTCTGGACAACACCGGATAAAGCTCTGGACAACACCGGATACAGCTCTGGATAACACCGGGTACACCGGATACAGCCCTGGACAACACCGGGTACAGCCCTGGACAACACCGGGTACAGCCCTGGACAACACCGGATACAGCTCTGGACAACACCGGATAAAGCTCTGGACAACACCGGATACAGCTCTGGATAACACCGGGTACAGCTCTGGACAACACTGGGTACAGCTCTGGACAACACCGATTACAGCCCTGGACAACACCGGATACAGCCCTGGACAACACCGGATACAGCCCTGGACAACACGGGATACAGCCCTGGACAACACGGGATACAGCCCTGGACAACACTGGATACAGCCCTGGACAACACGGGATACAGCCCTGGACAGCACCGGATACAGCCCTGGACAACACCGGATACAGCTCTGGACAACACCGGTTACAGCTCTGGATAACACCGCGTACAGCCCTGGACAACACCGGATACAGCTCTGGACAACACCGGATAAAGCTCTGGACAACACCGATTACAGCCCTGGACAACACCGGATACAGCTCTGGACAACACCGCGTACAGCTCTGGACAACACCGATTACAGCCCTGGACAACACCGAGTACAGCCCTGGACAACACCGGATAAAGCTCTGGACAACACCGATTACAGCCCTGGACAACACCGGATACAGCTCTGGATAACACCGAGTACACCGGATACAGCCCTGGACAACACCGGATACAGCCCTGGACAACACCGGGTACAGCCCTGGACAACACCGGATACAGCTCTGGACAACACCGGATAAAGCTCTGGACAACACCGGATACAGCTCTGGATAACACCGGGTACAGCTCTGGACAACACCGGATACAGCCCTGGACAACACCGGATACAGCCCTGGACAACACCGGATACAGCCCTGGACAACACCGGGTACAGCTCTGGACAACACCGATTACAGCCCTGGACAACACCGGGTACAG
The DNA here is from genome assembly GCF_027789765.1 of Dendropsophus ebraccatus. NCBI lineage: Eukaryota > Metazoa > Chordata > Amphibia > Anura > Hylidae > Dendropsophus > Dendropsophus ebraccatus. Next base: position 75,032,264 of record NC_091468.1, on the reverse strand, counting down.
CCCTGGACAACACCGGGTACAGCCCTGGACAACACCGGATACAGCCCTGGACAACACCGGATACAGCCCTGGACAACACCGGATACAGCCCTGGACAACACCGGATACAGCCCTGGACAACACCGGATACAGCCCTGGACAACACCGGGTACAGCCCTGGACAACACCGGATACAGCCCTGGACAACACCGGGTACAGCCCTGGACAACACCGGATACAGCCCTGGACAACACCGGATACAGCCCTGGACAACACCGGATACAGCCCTGGACAACACCGGGTACAGCCCTGGACAACACCGGATACAGCCCTGGACAACACCGGATACAGCCCTGGACAACACCGGGTACAGCCCTGGACAACACCGGATACAGCCCTGGACAACACCGGATACAGCCCTGGACAACACCGGGTACAGCTCTGGACAACACCGCGTACAGCCCTGGACAACACCAGATACAGCTCTGGACAACACCGGATAAAGCTCTGGACAACACCGATTACAGCCCTGGACAACACCGGATACAGCTCTGGACAACACCGCGTACAGCTCTGGACAACACCGATTACAGCCCTGGACAACACCGAGTACAGCCCTGGACAACACCGGATAAAGCTCTGGACAACACCGATTACAGCCCTGGACAACACCGGATACAGCTCTGGATAACACCGAGTACACCGGATACAGCCCTGGACAACACCGGGTACAGCCCTGGACAACACCGGGTACAGCCCTGGACAACACCGGATACAGCTCTGGACAACACCGGATAAAGCTCTGGACAACACCGGATACAGCTCTGGATAACACCGGGTACAGCTCTGGACAACACCGGATACAGCCCTGGACAACACCGGATACAGCCCTGGACAACACCGGGTACAGCTCTGGACAACACCGATTACAGCCCTGGACAACACCGGATACAGCCCTGGACAACACCGGGTACAGCCCTGGACAACACCGGGTACAGCCCTGGACAACACCGGATACAGCCCTGGACAACACCGGGTACAGCCCTGGACAACACCGGATACAGCCCTGGACAACACCGGATACAGCCCTGGACAACACCGGATACAGCCCTGGACAACACCGGGTACAGCCCTGGACAACACCGGATACAGCCCTGGACAACACCGGGTACAGCCCTGGACAACACCGGATACAGCCCTGGACAACACCGGATACAGCCCTGGACAACACCGGATACAGCCCTGGACAACACCGGGTACAGCCCTGGACAACACCGGATACAGCCCTGGACAACACCGGATACAGCCCTGGACAACACCGGGTACAGCTCTGGACAACACCGCGTACAGCTCTGGACAACACCGGATAAAGCTCTGGACAACACCGGGTACAGCCCTGGACAACACCGCATACAGCCCTGGACAACACCGGGTACAGCCCTGGGCAACACCGATTACAGCCCTGGACAACACCGGATACAGCCCTGGACAACACCGGATACAGCTCTGGACAACACCGGGTACAGCCCTGGACAACACCGGATACAGCCCTGGACAACACCGGGTACAGCTCTGGACAACACCGCGTACAGCTCTGGACAACACCGGATAAAGCTCTGGACAACACCGGATACAGCCCTGGACAACACCGGATACAGCCCTGGACAACACCGGGTACAGCCCTGGACAACACCGATTACAGCCCTGGACAACACCGGATACAGCCCTGGACAACACCGGATACAGCTCTGGACAACACGGAAAATACAGCCATATACCATAGGTTTTATAGGCCGCCCTTGGGCCGACTCCACCGAGCAGGCAGACAGCGGGACTCCAAAGCGGATCATTTGACTTTATACAAACCCTAAGAAAGCGTCTCTGCTCATCTCTGATCCTGAGCCAGGGAGAGTTTCTGTCTATCATGCAGGATATCAATGGATCTCAGGTAACTCCACACAAGATGCTAAATCTCTTTATTGTGGCACCAGTATATACCCCGTGCAGCAGACATCTTGGCAACACTAACTCTCCCAAAATAACACCCCCCCCCCCCCCCCCCCCCCCCCGATATTTTTAAATAAAAACAGATACGCTTTATATTTCTAAAACTGGTATTTAATTCCTTACAGCGACAAACACACTTGCATCGGATTTCCTAGCAACCATTCCTGTTTTTTTTGTTTTTGCATTTTACAAAATTTTAAGTCAACATACCGGTATATATCACTATATATCCTATATCTACTAGAGAAGAGAGAGCTTTTCAGAAGTTTGGTTCGGCACCTTCACTGAACTTTAACGTAAAGTTCGGGTTTGTTTGAACCAAAACTTAAATGAATCCCACTAAAACAGCTAAACGATTGCCGACAGCTTTAGTGCGGCTCAAAAAATGTGCTCATCTTTACTTCCCTGTCCGTGCTCCCCCGGTGTCCTCCTAGTCGGGTGTCCAGTGTCCCCCGCAGACGCCAAAATTCCACTCAGCCAAACTCTGGCTGCTGTGCTATCTCAGTCAGTCAGTGATTGGCTGAATGGGCTGGAGACCTGGAGGATGACACTGGGGAAGTGCGGACAGGTGAGTATACCATTTTATTGTATTATAGATGTGCAGCTGCCATCTTTTCAAACTTGTTGTGAACTGTGCAAACTGTGCAGTTTGGTTTTGAACCAAACTTTTTGCAAAGTTCGGAATGAATCTTGGTTATAGAAATTCGGTTCACTCATCTTTAATGTCTACAACAAAAGGCGAATTCACTCAAAATCAGATACATTAAAAAAAAAATAAAAATCATAAATTATACTTACCCGACTACACTCCAAAAAATTCCTTGATTTTGGTTGGAGACTTAGTTATTGTTCAATCCAGAATTGCTTAATACTACTTAGTAGAGTGTCACTGTATCATCTGTAGAGCGCCACCGTCCCATTATAAGGGATCTAATACAATACTTCATAGAGTTAATAAAGTCACCAATAATTATCTGGCTTTTTGCCCCATTTCTCTGGTTTATGAATAACTTAAAAACAAAGTCCCATAATATTAATTAACATCATGCATAATGTCACTTTAAGAACAAAAAAAAAAAACACTTTAAAGAATACTGCAAAAGAATTTCTTCTCCCTAAATGGATTTTCTGAAGCGGGAACGGGAAGAATAAGAGGATCTTCTCTAACGTGAGCGTCGCAATAGGCCATTAGATCTGCTGCCGCTTTGGAGATCTGTAAAGAATAACAAGAAATTCATCAACTTTAAGCAACAGCCCCGACCACTTACTTAGAGATGAGAAACAAAAGCACGGAGTGGCGCATAAACCAAACTGGACGTGGCTTCCGTCACTGGCATCCATGTAACCTATCCCAGTACTGAAAGGAATCTCGGCACTCACCAATGAAGTGCTGCTATTTATTTAACGTAGCATAAAGTTCCAGTAATGTACAGGGACCTAAGGGCCCCATTCCATGGAGCGATAATCTGCCTGAGCAGGAGATACCAAGAACCAGCACAGGGTTTATTAGGAGGTCAGATGATAGAGATCTACAATCCACGGCGTACGATACAGGTGATTCCACGAGGTATCACATAGTCCACCATCCAGTAAGCTCGGGGCAGAATGCAGTCCAGGTTATTATTATCCACGTCCACAGGAGGGGCTCCACCTACACACATGGGGTACTGGTAGCATCCCCGGGTCCTCTCCTACATTACAGGGGCAGGTGGCCTAAACTCAGCTCCCCTCTTCTGAGATCAGGATGTCCTCATCTCTTCCAGCCAGGTGCTGCCTCAGGGTCCTGCAGTACCGGCCAGGATGATCTTCAGTAACACCAGCCGTTCTGTCACCCGGTCTGATCACAGAACGGCCAGTGTTTCACGTAATATGAACCTGGCTTCATAATGTTCCCAGATTTCCAGTAATATTAAAATATTTACAGTATTAGGCCATAATAATATGTGTATTATATACTTATTACCCACCTGTATGAGTGTATATATCTCCCCATTCTGTGTAGGTATACAGCAGTGTATTATATACTTATTATCCCCCTGTATGAGTGTGTATATATATCTCCATTCTGTGTAGGTATACAGCAGTGTATTATATACTTATTATCCTCCTGTATGAGTGTATATATATCTCCCCATTCTGTGTAGGTATACAGCAGTGTATTATATACTTATTATCCTCCTGTATGAGTGTGTATATACCCCCATTCTGTGTAGGTATACAGCAGTGTATTATATATGTATTATCCTCCTGTATGAGTGTGTATATATCTCCCCATTCTGTGTAGGTATATAGCAGTGTATTATATACTTATTATCCCCCTGTATGAGTGTATATATATTTCCCCATTCTGTGTAGGTATACAGCTGTGTATTATATAATTATTATCCTCCTGTATGAGTGTGTATATATCTCCATTCTGTGTAGGTATACAGCAGTGTATTATATACTTATTATCCTCCTGTATAAGTGTGTATATATCTCCATTCTGTGTAGGTATACAGCAGTGTATTATATACTTATTCTCCTCCTTGTGTAGGTATACAGCAGTGTATTATATACTTATTCTCCTCCTGTATGAGTGTGTATATATCTCCCCATTCTGTGTAGGTATACAGCAGTGTATTATATACTTATTATCCCCCTGTATGAGTGTGTATATATCTCCATTCTGTGTAGGTATACAGCAGTGTATTATATACTTATTCTCCTCCTGTATGAGTGTGTATATATCTCCATTCTGTGTAGGTATACAGCAGTGTATTATATACTTATTACCCACCTGTATGAGTGTATATATCTTCCCATTCTGTGTAGGTATACAGCAGTGTATTATATACTTATTATCCCCCTGTATAAGTGTGTATATATATCTCCATTCTGTGTAGGTATACAGCAGTGTATTATATACTTATTATCCCTCCTGTATGAGTGTATATATCTCCCCATTCTGTGTAGGTATACAGCAGTGTATTATATACTTATTATCCCCCCCTGTATAAGTATGTATATATCTCCCCAGTCTGTGTAGGTATACAGCAGTGTATTATATACTTATTATCCTCCTCCTGTATGAGTGTTGTAGCAGGTTGAATGGGTTAATCTGGCAAGGCAGGTATATTCCTCTCCGGCTACTAAGAGGTTAACCTGGAGGCTGAGCTCCACACAGGTGCAGGTGGATTAAAACCCTAGCTAGTCTGATGGGAGTGGGACTTGGAAGCAGCTTGGTGTGGACCCTGCTCTGCTGCTGCTGATACTGGAGCTGTATACCAGGAGAAACTGCTGAGGTACAGATGGGTGAGAGATAACCCTGTATCTGCTGTGACTGTGCTCCAGGATACTGTACAGGACTGTATGATTTCTGTGAACTTTCATTTATGCCGTTTAAAAGACTTATTTCTGCTGAAGAAAGCTGTATTTTGTTTCTGGAGTCTCTATGCTTGGAAATAAAGCTGCTGACACGTCTGGGGGACAAGAAACCTGTGTTTAGAGTGTCTCTTTACCTGAGCTCACACCCCCAAACTGCTACAGTGTGTATATCGCTCCACTCTGTGTAAGTATACAGCAGTGTATTATATACGTATTATCCTCCTGTATGAGTGTGTATATATCTCCCCTGTGTGTAGGTATACAGCAGTGTATTATATACTTATTATCCTCCTCCTGTATGTGTGTGTGTGTGTATATATATATATACACACACTCACCGGCCACTTTATTAGGTACACCTGTCCAACTGCACGTTAACACTTAATTTCTAATCAGCCAATCACATGGCGGCAACTCAGTGCATTTAGGCATGTAGACATGGTCAAGACAATCTCCTGCAGTTCAAACCGAGCATCAGTATGGGGAAGAAAGGTGATTTGAGGCCTTTGAACATGGCATGGTTGTTGGTGCCAGAAGGGCTGGTCTGAGTATTTCAGAAACTGCTGATCTACTGGGATTTTCACGCACAACCATCTCTAGGGTTTACAGAGAATGGTCCGAAAAAGAAAAACCATCCAGTGAGCGGCCGTTCTGTGGGCGGAAATGCCTTGTTGATGCCAGAGGTCAGAGGAGAATGGGCAGACTGGTTCCAGCTGATAGAAAGGCAACAGTGACTCAAATAGCCAACCGTTACAGCCAAGGTAGGCAGAAGAGCATCTCTGAGCGCACAGTACGGCCAACTCTGAGGCAGATGGGCTACAGCAGCAGAAGACCACACCGGGGGCCACTCCGCTCAGCTAAGAACAGGAAACTGAGGCTACAATTTGCACAAGCTCATCGAAATTGGACAGTAGGAGATTGGAAAAACGTTGCCTGGTCTGATGAGTCTCGATTTCTGTTGCGACATTCGGATGGTAGGGTCAGAATTTGGCGCCAACAACATGAAAGCATGGATCCATCCTGCCTTGTATCAACGGTTCAGGCTGGTGGTGGTGTCATGGTGTGGGGAATATTTTCTTGGCACTCTTTGGGCCCCTTGGTACCAATTGAGCATGGTTGCAGCGCCACAGCCTACCTGAGTATTGTTGCTGACCATGTCCATCCCTTTATGACCACAATGGACCCAACATCTGATGGCGACTTTCAGCAGGATAATGCGCCATGTCATAAAGCTAGAATCATCTCAGACTGGTTTCTTGAACATGACAATGAGGTCACTGTACTCCAATGGCCTCCACAGTCACCAGATCTCAATCCAATAGAGCATCTTTGGGATGTGGTGGAACGGGAGATTGGCATCATGGATGTGCAGCCGACAAATCTGCGGCAACTGTGTGATGCCATCATGTCACTATGGACCAAAATCTCTGAGGAAGCTTCCAGCACCTTGTTGTATCTATGCCACCAAGAATTGGGGCAGTTCTGAGGGCAAAAGGGGGTCCAACCCGTTACTAGCATGGTGTACCTAATAAAGTGGCCGCTGAGTGTGTATCTCTCCCCTGTGTGTAGGTATACAGCAGTGTATTATATACTTATTATCCTCCTCCTGTATGAGTGTCTATATATCTCTCCCCTGTGTGTAGGTATACAGCAGTGTATTATATACATAATGTTCATGTGAATTAGGATCTCATTTATGTGGCATCACAATATTTCTTGATGTTTCAACAGTTTCACAACTTTGTTTTTTTCCTCTCAAAAATAATTGTTTAATGTAAAAAATTTACCAATAATTATGTGTGAAATAGAATGTGTCAGAAAAAAACAATCTTCAGCCCTTTTCTGTTATGAGGTGAGATATGATAATGGGTCTGTGTCTGGTGCATCCTTAAAGGGGCACCCCAATCTCAACATGGCTAGGACTACAAGTCACCGACAGGGGGGGTTAATGACTGTATGTGCCCTAGAGCTGGGACTATATTAGGTGAGATGAGAGTCCCCTAACCAGGTATATGGTGACTATCCGCAGCTGAGCTGTATCCCTGTAGTATATACCTTTATCCTGTCCATGCACGCTTCCATCTTCAGCTGCTCCACTGCTTTCCGTGCCTGGGAGATGCTCGTTGTGCTGTTGTTAGCAAGGATTTCCTTCATAGTTTGATCCTAATTACAAAAAAAAGGGTTATATGGCCGTAAATAATGACAAAATGCGGCAGTCCGAGGAAGATCACAGGGATATGTGTAAAACATTAAAGGGGGATTCCACTCAGACATAACTTTTGATATGTTGCTGCCCATGGTGAGACTAACAATTCCTTCCATACTTGTTATTATCTATTCAGTCTTCTTCCCCCAGTTCTCAGCTGCTGCTTTATGCTAAAGACACAAAAACCTGTGTGTGAGCTTTTCTCACTGTCTCCCCCTCACTTCTGAGAAGGCTGATGTAAACAAGTCCCTGGCAGGATCTATCTGCAACATTGTAGCTTCTTTGGGAGGTTTAATCAGCATCTTAACCCCAGTTTAAACTTTCCACAATGTTGCAGATACAGCCTGCCAGGGACTTTTTTTTTCTTTTTACATCAGGTGTCTCAGAAGGGAGGGGGGAGGAGGGGGAGACAGAGAGAAAAGCTCACACACAGATTTTTGTCTCTTCAGCAGAAAGCAGCAGATGAGAACTGGGGGAAGGAGACTGAATAGATAATACCAAGTATGGAAGGAATTGTTAGTCTCACCATGGGCAGCAAGATATCAAAAGTTACGTTTGAGTGAAATCCCCCTTGAACTCTGCCTAAATATGTAAAACCTTAGCATGTGAGCGCCTGACATAGACCCTGATGCCAAAATGACTGCTGTGCTGCTTGGAAGCCGGGAGAACCTTGGGCAGCCAGCACTATGCTCCACAGATGATCTGTCTGATGAGTTTAGTGTAAACTGCTCTGTTATGACAGATAATACTTCGAGCTTTCCTCCTGACTGAGACCCTCGATGACTATCAACTCCTAGATGTGGCAGCGCACGAGGAGCTGTAATAGGGGCCCATAGGAGATAGTGGCGGTCTCCTATTACACAGAGCGAAGGTCAGCGATCAGCCAACCAGCGATAAGCCAACATGGTGCATGACAGCTGATCCTTACACGTAGCCATGTGTCACTATTACACGTAGCCATGTGTCACTATTACACGTAGCCATGTGTCACTATTACACGTAGCCATGTGTCACTATTACACGTAGCCATGTGTCACTATTACACGTAGCCATGTATCACTATTACACGTAGTATCACTATTACACGTAGCCATGTATCACTATTACACGTAGCCATGTATCACTATTACACGTAGCCATGTATCACTATTACACGTAGCCATGTATCACTATTACACGTAGCCATGTGTCACTATTACACGTAGCCATGTATCACTATTACACGTAGCCATGTATCACTATTACACTATGTATCACTATTACACGTAGCCATGTGTCACTATTACACGTAGCCATGTATCACTATTACACGTAGCCATGTGTCACTATTACACGTAGCCATGTGTCACCATTACACGCAGCCATGTATCACTATTACACATAGCCATGTATCACTATTACACGTAGCCATGTATCACTATTACACGTAGCCATGTGTCACTATTACACGTAGCCATGTATCACTATTACACTATGTATCACTATTACACGTAGCCATGTATCACTATTACACGTAGCCATGTGTCACTATTACACGTAGCCATGTATCACTATTACACGTAGCCATGTGTCACTATTACACGTAGCCATGTGTCACTATTACACGTAGCCATGTGTCACTATTACACGTAGCCATGTGTCACTATTACACGTAGCCATGTATCACTATTACACGTAGCCATGTGTCACTATTACACGTAGCCATGTATCACTATTACACGTAGCCATGTGTCACTATTACACGTAGCCATGTATCACTATTACACATAGTATCACTATTACACAGAGCCATGTGTCACTATTACACGTAGCCATGTGTCACTATTACACGTAGCCATGTATCACTATTACACGTAGTATCACTATTACACGTAGCCATGTATCACTATTACACGTAGCCATGTGTCACTATTACACGTAGCCATGTATCACTATTACACGTAGCCATGTATCACTATTACACTATGTATCACTATTACACGTAGCCATGTATCACTATTACACGTAGCCATGTGTCACTATTACACGTAGCCATGTGTCACTATTACACGTAGTATCACTATTACACGTAGCCATGTATCACTATTACACGGAGCCGCCATGTGTCACTATTACACGTAGCCATGTGTCACTATTACACGTAGCCATGTATCACTATTACACGTAGCCATGTGTCACTATTACACGTAGCCATGTGTCACTATTACACAGAGCCATGTGTCACTATTACACGTAGCCATGTGTCACTATTACACGTAGCCAAGTATCACTATTACACGTAGCCATGTGTCACTATTACACGTAGCCATGTGTCACTATTACACGTAGCCATGTATCACTATTACACGTAGCCATGTATCACTATTACACGTAGTATCACTATTACACGTAGCCATGTATCACTATTACACGTAGCCATGTGTCACTATTACACGTAGCCATGTATCACTATTACACGTAGCCATGTATCACTATTACACTATGTATCACTATTACACGTAGCCATGTATCACTATTACACGTAGCCATGTGTCACTATTACACGTAGCCATGTATCACTATTACACGTAGCCATGTGTCACTATTACACGTAGCCATGTATCACTATTACACGTAGCCATGTATCACTATTACACGTAGTATCACTATTACACGTAGCCATGTATCACTATTACACGTAGCCATGTGTCACTATTACACGTAGCCATGTATCACTATTATACTATGTATCACTATTACACGGAGCCATGTGTCACTATTACACGTAGCCATGTGTCACTATTACACGTAGTATCACTATTACACGTAGCCATGTGTCACTATTACACGTAGCCATGTATCACTATTACACGCAGCCATGTGTCACTATTACACGTAGCCATGTATCACTATTACACGCAGCCATGTGTCACTATTACACGTAGCCATGTGTCACTATTACACGTAGCCATGTATCACTATTACACGTAGCCATGTATCACTATTACACGTAGCCATGTATCACTATTACACTATGTATCACTATTACACGTAACCATGTATCACTATTACACGCAGCCATGTGTCACTATTACACGTAGCCATGTGTCACTATTACACGTAGTATCACTATTACACGTAGCCATGTATCATTATTACACAGAGCCATGTATCACTATTACACGTAGCCATGTGTCACTATTACACGTAGCCATGTATCACTATTACACTATGTATCACTATTACACGTAGTATCACTATTACACGTAGTATCACTATTACACGTAGTATCACCATTACACATAGCCATGTGTCACTATTACACGTAACCATGTATCACTATTACACGTAACCATGTGTCACTATTACACGTAGCCATGTATCACTATTACACGTAGCCATGTATCACTATTACACGTAGCCATGTATCACTATTACACGTAGCCATGTATCACTATTACACGTAGCCATGTATCACTATTACACGTAGCCATGTATCACTATTACACGTAGCCATGTGTCACTATTACACGTAGCCATGTGTCACTATTACACGTAGCCATGTATCACTATTACACGTAGCCATGTATCACTATTACACGCAGCCATGTGTCACTATTACACTATGTATCACTATTACACGTAACCATGTATCACTATTACACTATGTATCACTATTACACGTAACCATGTATCACTATTACACGCAGCCATGTGTCACCATTACACGCAGCCATGTGTCATTATTATACATAGCAATGCGCTGTTGGCAATTGATGATGTTAGGTCCAGGCCAAAAGATTGTGGCATACTTAAGTCCTTAAAGGTGTTTGCAATGTCAGAGGGACGGTATGGGTAAGTATGAGGCTGTCTGTGACTATGAGGGTGTGGGCGAGTATGAGGGAGTGGGTGACTATGAGGGAGTGGGTGAACACCCAGTACAGAAGAGGGGACTGGTTGAGTTCTCGGAGTTACAAATAATCCTGACTTGTTCCATGTTGATACTAGTGATGTTTTTGTCAGTGTAGCCTCAGCTTTACGCACCAGGTGAGGGGGTTGTACCTCTTACTTTTATACATCCAGGGATGGGTCATGGTTTGTGTTTGGGAGTCCTTTACATTTTCTCCCCTTTGATGCTGGACCACCGCTTGTGTGTGATGAGTCCGTGGAGTCCAACAAGGGATCTAATGCTACGTTCAAGTCACCGCCCAACATCAATGCCCCCCCAGAAATTCATCTGACATTGACCCAAACTCATTAGGTAAGAGAAGGCAAGTGCGGCCTGTCAACTCATGCAGCCTCCCAGAAGCCTCCCAGATGCCCCCCAGAAGCCTACCTTCTCCATCAGTGACAGGCTCCAGGGATTCCCAAGAGACTTCTAGAAATTACGATACTCGTACCTCCTAAATCCAGAGAGAAGCTATGGTAAATAAAAGGTATTAAGCATTACCTTAATGGTCTCCGATTCTGTAGTAGGTCACTAAAGCCCCCATGGTCTAATTCACCAATAAGCCATTGGGGTATGGTCTGTAGCGGTTGCCGCAGACGTATTGTGGAGCCTTCACATATGAGGGAATGGCATGGAGAATAGGTAGTAATACAGACTGCACATTTGGGCGGCCACTAGGGTCAGCGGGCAGAGGTCTAAACTATCATGAGGATGGGGATCCACTAGGGTCAGCGGGCAGAGGTCTAAGCTATCATGAGGATGGGGACCACTAGGGTCAGCGGGCAGAGGTCTAAGCTATCATGAGGATGGGGATCCACTAAGGTCAGCAGGCAGAGGTCTAAGCTATCATGAGGACGGGGATCCACTAGGGTCAGCAGGCAGAGCTCTAAGCTATCATGAGGATGGGGACCACTAGGGTCAGCGGGCAGAGGTCTAAGCTATCATGAGGATGGGGACCACTAGGGTCAGCGGGCGGAGATCTAAGTTATGAGGATGGGGATCCACTAGGGTCAGCGGGCAGAGGTCTAAGCTATGATGAGGACGGATCCACTAGGGTCAGCGGGCGGAGGTCTAAGCTATCATGAGGATGGATCCACTAGGGTCAGCAGGCAGAGGTCTAAGCTATCATGAGGACGGGGATCCACTAAGGTCAGCAGGCAGAGGTCTAAGCTATCATGAGGATGGGGATCCACTAGGTTCAGCGGGCAGAGGTCTAAGCTATGATGAGGACTGATCCACTAGGGTCAGTGGGCGGAGGTCTAAGCTATCATGAGGATGGATCCACTAGGTTCAGCGGGCAGAGGTCTAAGCTATGATGAGGACTGATCCACTAGGGTCAGCGGGCAGAGGTCTAAGCTATCATGAGGACGGGGATACACTAAGGTCAGCGGGCAGAGGTCTAAGCTATCATGAGGACGGGGATCCACTAGGGTCAGCGAGCAGAGCTCTAAGCTATCATGAGGACGGGGACCCACTAGGGTCAGCAGGCAGAGGTCTAAGCTATGATGAGGACTGATCCACTAGGGTCAGCGGGTGGAGGTCTAAGCTATCATGAGGATGGATCCACTAGGGTCAGCAGGCAGAGGTCTAAGCTATCATGAGGACGGGGATACACTAAGGTCAGCAGGCAGAGGTCTAAGCTATCATGAGGACGGGGACCCACTAGGGTCAGCAGGCAGAGGTCTAAGCTATGATGAGGACTGATCCACTAGGGTCAGCGGGTGGAGGTCTAAGCTATCATGAGGATGGATCCACTAGGGTCAGCAGGCAGAGGTCTAAGCTATCATGAGGACGGGGATCCACTAGGGTCAGCAGGCAGAGGTCTAAGCTATCATGAGGATGGATCCACTAGGGTCAGCGGGCAGAGGTCTAAGCTATCATGAGGACGGGGATCCACTAGGGTCAGCGAGCAGAGCTCTAAGCTATCATGAGGACAGATCCACTAGGGTCAGTGGGCGGAGGTCTAAGCTATCATGAGGATGGATCCACTAGGTTCAGCGGGCAGAGGTCTAAGCTATCATGAGGATGGATCCACTAGGTTCAGCGGGCAGAGGTCTAAGCTATCATGAGGATGGGGACCACTAGGTTGAGCGGGCAGAGGTCAAAGCTATCATGGAGATGGATCCACTAGAGTCAGCGGTCTAAGCTATCATGAGGATGGATCCACTAGGTTCAGCGGGCAGAGGTCTAAGCTATCATGAGGACGGATCCACTAGGGTCAGCGGGCAAAGGTCTGTATACTGTATACACTATAACCTTCTTATATTACTATATAGAGGGGGCTGCTCACATTACACTCCATACCCCTCCCCCCACCTATGGCCGATGCATCCGAATATAATGGACCAAACCTACCTAATAGTGAGTTCATTGTGATCATGTGGAAATGGCCGCAGTATAGTTGGCTGTGTGTGAATGGGGCAGTTATATAGTGCTGAGTATTAGTCCGTCCCCCGGTAACGCGTCCGTACAATGTGAACACTCACCAGAGCTGCCTGTGCGGGATCAGGCGCCGCTTCCCTCTTACAGAAATCCGCCCGGATCAGGAGCAAAAACGCAGAATCATCCGGCAGCAGCTGCAACACAAAGCGCCGGCTGTGACCTAGATAGAGAGGCCGCTGTGCAGACTGCAGCGTTACACAATGAGGGAGGGAGGCCGGACCGGGGGCCTCTCCATCCTCCATCCCGCCCGGCCTCCATCCTCCATCCCGCCCGGCCTCCATCCTCCATCCCGCCCGGCCTCCATCCTCCATCCCGCCCGGCCTCCGTCCTCCATCCCGCCCGGCCTCCATCCTCTCCATCCTCCATCCCGCCCGGCCTCCATCCTCCATCCCGCCCGGCCTCCATCCTCTCCATCCTCCATCCCGCCCGGCCTCCATCCTCTCCATCATCCATCCCGCCCGGCCTCCATCCTCCATCCCGCCCGGCCTCCATCCTCCATCCCGCCCGGCCTCCATCCTCCATCCCGCCCGGCCTCCATCCTCCATCCCGCCCGGCCTCCATCCTCCATCCCGCCCGGCCTCCATCCTCTCCATCCTCCATCCCGCCCGGCCTCCCTATTGTTCCGTGCAGATAACTCACCGTATGATCGCATGGCGGAGACTGCAGGATGGAGGGAGTGATCAGCTGTGTGTGTGATCGGCTGCTCTGCTGATCATTGATTCACTATAGAAACGCGCTGTTCTCTGCGCCCACGCTTCATCCAGCACAGAAATAGCATCTCCGCCTGATGATGGCTGCACGCGTGACCGAGCCCCCACTCAGCTCCCCATCCCCACTCACTCAGCCCCCCATCCCCACTCACTCAGCCCCCCACTCAGCTCCCCATCCACACTCACTCAGCCCCCCACTCAGCTCCCCATCCACACTCACTCAGCCCCCCACTCAGCTTTCCATCCACACTCACTCAGCCCCCACTCAGCTCCCCATCCCCACTCAGTCAGCTCCCCATCCCCACTCACTCAGCTCCCCATCCACACTCACTCAGCCCCCCACCCACACTCACTCAGCTCCCCATCCCCACTCACTCAGCCCCCCACTCAGCTCCCCATCCCCACTCACTCAGCTCCCCATCCCCACTCACTCAGCCCCCCACCCACACTCACTCAGCTCCCCATCCACACTCACTCAGCCCCCCACTCAGCTCCCCATCCACACTCACTCAGCCCCCCACTCAGCTCCCCATCCACACTCACTCAGCCCCCTCAGCTCCCCATCCCCACTCACTCAGCCCCCCATCCACACTCACTCAGCCCCCCACTCAGCTCCCCATCCCCACTCACTCAGCTCCCCATCCCCACTCACTCAGCTCCCCATCCACACTCACTCAGCCCCCCACCCACACTCACTCAGCTCCCCATCCCCACTCACTCAGCCCCCCACTCAGCTCCCCATCCCCACTCAGTCAGCTCCCCATCCCCACTCACTCAGCTCCCCATCCACACTCACTCAGCTCCCCACCCACACTCACTCAGCCCCCCACCCACACTCACTCAGCTCCCCATCCACACTCACTCAGCCCCCCACTCAGCTTTCCATCCACACTCACTCAGCTCCCCATCCACACTCACTCAGCCCCCCACTCAGCTCCCCATCCACACTCACTCAGCCCCCCATCCACACTCACTCAGCCCCCCACTCAGCTCCCCATCCACACTCACTCAGCCCCCCATCCACACTCACTCAGCCCCCCACTCAGCTCCCCATCCCCACTCACTCAGCTCCCCATCCCCACTCACTCAGCCCCCCATCCCCACTCACTCAGCCCCCCATCCACACTCACTCAGCTCCCCATCCACACTCACTCAGCCCCCCACCCACACTCACTCAGCTCCCCATCCCCACTCACTCAGCCCCCCATCCACACTCACCTACCCATCCACACTCACTCAGCCCCCACTCAGCCCCCCATCCACACTCACTCAGCTCACCACTCAGCTTCCCACCCACACTCACTCAGCCCCCCGTCCACACTCACTCAGCTCCCCACTCAGCTCCCCTTCCCCACTCACTCAGCCCCCCATCCACACTCACTCAGCTCCCCATCCACACTCACTCAGCCCCTCACTCAGCTCCCCATCAACACTCACTCAGCTCCCCATCCACACTCACTCAGCTCCCCATCCACACTCACTCAGCCCCCCACTCAGCTCCCCATCCACACTCACTCAGCTCCCCATCCACACTCACTCAGCCCCCCCACTCAGCTCCCCATCCACACTCTCAGCTCCCCACCCACACTCACTCAGCTCCCCATCCACACTCACTCAGCTCCCCATCCCCACTCACTCAGCTCCCCATCCACACTCACTCAGCCCCCCATCCCCACTCACTCAGCCCCCCATCCACACTCACTCAGCTCCCCATCCACACTCACTCAGCCCCCCACTCAGCTCCCCATCCACACTCACTCAGCCCCCCACTCAGCTCCCCATCCCCACTCACTCAGCCCCCCATCCACACTCACTCAGCCCCCACTCAGCCCCCCATCCACACTCACTCAGCTTCCCACCCACACTCACTCAGCCCCCTCAGCTCCCCATCCACTCACTCAGCTCCCCATCCACACTCACTCAGCTCCCCATCCCCACTCACTCAGCTCCCCATCCACACTCACTCAGCCCCCCATCCCCACTCACTCAGCTCCCCATCCCCACTCACTCAGCCCCCCACTCAGCTCCCCATCCCCACTCACTCAGCTCCCCATCCACACTCACTCAGCTCCCCACTCAGCCTTCCTTCCACACTCACTCAGCTCCCCACTCAGCTGTCCATCCACACGCACTCAGCTCCCTATCCACACTCACTCAGCTCCCCATCCACACTCACTGAGCTCCCCACTCAGCTTTCCATCCACACTCACTCAGCTCCCCACTCAGCCTTCCATCCACACTCACTCAGCTCCCCACTCAGCTGTCCATCCACACTCACTGAGCTCCCCACTCAGCTTCCTATCCACACTCACCGAGCTCCCCACTCAGCTGCTCATCCACACTCAATTCCTCCATCCACACTTACAGAGCTCTCCACTCAGCTGCCAATGCTCACTCACTGAGCTCCCCATCCACACTCACTCAACTTCCTATCCACACTCACTCAGCTCCCCATCCACACTCAAAGAGCTCTCCACTCAGCTGCCCATCCCCACTCACCGAGCTCCCCACTCAGCTCCTCCATCCCCACTCACCGAGATCCCCACTCAGCTGTCCATCCACACTCACTGAGCTCCCCACTCAGCTGCCCATCCCAACTGAGCTTCCCCATCCCCACTCACAGAGCTCCCCACTCAGCTCCCCATCCCCACTCACTGAGCTCCCCACTCAGTTGCCCACCCCCACCCACTGAGCTCCCCACTCAGCTGCCCACCCCCACTTAACTGCCCATCCCCACTCAGCTCCCCATCCCCACTCACTGAGCTCCCCACTCAGGTCCTCCATCCGCCACCCACTGAGCTCCTCCATGCATCACTCACTTAGCTTCTCCATCCTATCCCCACTCACTCGGCTTCCCCATCTGCCACTCACTCATCTCCTTCATCCGATTCCAACTCACTTAGCTTCCCCATCCACTGGTCACTCGGCTTCTCCCTCCAATCTGCCACTCACTCGGCTTCTCCCTCCAATCTACCACTCACTTGGCTTCTACCTTCCATCTGCCACTCACTCGGCTTCCCCATCCGCCACTCAGCTTTTAAATCCACACTCACTCAGCTTCCCAACTCAGCTCCTCGATCTGCCTCTCACTCAGCTTCTTCATCAACCACTTACTTAGCTTCCCTATCCACCACTCACTCAGCTTCTCCACCCACTCAGCTTCCCTATCTGCCACTCACTCGGCTTCCCACTCAGCTTCCCCATCGGATCCATATATGCCACTCACACGGCTTCCCCATCTGCCACTCACTAAGCTTCCCTATCAGATTCCCCACTGATTCAGCTCTCCACTCACTCAGCTTCCCCATCTGCCACTTACTTGGCTTTCCAATCCGCCACTTAGTTCTTAATTCGCCACTCATTCAGCTTCCCCATCTGCCGCTCACTCACTCAGCTTCCTCATCCATTACCCACTCAGCTCCTCCATCCGCCACACACTCAGCTTCCCCATCCCCCACTCTCTCAGCTTCTTCATCTGCCGCTCACTTAGCTTGTTGTTCATGTTGGGTGAATAAACTAAGCCACTTTATTCACGTATATAGGAGTGCTGCCTTCTTCCTGTTTTAAGGAACTCATCTTCCCCATCTGCCACTCAATCAGTTTCCCTACATGCTCCCCATCCTCACTCATTCAGCTCCCCGCTCAGTCAGCTTCCCCATCCATTGCCCACTCAGCTTTCTTACCCGCCACTAACTTAGCTTCCCCCTCTGCTGCTCACACAGCTTTCCTATCCAACACTTATTCAGTTTCCCCATCTGCTAATCACTTAGCTTCCCCATCCATTACCCACTCAGCTTTCCTATCTGCCACTCAATCGCCTTCCTACTTAGCTTCCCCATCCGCCACTCACTCTGCTTCCAGCCCAGCTACCCCATCCCCACTCAAGCTCCCTACTCACTCAGCTTTTCCATCAGATTCCCACACAATCTGCTTCCCACTCAGCTCCTCCATCCACCACTCACTCAGCTTTCCCATCTGATCCCCATTGCCATTCACTCAGCTCCTCTGATCCCCATTTACTCAGCTTACCACTCATTCAGCTCCTCACTTAGTCTTACCATCCGATCCCCATCGCCTTTCACTCAGCTTCCCCATCTGATCCCCATCTCCACTTACTCAGCTGCCTACTCAGCTTCTCCATCCACCACTCACTCCACTCCCCACCCAGCTTTCCCATCTTCTCCCCACTAAGCTTCCCCATCCGCCACTCGATCAGCTTCTCTATCTGATCCCCACTTACTCAGCTCACCGCTCACTCAGCTACCCACTGAGCTTTCCTATCTGATCCCCAATTTACTCAGCTCCCCTCACTCAGCTTCCCTTTTACCGCTTTGCTATCTGCCACTTACTTAGCTTCTCCATCAGATCACCACACAGCTCCTCCATGCAGCACTTACTCAGCTCCCCACTCAGTTTTGCCATCCGATCCCCATCCCCACTTACTCAGCTAGTATGGACCTATAGCCGGTGTGTTTTGCGCCTGTAGCCAGTGTAGTATGTGCGTAGTCCAGAAGAATATCTGTTTATTGGGAATGTTTCCTTTGTCACTTGCAGATCCGGTCTCAGAGCAGCACTGGTCGTCTCACAGAAGCACAAGGGAGGGATTTATGAAGATGTGGCCCTGCCCCCTTTTCCCGGCCGGATGTGCACGCCTTAGTGAATCCATCCGGGCTTCCAGCAGGTGTAGATTTGGATCATGATAAATCAAAATATTTGCGGTGCTGGAGGAGGCCACGCACCCCAAGCTCCCCCTGCACGCCCATGGGAAAGCGGGGGATACGGAAAGCGTACACCAGGGAGAAGGGACGAATCTGCGTCTTCTCCCTGGCGTATGCCTCTAGCAGGACCTTTGTAAATGTCCCCCAAGATGTACAAAGTCTTCATCTTGATGAATTGTTAGAATAGTCTCATTAAAGGAGAAGTCTGGCGAAACTTTTTATTAAAGTATTGTATGGCCCCCCCAAAAGTTATACAAATCCCCAATATAAACTTATGACGGGAAATGCTTATAAAGGGCTTTTTTTCCCTGCACTTACTACTGCATCAAGGCTTCACTTCCTGGATAACATGGTGATGTCACTTCCTGGATAACACGGTGATGTCACTTCCTGGATAACATGGTGATGTTACTTCCTGGATAACATGGTGATGTTACGACTCCCAGAGCTGTGCGGGCTGTGGCTGCTGGAGAGGATGATGGCAGGGGGATGCTCAGTGTCCCTCCAGTGTCCTGTGTCCCTCAGTGTCCCCCTGCCATCATCCTCTCCAGCAGCCACTGCCCTCACAGCTCTGGGAGTCGTAACATCACCGTGTTATCCAGGTAGTGACATCGCCGTGTTATTCAGGAAGTGACATCGCCGTGTTATTCAGGAAGTGACATCGCCGTGTTATTCAGGAAGTGACATCACCATGTTATCCAGGAAGTGACATCACCATGTTATCCTGGAAGTGAAGCCTTGATGCAGTAGTAAATGCAGGGAAAAAAGCACTTTATAAGCATTTCCCTGTAATAAGTGTATATTAGTGATTTGTCTAACTTTAAGGGGCAATACAATACTTTAATAAAATTTTTCACTGGACTTCTCCTTTAATGTTTGTAGCTAGAGGTCTCCGGTCTATAATGTGATGTATTCATCATTTACAAAATTGCAGCTGATCTGCTCAGAGTTCACATGACTGTTTCCTGCGCTGGGAGGTCAGGGAACCTCTTCCTGCGCTGGGAGGTCAGGGAACCTCTTCCTGCGCTGGGAGGTCAGGGAACCTCTTTCTGCGCTGGGAGGTCGGGGAACCTCTTTCATGGGGAGAAAATTCCAGATAGCTTCCATAAGATGTCTCCTCTGTCCTTCTGTAAGAAGTGTCCATGTTGTTCCTGTAGTCATATATACACTTCTGTATACACCATACATCCACACCTCATTCCTCACTGTCTCAGCAGTTTTTGTCTTCTGAGCTCAGCCGGATCTCCAGTCCCATATACCCTTAGGGTGGATTCAGACTGAGGAATTCTCGCGGAAAATGTCTGCGGAATTCCATCAGCTGTCCGCCTGCACGGGCACGTGCTTTTCCGCCGGCTCCATAGACCCCATTCTATGGGCCGGTGTATTCCGCGATCCGCTGAAAGAAGTGACATTACACGCCGGCCCATAGAATGGTGTCTATGGGGCCAGCGGAAAGGCGCCCAGATGTGTGGGCGGACAGCTGACGGAATTCCGCTGACATTTTCCGCGAGAATTCCTCAATCTGAACCCGCCCGTACAGTGATAGCCAGCCCCCCCTCCAGGTCCTTGGTGTGGTCCTGTATATACACAGAATAACCAGCACCCTATATATACACAGTGAGGGCAGCATGGACATCACTAATGAGAAAATATATATATATATATATATATATATATATATATATATATATATATATATATATGTGTGTGTTTGTATACAGAGTGGTCTAGTAGGTGGACAGAAAATAACACCATTTATTGTGATTTATACAATTCTAGTTACTCACACAAGCAGAACACGGACAGTTGTAATGGCTTCTGTATTATTATTCAGAATACAATGTTCTCAGCACAGGAGCTCACACTGTTCTCCACCCAATAGATGTCAGGACTCGCATGATAGAAGCTTCTGGTGACTTTTTTTGAACAAATGTTTCAGCAACAAGTTGTGTATTATTTTCCGTACAGAGGCTTTTGGGTCGCGCAGTCTTCGGAGGATTGAGCCGGTGGCAGCGAACTTCTCACCAATGCAATAAATGGTCGGTCTCTTTGGGCTCGAGTACCAAATGTTTTTCAACCCAATTTGTTCTTCTGTTTCAGCATTCTGAGATTTTCAATACTCTTTTAAAAATCCATTTTCTTTGGTCTATATGTAAATGATTTGCCATTATGGGTTCTCTGAATTATCTAAGAAAGAAACAGATTTGGGGGAGATTTCTCTGAGAAACTGGCCCAGCTGCCCCCGGCAACCAATCAGATTCCACCTTTCATTTTCCAAAGAGTCTGTGAGGAATGAGAAGTGGAATCTGATTGGGTACTAGGGGCAACTGAGCCAGTTTCACTCTACACCATGTTTGATAAATCTCCCCCTTCCACCAACTTTTGCACCACCCTCTCTCTCTCTACACACACACACACACATAGAAAGAGAGAGCGCAAGCGCTGCACGAACATCACTACACTAAAGAAACATATCTATCGTTGAGCCTTCATTGAGACCGGCTTTCCTTCCACGTGACGCCACAGGTGAGGCCATGACCGGCTTTCCTTCCACGTGACGCCACAGGTGAGGCCATGACCGGCTTTCCTTCCACGTGACGCCACAGGTGAGGCCATGACCGGCTTTCCTTCCACGTGACGCCACAGGTGAGGCCATGACTGGCTTTCCTTCCACGTGACGCCACAGGTGAGGCCATGACTGGCTTTCCTTCCACGTGACGCCACAGGTGAGGCTATGATCGGCTTTCCTTCCACGTGACGCCACAGGTGAGGCCATGATCGGCTTTCCTTCCACGTGACGCCACAGCTCAGCCATGATCGGCTTTCCTTCCACGTGACGCCACAGGTGAGGCTATGATCGGCTTTCCTTCCACGTGACGCCACAGGTGAGGCCATGACCGGCTTTCCTTCCACATGACGCCACAGCTCAGCCATGATCGGCTTTCCTTCCACGTGACGCCACAGCTCAACCATGACTGGCTTTCCTTCCACGTGACGCCACAGGTGAGGTCATGATCGGCTTTCCTTCCACGTGACGCCACAGGTGAGGCCATGACCGGCTTTCCTTCCACGTGACGCCACACGTGAGGCCATGATCGGCCTTTCTTCCACGTGGCACCACAGGTGAGGCCATGACTGGCTTTCCTTCCACGTGACGCCACAGCTCAGACATGATCAACCTTTCTTCCACGTGGCACCACAGGTGAGGCCATGACCGGCTTTCCTTCCACGTGGCACCACAGGTGAGGCCATGACCGGCTTTCCTTCCACGTGGCACCACAGGTGAGGCCATGACCAGCTTTCCTTCCACGTGGCACCACAGGTGAGGCCATGACCGGCTTTCCTTCCACGTGGCACCACAGGTGAGGCCATGACCGGCCTTTCTTCCATATGACGCTTCCAGTGCTGTTTAATACATTCCAGGAATCTTGCAAGTAACCCTTTTTGCATATTCGTAAGGCCATATAGAATAGGTATGATGGAATTATCTCTAGTAATGGACTCTGCCTGTGTAGATGACATGTCACAGCCGCTACTCCTTTTTGAAAACCCCCTGATATTCTGATATCAGAAAACCTCTCCTGCTCTGGACAGTTCCTGACATGGACAGAGATGGCAGCAAAGAGCACTGTGTCACACTGGAAAGAACACACCACTTCCTGCAGGACATATAGAAGCTGATAAGTACAAGATGGATGGAAAGAATACATCACTTCCTGCAGGACATAAAGCAGTCATGGAAGGATGGAGATTTTTATATAGAAGTAAATTACAAATCTCTATAACTTTCTGACACCAGTTTCTTTTCACTGAAGTTCCCCTTTACATTATGGGATTACACAACTTGTTTTAGCAGCAGACTTGCTGATATGCAGTGTGTTTCCCCAGTGCTAACACTCTGATAGCAGCCTCGGGACTGAAGGGACAATATACGGAAGCATCGAGACTGAGGGGACGATATCCGGCAGCTTCAAGACTGAGGGGACGATATCCGGCAGCATCGGGACAAAGGGGGCGATATGCAGCAGCATCGGGACTGAGGGGGCGATATGCAGCAGCATCGGGACGATATCCGCCAGCATCAGGACACGGGACGATAACCGTCAGCATCGGGACACATGGGACGATATACGGCAGCACAGGGACTGAAAGGACGATATCTGGCGGCATCGGGACACAGGGGGCGCTATCGGGACACAGGGGGCGATATCCGGCAGCATCGGAACACGGGACGATAACCATCAGCATCGGGACACAGGGGACGATATACGGCAGTATCGGGACTGAAAGGACGATATCTGGCAGCATCGGGACACAGGGGGCGATATACAGCAATATCGGGACTGAAAGGACGATATCCGTCAGCATCAGGGCACGGGACGATATACGGCAGCATCGGGACACGGGACGATATACGGCAGCATCGGGACACAGGGGACGATATACGGCAGCATCTGGACACAGGGGGCGATATCCGACAGCATCGGGACACAGGGGGCGGTATCAGTCAGCATCGGGACACAGGGGGCGATATCCGACAGCATCGGGACACAGGGGGCGATATCAGTCAGCATCGGGACACAGGGGGCGATATCCCGCAGCATCGGGACACAGGGGGCGATATCCCGCAGCATCGGGACACAGGGGGCGATATCCGACAGCATCGGGACACAGGGGGCGATATCCGACAGCATCGGGACACAGGGGGCGTTATCCGGCAGCATCGGGACTGAGGGGACGATATCCGGCAGCATCGGGACTGAGGGGACGATAACCGGCAGCATCGGGACTGAGGGCACGATATCAGTCAGCATGGGGACAGAGGGCACGATATCAGTCAGCATGGGGACAGAGGGGACGATATCAGTCAGCATGGGGACAGAGGGGACGATATCAGTCAGCATGGGGACAGAGGGGACGATATCCGACAGCATCGGGACTGAGTGGACGATATCCGGCAGCATCGGGACTGAGGGGACGATATCCGGCAGCAACGGGACTGAGGGGACGATACCCGGCAGCATCGGGACTGAGGGGACGATATCCGGCAGCAACGGGACTGAGGGGACGATATCTGGCAGCATCGAGGATGATATCCGGCAGCTTCGGGACTGAGGGGACGATATCCGGCAGCATCGGGACTGAGGGCACGATATCAGTCAGCATGGGAACAGAGGGGACGATATCCGGCAGCATGGGGACAGAGGGGACGATATCCGGCAGCATGGGGACAGAGGGGACGATATCAGTCAGCATGGGGACACAGGGGGCGTTATCCGGCAGCATCGGGACTGAGGGGACGATATCCGGCAGCTTCGGGACTGAGGGGACGATACCCGGCAGCTTCGGGACTGAGGGGACGATATCCGGCAGCATCAGGACAAAGGGGAAGGTATCCAGCAGCATCTGGGCGGGTGCAGGAATCAGACACGATGGGCACATACACAGCGATCAGAGACAAATAACTCTACACAACTAAACCAATCAGTTTTATACATTGCAACATAATAACGTGACATCAAACCCACAACAACTGTATATACCGCAGTTTCATCGACAAATCTCCAATCAGTCATAACCGGAACAAGTGACAATGAACCAATCGGTGGGTTACGGTTACATCTAGAGATGAGCGAATCGCTCATCTAAACAAAGCAAATTGGCTTGATGAGCGGAATGCAGATGAAACGATGCGCTCATCTCTAGTTACATCATGACTGGTCGATCTCTGACTACGTGCTGGCAGTCAGGAAGTGTAAACTAAAGCATATCCAACTCGGGTGCAAGGCAAGTGTTTAGAGGAGTCTATGGCTATGTTCACATACAGTAATTTTGCAACCAAAACCAGGAGTGGACTAAGAACGCAGAAAGGCTATGCTCACACACTGCTGAAATTGAGTGGACGGCCGCCAATAAAGGAAAATAATTGCTGTCATTTAAAAATGGACGTTATTTGCCATTAAATGACGACCATCCACTCAATTTCAGCATTTTTTGTGAACATAGCCTTTCTGTATTTTCAATCCACTCCTGGTTTTGGTTGCAAAATACTGAGCAGAAATCCTGTGTGGGAACATGGCCTAATACATTGGAGATATCTGCTCTCCCACTTGTCCCATCCACAAGGTTTCCCTTCTCCTTTGTACTGGGAGCATGCGGTGCTGCGGTGCTGCAGTGCTGCAGGCTTCTTTTCTGCTTCTAGCACCGCAGCTACATTCATCAGCTCGTACATCCATTTATTTCAGAAAAGCTGCAGCCACTACAAAGGAATGGGAAGTCTTTCCGGCAGGCGGGGGGAAAATAATAGTACTACTTCCTGTTCCCCCAAAGCGTCACGTCACAGGCTCCAGGATCCCCACCGGAACTCATTTTGCCCTAAGTTGTGAATTCGTCATGAATCAGGGAAGATACCCGACCTGGCTGATGGATTGCCCGCTCAGCCAATCAGTGACTGCAGTGGTGACCGGCCCCGGTCACTGACTGCTTGAGCCATCAGCCGGGTTGTGACGTCACTGGAGAAGGAGATCCAGGAGTCCCGTAGTGGTAAGGCAGCGCTGCGGAGGCACGGGGGTGGGGTCTGACAAACTTCTCCTTTAATTCTCAGTGTGTTCATGCATATAGGCAGAAACAAGTACAAGAGAAGCCTGAATGATTAACGCACCGGAGAAGGGAAAACGCTTTGGAGACAAGATGGAAGTTGGAAAATGATGGACAAGATTTCTGGGTCACTGACTCGCTCTGTAATCCGCAGAGTGAGAAGCTGCTCAGTGCACTTGGCATGGATCAATATCATAGTCTCTGCGGGACTGTAGTGATGCATCCGGCTCTCCCCGCAGCATACGGATACATGACGCCGGGAGGTCTGGGGTACACTGTGCAGCTTCCGCTCCGCACGGTCCGTGGATAACAGAGCGCGTGAATGACCCCTTAGGGGTTAACAATCTACTGCTAAAAAAGGTATAAAAAACATCATTATGAAGGTTTCATCAACAAATATATATTTCGCTTTCTAGAATGTAGTAAAATAGACTTTAAGCGCAGATATTCGAAGTGTAAAGGTTCACAAAGGGTTTAACAAGCTGCATAGTTGCTGAGGAATGAGTAGAACATGGGTAACTTCAGGCGTTGTTGGTCCTTCCGGCACCAGCCGATCACGGTGCCCTCGCTGTTGGCCGTGTAAAGATGGTGGCCGTCACAGGAGAATGTAAGGCTGCAAGCACAACATATGGCTTAGATTATTTCACATTTAAATTTATTTTAATTATTAAAGGGGTTGTTCAGGATAAAATTACCTCTAACAGGGTTACCCAGCGATAACTTTCTGCCAGAGACAGCATCGCACTTGTCTCCAGGTCCGGCGGGGTTTGTAATTAAACTCCATTCACTTCAATGGAACTGAGCTTCAAAACCTGCCCCCAACCTGCAAGAGTGGTGCGGTCTCTGGAAGGAAGCAGCCATGTTTCTTCTAATGTTGGTTAACCCCTTTAATTCTGCTGCCGGGGCTGTGGGGGAGATGTCAGTGATGCATACTTACCTCTCCCGTTCCGGGCAGCCCGCTCTCGCCACTGCCAGCTATTTCATAACAACTGGAGACACACCGTTCCCTCCAGAAATGGATCTCAGCACAGTTTCTATACTGACAATGCTGAGCTGCCATTTCTGGAGGGAACGGTGAGTGACAGGATGTTTCGAAATCGTTGATAGCCCGGAACAAGAGAGGTAAGTATACACCACTGACTTCTCCCAGCCCAGCCTTATCCCATCCGTTCCCATCGTGTAACCTATCGTGTATCCCATCCGTTCCCATCGTAGATCCTATCATGTATCCCATCATGTATCCCATCTGTTCCTATCATGTATCCTATTATGTATCCCATCCGCTCCCATTGTGTATCCCATCCGTCCCCATTGTGGATCCTATTGTGTATCGCATCCGTTCCCATCGTGTATCCCATCCTTTCCCATCGTTTATCCCATCCGCTCCCATTATGTATCCCATCCGCTCCCATTGTAGATCCCATCCGTCCCCATAGTGGATTCTATCGTGTATCGCATCCGTTCCCATCATAGATCCCATCCGTCCCCATCGTGGATCCTATCGTGTATCGCATCCGTTCCCATCTTAGATCCCATACATCCCAATCGTGGATCCCATCTGTCCTCATTGTGGATCCTATCATGTATCCCATCCGTTCCCATTGTGTATCCCATCCATTCCCATTGTGTATCCCATCCGTTCCCATTGTGTATCCCATCCGTTCCCATTGTGTATCCCATCCGTTCCCATAGTGTATCCCATCCGTTCCCATTGTGTACCCCATCCGTTCCCATTGTGTATCCCATCCGTTCCCATTGTGTACCCCACCCGTTCCCATTGTGTACCCCATCCGTTCCCATAGTGTACCCCATCCGTTCCCATAGTGTACCCCATCCGTTCCCATAGTGTACCCCATCCGTTCCCATAGTGTACCCCATCCGTTCCCATTGTGTACCCCATCCGTTCCCATTGTGTATCCCATCCATTCCATGGGCTGTGAATCCCGTCTGGTGAGGCGCGCACGATTTGTTTAGTCCGCATATGGTTGGAATAATCTTCAGACACTGCGTCATCATGCTGATAAATCGGACCCATCTAAAGGGGCGGTGTCAGGAAAAAAACTCGGCCTATCCTGAGGCATGATGTGACATGTACGAGCATTTCTTATACTGAGAGACTCACTAACCCCCCATGTGCTGCGGTGTTTGATAACCTGTTGCCCTTTGTTCCTCTTGTATGGCACATGCTCAGTTCTATCACAGTCACATGATCTGTCCCATTAGTACTGGCAGGTGGTTATCACGTCACATGCAGCAAAGGGGATTGTGGGAAAGTGTCTGCCCTGTTGCCTGGCAACCACAGGTCACAAAGAGCAATCCAGGAAGTGATCAGACGCATGGGGAAGAAACCTAGCACAGTGATAGAAGCGGCTTTACTAAACACAGCTCATGTGTTCTCCTGTACATTCGAGTGTGCTACACACCTGATATATCGCCTTTGCTTCGTGACACCGCCCCTTTAAGTGTATGTTTACACCAACAATTAGCTTATTTTTCACCAAAATCATAAGCCAATTTAGACCATGCCCTTTCAATCCAAGTCACATCCCCTTTCCCCAAGGCCAAAAAAAAAGTGTAAGAATATGTCTGGGTCTCTCAGCACAGGTCTTGGTCAATGGTCTCCTTGTGCCGTATATATGTTATACATGTGCCGTATATATGTTATACATGTGCCTTATATATGTTATACATGTGCCGTATATATGTTATACATGTGCCCTATATATGTTATACATGTGCCTTATATATGTTATACATGTGCCTTATATATGTTATACATGTGCCTTATATATGTTATACATGTGCCTTATATATGTTATACATGTGCCTTATATATGTTATACATGTGCCGTATATATGTTATACATGTGCCGTATATATGTTATACATGTGCCGTATATATGTTATACATGTGCCCTATATATGTTATACATGTGCCTTATATATGTTATACATGTGCCGTATATATGTTATACATGTGCCTTATATATGTTATACATGTGCCTTATATATGTTATACATGTGCCCTATATATGTTATACATGTGCCTTATATATGTTATACATGTGCCCTATATATGTTATACATGTGCCTTATATATGTTATACATGTGCCTTATATATGTTATACATGTGCCTTATATATGTTATACATGTGCCTTATATATGTTATACATGTGCCTTATATATGTTATACATGTGCCTTATATATGTTATACATGTGCCGTATATATGTTATACATGTGCCTTATATATGTTATACATGTGCCCTATATATGTTATACATGTGCCCTATATATGTTATACATGTGCCTTATATATGTTAATACATGTGCCTTATATATGTTATACATGTGCCTTATATATGTTATACATGTGCCGTATATATGTTATACATGTGCCGTATATATGTTATACATGTGCCGTATATATGTTATACATGTGCCTTATATATGTTATACATGTGCCGTATATATGTTATACATGTGCCGTATATATGATATACATGTGCCGTATATATGTTATACATGTGCCTTATATATGTTATACATGTGCCTTATATATGTTATACATGTGCCTTATACACTCACCGGCCACTTTATTAGGTACGCCTGTCCAACTGCATGTTACCACTTAATTTTTAATCAGCCAATCACATGGCGGCAACTCAGTGCATTTAGGCATGTAGACATGGTCAAGACAATCTCCTGCAGTTCAAACCGAGCATCAGTATGGGGAAGAAAGGTGATTTGAGGCCTTTGAACGTGGCATGGTTGTTGGTGCCAGAAGGGCTGGTCTGAGTATTTCAGAAACTGCTGATCTACTGGGATTTTCACGCACAACCATCGTTTACAGAGAATGGTCCGAAAAAGAAAAACCATCCAGTGAGCGGCAGTTCTGTGGGCAGAAATGCCTTGTTGATGCCAGAGGTCAGAGGAGAATGGGCAGACTGGTTACAACCAACCGTTACAGCCAAGGTAGGCAGAAGAGCATCTCTGAACGCACAGTACGGCCAACTCTGAGGCAGATGGACTACAGCAGCAGAAGACCACACCGGGTGCCACTCCGCTCAGCTAAGAACAGGAAACTGAGGCTACAATTTGCACAAGCTCATCGAAATTGGACAGTAGAAGATTGGAAAAACATTGCCTGGTCTGATGAGTCTCGATTTCTGCTGTGACATTCGGATGGTAGGGTCAGAATTTGGCGCCAACAACATGAAAGCATAGATCCATCCTGCCTTGTATCAACGGGTCAGGCTGGTGGGGGTGGTGTCATGGTGTGGGGAATATTTTCTTGGCACTCTTTGGGCCCCTTGGTACCAATTGAGCATCGCAACGCCACAGCCTACCTGAGTATTGTTGCTGACCATGTCCATCCCTTTATGACCACAATGGACCCAACATCTGATGGCGACTTTCAGCAGGATAATGCGCCATGTCATAAAGCTAGAATCATCTCAGACTGGTTTCTTGAACATGACAATGAGGTCACTGTACTCCAATGGCCTCCACAGTCACCAGATCTCAATCCAATAGAGCATCTTTGGGATGTGGTGGAACGGGAGATTGGCATCATGGATGTGCAGCCGACAAATCTGCGGCAACTGTGTGATGTCATCATGTCAATATGGACCAAAATCTCTGAGGAAGCTTCCAGCACCTTGTTGTATCTATGCCACCAAGAATTGGGGCAGTTCTGAAGGCAAAAGGGGGTCCAACCCGTTACTAGCATGGTGTACCTAATAAAGTGGCCGGTGAGTGTATATGTTACACATGTGCCTTATATATGTTATACATGTGCCTTATATACACTCAGCGGCCACTTTATTAGGTACACCATGCTAGTAACGGGTTGGACCCCCTTTTGCCTTCAGAACTGCCCCAATTCTTGGTGGCATAGATACAACAAGGTGCTGGAAGCTTCCTCAGAGATTTTGGTCCATAGTGACATGATGACATCACACAGTTGCCGCAGATTTGTCGGCTGCACATCCATGATGCCAATCTCCCGTTCCACCACATCCCAAAGATGCTCTATTGGATTGAGATCTGGTGACTGTGGAGGCCATTGGAGTACAGTGACCTCATTGTCATGTTCAAGCAGAAATCAAGACTCATCAGACCAGGCAACGTTTTTCCAATCTTCTACTGTCCAATTTCAATGAGCTTGTGCAAATTGTAGCCTCAGTTTCCTGTTCTTAGCTGAGCGGAGTTGCCCCCGGTGTGGTCTTCTGCTGCTGTAGCCCATCTGCCTCAAAGTTGGCCGTACTGTGCGATCAGAGATGCTCTTCTGCCTACCTTGGCTGTAACGGTTGGCTATTTGAGTCACTGTTGCCTTTCTATCAGCTGGAACCAGTCTGCCCATTCTCCTCTGACCTCTGGCATCAACAAGGCATTTCCGCCCACAGAACGGCCGCTCACTGGATGGTTTTTCTTTTTCGGACCATTCTCTGCAAACCCTAGAGATGGTTGTGCGTGAAACTCCCAGTAGATCAGCAGTTTCTGAAATACTCAGACCAGCCCTTCTGGCACCAACAACCATGCCACGTTCAAAGGCACCAAATCACCTTTCTTCCCCATACTGATGCTCGGTTTGAACTGCAGGAGATTGTCTTGACCATGTCTACATGCCTAAATGCACTGAGTTGCCGCCATGTGATTGGCTGATTAGAAATTAAGTGGTAACATGCAGTTGGACAGGTGTACCTAATAAAGTGGCCGGTGAGTGTATGTTATACATGTGCCTTATATATGTTATACATGTGCCTTATATATGTTATACATGTGCCTTATATATGTTATACATGTGCCTTATATTATTAGGCGCCTATTATAAACTTTGTCCTCCCGATCCCATCCCTACTGACTGTCAGCTGGAAGCTCGGCCTCTTTGCTGAGAAGCATTGTCCTATATTCTGGAAGCACAGACAGATCTATGACAGGTCCCATATGTCTCCTGAACTCTATATAACAATGTCCGCAGTCTGGAAGCACAGACAGATCTATGACAGGTCCCATATGTCTCCTGAACTCTATATAACAGTGTCAGCAGTCTGGAAGCACAGATATATGACAAGTCCCATGTGTCTCCTGACCTCTATATATAAGTGTCAGCAGTCTGGAAGCACAGATATATGACAAGTCCCATGTGTCTCCTGACCTCTATATAACATGGTACCCCTCATATATCTGTCTGTGCTTCCATACTGCTTACACTGTTAGATATAGGACAGGTCCCATGTGTCTCCTGACCTCTATATGTCTGTGCTTTCAGACTGCTGACACTGTTATATAGAGGTCAGGAGACAAATGGTACCCCTCATATATCTGTTTGTGCTTCCATACTGCTTACACTGTGTCCTGACCTCTATATAACAGTGTCAGCAGTCTGGAAGCACATACAGGTATGTGACAGGTCCCATGTGTCTCCTTACCTCTATATAACAGTGTCAGCAGTCTGGAAGCACAGACAGATATATGACAGGTACCATGTGTCTCCATAACAGCCTCTTACAGTGTCAGCAGTTTGGCGGCACACAGGGGAATGCAGGGACTGTGTTGGGGACCCCCAGGCTGTGAGGCAGCTGCATGTACAGACGCTTTTACCTCACTATTGGCTTATTTGACTTCGGGAAGGTTATTTCACGAACCGGCTTCAAATCCCACGTGCTCCATAATCTGTAAAGGAAAGACAATAGGTAGAAGAGGAGGAAAACAATGCCTTTATATCATACTAGACCAGCAATATGTGACCTCTGACCTCTCAATTAACCTCGAAACCCAGCCAGTTAAACGTCGACTTCTCCACCATCCTGGACAATGGCAAATGGTGCTATTAAAGGGGTCCTCCAAGATAAAATAACTTGTAAGAGAGGACAGGATGCGACCTCTGTGACCCCAGACACCTCGGTATCGGTCTGCAGCTCTTTTCTATTCATTCCTATGGAGCAGACCAGCACAGCGCTCGGCTCTCTCCAGCAGCTCCATAGGAATGAATAGAGCTGCGGGTCATGTGCTGTACCCATAACATAGGAGCCTGGGGGACAGAGGTCAGAACCCCCCATTATCTTTTACTTGTAAGTTATTTTATCTTGGAGTGCCCCTTTAATCTCAACCCTCATAGGTATCATCATTAACCTCTTCCTGCTCTGTGATGTACAGTATGAGGTGGAGGCTTAGTCCTGTATGTCAGTCAGCAGAGACAGGGAGGAGGCCTGCATGCTGCGGCTCAGCATCACCCCTCCCAGTCACCCCTCTGCCTGCACCGACCTGTCAGGCTCCCTTTAAGGGGGGGCAGGTTTGGGTCATGTGCTCTGGTCATGTAATCGAGAAATTCTGGTCAGAAGTATTTGAGGAGCTACAAAAAGAGAGAGTTATTAAACCAGTATTGGGAGATAACGGAGAGAGGAGGAAACGGGGAGGTCGTATGGAGAGGGAGAGAGGAGGAAGATGGTTGAGAGGCCGAAGACAAGAGGGAAATTGCTTTTAGTTTTATTTCTATTCTTATTCATTTAACCTTTTTTTTTCCCCTTTTCCTTCTGGTTCTTGTCCCGGCTGACCATAGGGGGAGGGTGACCGGGTGACCAGGTGACCAGGGGAGGAAGGTGACTGGGGAGGAGGAGGGTGACCAGGTGACAAGGGGAGGAGGGTGACCGGGGGAGGAGGAGGGTGACCGGGGGAGGAGGAGGGTGACCGGGGGAGGAGGAGGGTGACCGGGGGAGGAGGAGGGTGACCAGAGGGGGAGGGTGACCGGGGGAGGGGGAGGGTGACCGGGGGAGGAGGAGGGTGACCGGGGGAGGAGGAGGGTGACCAGGGGAGGAGGAGGAGGGTGACCAGAGGGGGAGGGTGACCAGGTGACCAGGGGAGGAGGGTGACCGGGGGAGGAGGAGGGTGACCAGGGGAGGAGGAGGAGGGTGACCAGAGGGGGAGGGTGACCAGGTGACCAGGGGAGGAGGGTGACCGGGGGAGGAGGAGGGTGACCAGGGGAGGAGGAGGGTCACCAGGGGAGGAGCAGGGTGACCAGAGGAGGAGGGTGACCAGAGGGGGAGGGTGACCAGGGGAGGAGGAGGGTGACCAGAGGGGGAGGGTGACCGGGGGAGGAGGAGGGTGACCAGGGGAGGAGGGTGACCGGGGGAGGAGGAGGGTGACCAGAGGGGGAGGAGGGTGACCAGAGGGGGAGGAGGAGGGTGACCAGAGGGGGAGGGTGACCGGGGGAGGAGGAGGGTGACCGGGGGAGGAGGAGGGTGACCAGAGGGGGAGGAGGAGGGTGACCAGAGGGGGAGGGTGACCAGGGGAGGAGGGTGACCGGGGGGGGAGGAGGGTGACCGGGGGAGGAGGAGGGTGACCGGGGGGGGAGGAGGGTGACCGGGGGAGGAGGAGGGTGACCGGGGGAGGAGGAGGGTGACCGGGGGAGGAGGAGGGTGACCGGGGGAGGAGGAGGGTGACCGGGGGAGGAGGAGGGTGACAAGGGGAGGAGGAGGGTGACCGGGGGAGGAGGAGGGTGACCGGGGGAGGAGGAGGGTGACCAGAGGAGGAGGGTGACCAGAGGGGGAGGGTGACCAGGGGAGGAGGAGGGTGACCGGGGGAGGAGGAGGGTGACCGGGGGAGGAGGAGGGTGACCAGAGGAGGAGGGTGACCAGAGGGGGAGGGTGACCAGGGGAGGAGGAGGGTGACCAGAGGGGGAGGGTGACCGGGGGAGGAGGAGGGTGACCAGAGGGGGAGGAGGGTGACCAGAGGGGGAGGGTGACCAGGGGAGGAGGAGGGTGACCAGGGGGAGGAGGAGGGTGACCAGGGGAGGAGGGTGACCGGGGGAGGAGGAGGGT
Source organism: Dendropsophus ebraccatus (assembly GCF_027789765.1). NCBI lineage: Eukaryota > Metazoa > Chordata > Amphibia > Anura > Hylidae > Dendropsophus > Dendropsophus ebraccatus. Next base: position 74,997,488 of record NC_091468.1, on the reverse strand, counting down.
GACCAGAGGAGGAGGGTGACCAGAGGGGGAGGGTGACCGGGGGAGGAGGGTGACCAGGGGAGGAGGAGGGTGACCAGGGGAGGAGGAGGGTGACCGGGGGAGGAGGAGGGTGACCGGGGGAGGAGGAGGGTGACCGGGGGAGGAGGAGGGTGACCAGAGGGGTAGGGTGACCGGGGGAGGAGGAGGGTGACCAGAGGGGGAGGGTGACCAGGTGACCAGGGGAGGAGGGTGACCAGGTGACCAGGGGAGGAGGGTGACCGGGGGAGGAGGGTGACCGGGGGAGGAGGGTGACCGGGGGGGGGAGGAGGGTGACCGGGGGAGGAGGGTGACCAGGGGAGGAGGAGGGTGACCGGGGGAGGAGGAGGGTGACCGGGGGAGGAGGAGGGTGACCAGAGGGGTAGGGTGACCGGGGGAGGAGGAGGGTGACCAGAGGGGGAGGGTGACCAGGTGACCAGGGGAGGAGGGTGACCAGGTGACCAGGGGAGGAGGGTGACCGGGGGGGGAGGGTGACCGGGGGAGGAGGGTGACCGGGGGAGGAGGAGGGTGACCGGGGGGGGGAGGAGGGGGACCGGGGGAGGAGGAGGGTGACCAGAGGGGGAGGAGGGTGACCAGAGGGGGAGGGTGACCAGGGGAGGAGGAGGGCGACCAGGGGAGGAGGAAGACCGGGGGAGGAGGAGGGTGACCAGAGGGGGAGGGTGGCCGGGGGAGGGGGAGGGTGACCGGGGGAGGAGGAGGGTGAGTGGGGGAGGAGGAGGGTGACCAGGGGAGGAGGGTGACCGGGGGAGGAGGAGGGTGACCAGAGGGGGAGGAGGAGGGTGACCAGAGGGGGAGGGTGACCAGGGGAGGAGGAGGGTGACCAGGGGAGGAGGAGGGTGACCAGGGGAGGAGGGTGACCAGGGGAGGAGGGTGACCGGGGGAGGAGGAGGGTGACCAGGGGAGGAGGAGGGTGACCAGAGGGGGAGGGTGACCGGGGGGGGGGGGGTGACCGGGGGAGGAGGGTGACCGGGGGAGGAGGAGGGTGACCGGGGGAGGAGGAGGGTGACCGGGGGAGGAGGAGGGTGACCAGAGGGGTAGGGTGACCGGGGGAGGAGGAGGGTGACCAGAGGGGGAGGGTGACCAGGTGACCAGGGGAGGAGGGTGACCAGGTGACCAGGGGAGGAGGGTGACCGGGGGAGGAGGAGGGTGACCAGAGGGGGAGGAGGGTGACCAGAGGGGGAGGAGGGTGACCAGAGGGGGAGGAGGGTGACCAGAGGGGGAGGGTGACCAGGGGAGGAGGAGGGCGACCAGGGGAGGAGGAAGACCGGGGGAGGAGGAGGGTGACCAGAGGGGGAGGGTGACCGGGGGAGGAGGAGGGTGACCGGGGGAGGAGGAGGGTGAGTGGGGGAGGAGGAGGGTGACCAGGGGAGGAGGGGGGTGACCAGGGGAGGAGGGGGGTGACCAGGGGAGGAGGGGGGTGACCAGGGGAGGAGGAGGGTGACCAGGGGAGGAGGAGGGTGACCAGAGGGGGAGGGTGACCAGAGGGGGAGGGTGACCAGAGGGGGAGGAGGGTGGCCGGGGGAGGAGGGTGGCCAGGTGAGGAGGGTGGCCAGGTGAGGAGGGTGACCAGGTGACCAGGGGAGGAGGAGGGTGACTAGGGGAGGAGGGTGACCAGGGGAGGAGGAGGGTGACTAGGGGAGGAGGGTGACCGGGGGAGGAGGAGGGTGACCGGGGGAGGAGGGTGACCAGGTGACCAGGGGAGGAGGAGGGTGACTAGGGGAGGAGGGTGACCGGAGGAGGAGGGTGACTAGGGGAGGAGGGTGACCGGGGGAGGAGGGTGACCAGGGGAGAAGGGTGACCAGGGGGGGAGGGTGACCAGGGGAGGAGGAGGGTGACCAGGGGAAGAGTAGGGTGACCAGGGGAACAGGAGGGTGACCAGAGGGGGAGGGTGACCAGGGGGGGGGGGGAGGGTGACCAGGGGAGAAAGTGACCAGGCTGACCGGGGGGGAGGGTGACCAGGCTGACTGGGGGGAGAGTGACCAGAGGAGGAGGGTGACCAGGGGGGGAGGGTGTAAATTGTATAAAGTTATATCGGTGGTAAAGCAAGTTTACTTTAGTTATGTGTTTGGAAAGTGAGATAATGACAACTTTGGCTATATTGGAAAATATGTAAAGAAATTAAAAAAAGGGGGGGGGGGGCAATTATCCCCCTTCCCCATGTGTAGCACTCCAGTAGTGCAGAGTGTCTGTGCGAGCCCACTAGTGACATCACACACGCACTGGAACGCTGCTGGGGGGTCCTCTTGGGGCCAGGGTTTAAGAAGCGGGACACATGGGCTAGTCCTAAGATGAACCTGTAACGCCCCACCAAGGCTGCCAGGTATAACAAGCTGCCCCCCCAATGAAATATAATGCACTGCACCCCTCTAATATAACACACTGCACCCCCTGTAATATAATACACTGCACCCCCTAATATAATACACTGCCCCCCCTAATATAATACACTGCACTCCCCCTAATATAATACACTGCCCCCCCTAATATAATACACTGCATCCCCCTAATATAATACACTGCATACCCCCAATATAATACACTGCAACCCCCAATATAATACACTGCAACCCCTGTAATATAATACACTGCAACCCCTGTAATATAATACACTGCCCCCCCCAATATAATACACTGCAACCCCTGTAATATAATACACTGCCCCCCCCAAATATAATACACTGCCCCCCCCCAATATAATACACTGCAACCCCTGTAATATAATACACTGCCCCCCCCAATATAATACACTGCCCCCCCCCCCAATATAATACACTGCAACCCCTGTAATATAATACACTGCCCCCCCCAATATAATACACTGCAACCCCTGTAATATAATACACTGCAACCCCTGTAATATAATACACTGCAACCCCTGTAATATAATACACTGCCCCCCCAATATAATACACTGCCCCCCAATATAATACACTGCAACCCCTGTAATATAATACACTGCACCCCCGTAATATAATACACTGCACCCCTTGTAATATAATACACTGCACCCCCCCCCCCAATATAATACACTGCACCCCCCCCCCCAATATAATACACTGCACCCCCCCCCCCCCCAATATAATACACTGCACCCCCCCCCCAATATAATACACTGCACCCCCCCTCCAATATAATACACTGCACCCCCCTAATATAATACACTGCACCCCCCCCAATATAATACACTGCACCCCCGTAATATAATACACTGCACCCCTTGTAATATAATACACTGCACCCCCGTAATATAATACACTGCACCCCTTGTAATATAATACACTGCACCCCCGTAATATAATACACTGCACCCCTTGTAATATAATACACTGCACCCCCGTAATATAATACACTGCACCCCCCAATATAATACACTGCACCCCCAATACACTGCACCCCCCAATATAATACACTGCACCCCCCAATATAATACACTGCACCCCCAATACACTGCACCCCCCAATATAATACACTGCACCCCCGTAATATAATACACTGCACCCCCCAATATAATACACTGCACCCCCAATACACTGCACCCCCCAATATAATACACTGCACCCCCGTAATATAATACACTGCACCCCTTGTAATATAATACACTGCACCCCTTGTAATATAATACACTGCAACCCTTGTAATATAATACACTGCCCCCCCCAATATAATGCACTGCCCCCCCTCCCCCAAATGAATTCTATTTCCCTATAAGGTTCCATCTATACGCTTACCGCACGACGCCATTCTCCAGTCCTCCGGCGACCACATTTACGGATACTCCCTCCGGCTGGTTGGAGAATGCTACACAGGATATGATCTCTCTGCAATGGACGTGTCCGATCAGGTCGCCATTCACTGTCCACAGCCGCAGGTCACTGCCCCCGCCAACTAGGGAGGAAGAAGAAGCAGAAGAATCAGAGAGTATATCCTGTGTGAGAGGGAGGAGGAGGAAGAGAGAAACTCCGGGCAGATGTCACCCGCGCTGGACACAAAGCGCTCTCCTCCTCCTCCGACAACCTCTGCTCAGGTGCAGGAAATGGCCGCTCAGCATGGACACCACTACACAGTCACAGTACTGTCACCATAATGCAGCTGTACTACCACTATACGGCTGCACAGTCACAGTACTGTCACCATAATGCAGCTGTACTACCACTATACGGCTGCACAGTCACAGTACTGTCACCATAATCCAGCTGTACTACCACTATACGGCTGCACAGTCACAGTACTGTCACCATAATGCAGCTGTACTACCACTATACGGCTGCACAGTCACAGTACTGTCACCATAATGCAGCTGTACTACCACTATACGGCTGCACAGTCACTGTACTGTCACCATAATGCAGCTGTACTACCACTATACGGCTGCACAGTCACTGTACTGTCACCATAATGCAGCTGTACTACCACTATACGGCTGCACAGTCACTGTACTGTCACCATAATGCAGCTGTACTACCACTATACGGCTGCACAGTCACAGTACTGTCACCATAATGCAGCTGTACTACCACTATACGGCTGCACAGTCACAGTACTGTCACCATAATGCAGCTGTACTACCACTATACGGCTGCACAGTCACTGTACTGTCACCATAATGCAGCTGTACTACCACTATACGGCTGCACAGTCACTGTACTGTCACCATAATGCAGCTGTACTACCACTATACGGCTGCACAGTCACTGTACTGTCACCATAATGCAGCTGTACTACCACTATACGGCTGCACAGTCACAGTACTGTCACCATAATGCAGCTGTACTACCACTATACGGCTGCACAGTCACAGTACTGTCACCATAATGCAGCTGTACTACCACTATACGGCTGCACAGTCACAGTACTGTCACCATAATGCAGCTGTACTACCACTATACGGCTGCACAGTCACTGTACTGTCACCATAATGCAGCTGTACTACCACTATACGGCTGCACAGTCACAGTACTGTCACCATAATGCAGCTGTACTACCTCTATACGGCTGCACAGTCACAGTACTGTCACCATAATGCAGCTGTACTACCACTATACGGCTGCACAGTCACTGTACTGTCACCATAATGCAGCTGTACTACCACTATACGGCTGCACAGTCACAGTACTGTCACCATAATGCAGCTGTACTACCACTATACGGCTGCACAGTCACAGTACTGTCACCATAATGCAGCTGTACTACCACTATACGGCTGCACAGTCACTGTACTGTCACCATAATGCAGCTGTACTACCACTATACGGCTGCACAGTCACAGTACTGTCACCATAATGCAGCTGTACTACCACTATACGGCTGCACAGTCACAGTACTGTCACCATAATGCAGCTGTACTACCACTATACGGCTGCACAGTCACAGTACTGTCACCATAATGCAGCTGTACTACCACTATACGGCTGCACAGTCACAGTACTGTCACCATAATGCAGCTGTACTACCACTATACGGCTGCACAGTCACAGTACTGTCACCATAATGCAGCTGTACTACCACTATACGGCTGCACAGTCACAGTACTGTCACCATAATGCAGCTGTACTACCACTATACGGCTGCACAGTCACAGTACTGTCACCATAATGCAGCTGTACTACCACTATACGGCTACACAGTCACTGTACTGTCACCATAATGCAGCTGTACTACCACTACACGGCTGCACAGTCACAGTACTGTCACCATAATGCAGCTGTACTACCTCTATACGGCTGCACAGTCACAGTACTGTCACCATAATGCAGCTGTACTACCACTATACGGCTACACAGTCACAGTACTGTCACCATAATGCAGCTGTACTACCACTATACGGCTGCACTGTCACAGTACTGTCACCATAATGCAGCTGTACTAGCACTATATGGCTGCACAGTCACTGTACTGTCACCATAATGCAGCTGTACTACCACTATACGGCTACACAGTCACTGTACTGGCAAAGCAGGACAGGTATACAGCACTGTTATATTCCCTACAGCACAGGCAGCTGCAGCGGAGCAGGACAGGTAAGTATACAGCACTGTTATACTCCCTACAGCAGCGGCAGCTGCGGCGGAGCAGGACAGGTAAGTATACAGCACTGTTATATTCCCTACAGCAGCGGCAGCTGCGGCGGAGCAGGACAGGTAAGTATACAGCACTGTTATATTCCCTACAGCAGCGGCAGCTGCGGCGGAGCAGGACAGGTAAGTATACAGCACTGTTATATTCCCTACAGCAGCGGCAGCTGCGGTGGAGCGGGACAGGTATACAGCCCCGGCAGCATCATGGATGGAGAGTTTATCCTGGACAATCTCTTTATTATTAACTTTATATACAAAGTTCTTGTTAAATTTACCTGAATGGCAGACGGTGGCAATGTCTCCTGTTGTTTCACTTGCAGAAACTGCTGTGACTGGGCTCTTGTGGCCGGTAAGACTTTGTACATAGCACAATCTAAAGAAAAAGGATCCATCAACACACAAAACCGGGACAAATCAGGAATCATCACAAGCTGCTTGTTAGGGCTCGACATAGGGCATGCAAGGACGCAAGCGAGTGCCGACCAGCAAGATCACACATGGGGCATGCAAGGACGCAAGCGAGTGCCGATCAGCAAGATCACACATGGGGCATGCAAGGACGTAAGCGAGTGCCGATCAGCAAGATCACACATGGGGCATGCAAGGACGTAAGCGAGTGCCGATCAGCAAGATCACACATGGGGCATGCAAGGATGCAAGCGAGTGCCGATCAGCAAGATCACACATGGGGCATGCAAGGACGCAAGCGAGTGCCGATCAGCAAGATCACACATGGGGCATGCAAGGACGCAAGCGAGTGCCGACCAGCAAGATCAGACATGGGGCATGCAAGGACGTAAGCGAGTGCCGATCAGCAAGATCACACATGGGGCATGCAAGGACGTAAGCGAGTGCCGATCAGCAAGATCACACATGGGGCATGCAAGGACGCAAGCGAGTGCCGATCAGCAAGATCACACATGGGGCATGCAAGGACGTAAGCGAGTGCCGATCAGCAAGATCACACATGGGGCATGCAAGGACGCAAGCGAGTGCCGATCAGCAAGATCACACATGGGGCATGCAAGGACGCAAGCGAGGGCCGACCAGAGAGATCACACATGGCGTGTGCAAGGACGCAAGGGAGTGTCGGTCAGCAAGATCAGACATGGGGCCCTACAAGGACGAAAGCGAGTGCCAACAAGCAAGATCACACATGGGGTGTGCAAGGACACAAGCGAGTGCCGATCAGTGAGATCACACGTGGGGTGTGTAAGGACGCAAGCGGGTGCCGATCAGTGAGATCACACGTGGGGCCCTACAAGGACGCAAGTGAGTGCCGATCAGTGAGATCACACATGGGGCCCTACAAGGACGCAAGTGAGTGCCGATCAGTGAGATCACACGTGGGGCCCTACAAGGATGCAAGCGAGTGCCGATCAGTGAGATCACACGTGGGGTATGCAAGGACGCAAGTGAGTGCCGATCAGTGAGATCACACGTGGGGCCCTACAAGTACGCAAGCGAGTGTCGATCAGTGAGATCACACGTGGGGCCCTACAAGGACGCAAGCGAGGGCCGATCAGTGAGATCACACAAGGGGTGTGCAAGGACGCAATCCTGCCCTCAGAAGGATGAATCTAGCTTTCAGCATTTGCTCATTCAAATGTATTGCTATTGACCGTGCATCCCGTCACACAGGGAGATATGCACTCAATAGAGTCACAGGCCAGGAATCTGACACAACTAAACATGCAGCGTGAAATCTGCAGAGTATCTAGGTGTGAATGGGTCCTTATAGCACAGCGGCCATTATACTGACTGATCCCATCGGTCGGGCTCTGAGGGTTCCTTAGACTTACCTGTTTAGGTCCCATATGATGCACGTTCCATCCATGCTGACACTGATCAGTATACTGTACGGTTTACACACAAACAGGCTGGTGATCTCTGCAGAGTGACCGTATAGTTCTACCTGGGACTCCACCTCAATTTCCATCGGCTGCAAAGGATAAAAACATAAATAGACTGAAAAGAAAATCAATTAATACATGATGGGGCCATTCTCCCACCCAGGATTTCTGCTCAGTATTTTGCAACCAAAACCACAAGTGGATTGAAACCAGAAGGGCTATGTTCCCACACTGCTGAAACGGAGAGTTTTCTCAATCCTTCACAATCACAGGATGGTTGGACACAGCATTGCCTCCAGCTATATGGGTTCAGCTCCAGTGTTTCCAGAGGCTCAAGCTGCAGAGGAACTTGCCCGCTTAAAGCTGAATAAGGCGATGGGTCCAGATGGGATCCACCCCAGGGTTCTTAAAGAACTCAGATCTGTGATTGCTGCCCCCCTGACAGATCTGTATAACCAATCCCTGCTAACAGGAGATGTCCCCGATGATTGGAGAACGGCCAGGGATATACCCATCCACAAGTAGGGGAGTAGAGAAGAGCCCAGTGACTACAGGCCAGTGAGCCTGACATCTGTAGTGGAGAAGAGCCCAGTAACTACAGGCCAGTGAGCTTAACATGTGTAGCAGTAAAAATGATGGAAACTCTACAAAAAAAAAAAAAAAGAAGATAATGGATCACCTAAGAATCAACAATGTGATGGATCCAAACCAGTATGGCTTTACTGAGGGCCGATCATGTCAGACTAATCTCATTGACTTCTTTGACAATGTCACAAAAGTGCTGGATAAAGATGGTGCCGGGGATATCACATCTCTGGACTTCAGCAAAGACTGTAATACAGGTCCCCATAAAGAGCTGATAGAGAAGTTACTGAGGAGTAATCCCGGGATAGTTTAGTGGATTTGTGGTTGGTGAAGGATAGATATCAGAGGGATGATGGGAATGGAGTATATTCCGAGCACGTCGTGGCCACAAGGGTCTGTTCTGGGTCCTGTTCTTTTTATTATGTTTGTAAGTGACATAGGAGAAGGGTTGGTAGGTAAGGATAGTGACATAGGAGAAGGGTTGGTAGGTAAGGATAGTGACATAGGAAAAGGTTTGGTAGGTAAGGCTAGTGACATAGGAGAAGGGTTGGTAGGGAAGGATAGTGACATAGGAGAAGGGTTGGTAGGTAAGGATAGTGACATAGGAGAAGGGTTGGTAGGTAAGGATAGTGACATAGGAGAAGGGTTGGTGGGTAAGGATAGTGACATAGAGGAAGGGTTGGTGGGTAAGAATAGTGACATAGGAGAAGGGTTGGTGGGTAAGGATAGTGACATAGGAAAAGGTTTGGTAGGTAAGGCTAGTGACATAGGAGAAGGGTTGGTAGGTAAGGATAGTGACATAGGAGAAGGGTTGGTAGGTAAGGATAGTGACATAGGAGAAGGGTTGGTAGGTAAGGATAGTGACATAGGAGAAGGGTTGGTAGGTAAGGATAGTGACATAGGAGAAGGGTTGGTAGGTAAGGATAGTGACATAGGAGAAGGGTTGGTGGGTAAGGATAGTGACATAGGAGAAGGGTTGGTAGGTAAGGATAGTGACATAGGAGAAGGGTTGGTAGGTAAGGATAGTGACATAGGAGAAGGGTTGGTAGGTAAGGATAGTGACATAGGAGAAGGGTTGGTAGGTAAGGATAGTGACATAGGAGAAGGTTTGGTAGATACGGATAGTGACATAGGAGAAGGGTTGGTAGGTAAGGATAGTGACATAGGAGAAGGGTTGGTAGGTAAGGATAGTGACATAGGAAAAGGTTTGGTAGGTAAGGATAGTGACATAGGAGAAGGGTTGGTAGGTAAGGATAGTGACATAGGAGAATGGTTGGTAGGTAAGGATAGTGATATAGGAGAAGGGTTGGTAGGTAAGGATAGTGACATAGGAGAAGGGTTGGTAGGTAAGGATAGTGACATAGGAGAAGGTTTGGTAGGTAAGGCTAGTGACATAGGAGAAGGTTTGGTAGGTAAGGCTAGTGACATAGGAGAAGGGTTGGTAGGGAAGGATAGTGACATAGGAGAAGGGTTGGTAGGTAAGGATAGTGACATAGGAGAAGGTTTGGTAGGTAAGGCTAGTGACATAGGAGAAGGGTTGGTAGGGAAGTATAGTGACATAGGAGAAGGGTTGGTAGGTAAGGATAGTGACATAGGAGAAGGGTTGGTGGGTAAGGATAGTGACATAGGAGAAGGTTTGGTGGGTAAGGATAGTGACATAGGAGAAGGTTTGGTGGGTAAGGATAGTGACATAGGAGAAGGTTTGGTAGGTAAGGCTAGTGACATAGGAGAAGGGTTGGTAGGGAAGGATAGTGACATAGGAGAAGGGTTGGTAGGTAAGGATAGTGACATAGGAGAAGGGTTGGTAGGTAAGGATAGTGACATAGGGGAAGAGTTGGTAGGTAAGGATAGTGACATAGGAGAAGGGTTGGTAGGTAAGGATAGTGACATAGGAGAAGGGTTAGTAGGTAAGAATAGTTACATAGGAGAAGGGTTGGTGGGTAAGGATAGTGACATAGGAGAAGGGTTGGTGGGTAAGGATAGTGACATAGGAGAAGGGTTGGTGGGTAAGGATAGTGACATAGGAGAAGGGTTGGTGGGTAAGGATAGTGACATAGGAGAAGGGTTGGTGGGTAAGGATAGTGACATAGGGGAAGAGTTGGTAGGTAAGGATAGTGACATAGGAGAAGGGTTGGTAGGTAAGGATAGTGACATAGGAGAAGGGTTGGTAGGTAAGGATAGTGACATAGGAGAAGGGTTGGTGGGTAAGGATAGTGACATAGGAGAAGGGTTGGTGGGTAAGGATAGTGACATAGGAGAAGGGTTGGTAGGTAAGGATAGTGACATAGGAGAAGGGTTGGTAGGTAAGGATAGTGACATAGGAGAAGGGTTGGTAGATACGGATAGTGACATAGGAGAAGGGTTGGTAGGTAAGGATAGTGACATAGGAGAAGGGTTGGTAGGTAAGGATAGTGACATAGGAGAATGGTTGGTAGGTAAGGATAGTGATATAGGAGAAGGGTTGGTAGGTAAGGATAGTGACATAGGAGAAGGGTTGGTAGGTAAGGATAGTGACATAGGAGAAGGGTTGGTAGGTAAGGATAGTGACATAGGGGAAGAGTTGGTAGGTAAGGATAGTGACATAGGAGAAGGGTTGGTAGGTAAGGATAGTGACATAGGAGAAGGGTTGGTGGGTAAGGATAGTGACATAGGAGAAGGGTTGGTAGGTAAGGATAGTGACATAGGAGAAGGGTTGGTAGGTAAGGATAGTGACATAGGAGAAGGGTTGGTAGGTAAGGATAGTGACAGGAGAAGGGTTGGTAGGTAAGGATAGTGACATAGGAGAAGGTTTGGTAGGTAAGGCTAGTGACATAGGAGAAGGTTTGGTAGGTAAGGCTAGTGACATAGGAGAAGGGTTGGTAGGGAAGGATAGTGACATAGGAGAAGGGTTGGTAGGGAAGGATAGTGACATAGGAGAAGGGTTGGTGGGTAAGGATAGTGACATAGGAGAAGGGTTGGTGGGTAAGGATAGTGACATAGGAGGAGGGTTGGTAGGTAAGGATAGTGACATAGGAGAAGGGTTGGTAGGGAAGGCTAGTGACATAGGAGAAGGGTTGGTAGGTAAGGATAGTGACATAGGAGAAGGGTTGGTAGGTAAGGATAGTGACATAGGAGAAGGTTTGGTAGGTAAGGATAGTGACATAGGAGAAGGGTTGGTAGGTAAGGATAGTGACATAGGAGAAGGGTTGGTGGGTAAGGATAGTGACATAGGAGAAGGGTTGGTGGGTAAGGATAGTGACATAGGAGAAGGGTTGGTAGGTAAGGATAGTGACATAGGAAAAGGTTTGGTAGGTAAGGATAGTGACATAGGAGAAGGGTTGGTAGGTAAGGATAGTGATATAGGAGAAGGGTTGGTAGGTAAGGATAGTGACATAGGAGAAGGGTTGGTGGGTAAGGATAGTGACATAGGAGAAGGGTTGGTAGGTAAGGATAGTGACATAGGAGAAGGGTTGGTGGGTAAGGATAGTGACATAGGAGAAGGATTAGTAGGTAAGGATAGTGACATAGGAGAAGGGTTGTGGGTAAGGATAGTGACATAGGAGAAGGGTTGGTAGGTAAGGATAGTGACATAGGAGAAGGGTTGGTAGGTAAGGATAGTGACATAAGAGAAGGGTTGGTAGGTAAGGATAGTGACATAGGAGAAGGGTTGGTAGGTAAGGATAGTGACATAAGAGAAGGGTTGGTAGGTAAGGATAGTGACATAGGAGAAGGGTTGGTAGGTAAGGATAGTGACATAAGAGAAGGGTTGGTAGGTAAGGATAGTGACATAGGAGAAGGGTTGGTGGGTAAGGATAGTGACATAGGAGAAGGGTTGGTGGGTAAGGATAGTGACATAGGAGAAGGGTTGGTGGGTAAGGATAGTGACATAGGAGAAGGGTTGGTAGGTAAGGTTTGTCATGTATATTACACATCTTACATATTGTTACATTCTAGATTCGGGGTTATAAGATCTTATCATTACAATCTTTATCTATTTTTTCTCTATTTTATATAATTAATATTAATTATTAACCCCTTCATGTCCATAATGCAGCTATGTACGTTGCTGAACTGAAGGGGCTTTCCATGTGTGCAGCTCCACTGCAGCTGGTCCCTTGCACATCAGTGTAGGCGCGGTCCCTTGCACATCAGTGTAGGCTCGGTCCCTTGCACATCAGTGTAGGCGCGGTCCCTTGCACATCAGTGTAGGCGCGGTCCCTTGCACATCAGTGTAGGCTCGGTCCCTTGCACATCAGTGTAGGCTCGGTCCCTTGCACATCAGTGTAGGCTCGGTCCCTTGCACATCAGTGTAGGCGCGGTCCCTTGCACATCAGTGTAGGCTCGGTCCCTTGCACATCAGTGTAGGCGCGGTCCCTTGCACATCAGTGTAGGCGCGGTCCCTTGCACATCAGTGTAGGCACGGTCCCTTGCAAATCAGTGTAGGCTTGGTCCCTTGCACATCAGTGTAAGCGCGGTCCCTTGCACATCAGCATAGGCTCGGTCCCTTGCACATCAGCGTAGGCTTGGTCCCTTGCACATCAGTGTAGGCGCGGTCCCTTGCACATCAGTGTAGGCTCGGTCCCTTGCACATCAGTGTAGGCGCGGTCCCTTGCACATCAGTGTAGGCGCGGTCCCTTGCACATCAGTGTAGGCTCGGTCCCTTGCAAATCAGTGTAGGCTTGGTCCCTTGCACATCAGTGTAAGCGCGGTCCCTTGCACATCAGCATAGGCTCGGTCCCTTGCACATCAGCGTAGGCTTGGTCCCTTGCACATCAGTGTAGGCTCGGTCCCTTGCACATCAGTGTAGGCTCGGTCCCTTGCACATCAGTGTAAGCGCGGTCCCTTGCACATCAGTGTAGGCTCGGTCCCTTGCACATCAGTGTAAGCGCGTTCCCTTGCACATCAGCGTAGGCTCGGTCCCTTGCACATCAGTGTAGGCGCGGTCCCTTGCACATCAGTGTATGCGCGGTCCCTTGCACATCAGTGTATGCGCAGTTCCTTGCACATCAGTGTATGCGCGGTCCCACAGCTGCACGTCATTAACAACCTTAAACGCTGCGATGCACAGGACAAGGACCAGTCACTGACTGATCGGGACCCTCGCAGCATACAGTATAAGTCCTCTAATACATGCAATTTGAAATGTGTAAAAAAAAAAATAAAAATAAAAAGTAAAAAAAAAATTATAAAAATAATAAAATGCCCCAATAAAGATTTTTATCACCCCCTTTTTCCATTATACAAATAAAAATATTAACAAAATGTAACAATACTGCTGCTGGGTTGTTGCCCTCCTACGGCCTCCTCCATGTCTCCTGGTAGCCTCCAGCCTCTGGACACTACGGCCTCCTCCATGTCTCCTGGTGTACTGGCCTGTCTCCTGGTGTACTGGCCTGTCTCCTGGTGTACTGGCCTGTCTCCTGGTGTACTGGCCTGTCTCCTGGTGTACTGGCCTGTCTCCTGGTAGCCTCCAGCCTCTGGACACTACGGCCTCCTCCATGTCTCCTGGTGTACTGGCCTGTCTCCTGGTAGCCTCCAGCCTCTGGACACTACGGCCTCCTCCACGTCTCCTGGTGTACTGGCCTGTCTCCTGGTGTACTGGCCTGTCTCCTGGTAGCCTCCAGCCTCTGGACACTACGGCCTCCTCCATGTCTCCTGGTGTACTGGCCTGTTTCCTGGTAGCCTCCAGCCTCTGGACACTACGGCCTCCTCCATGTCTCCTGGTGTACTGGCCTTTCTCCTGGTAGCTCCTCCAGCCTCTGGACACTATGGCCTCCTCCACGTCTCCTGGTGTACTGGCCTGTCTTCTGGTAGCCTCCAGCCTCTGTACACTACATCCTCCTCCACGTCTCCTGGTGTACTGGCCTGTCTCCTGGTAGCCTCCAGCCTCTGGACACTACGGCCTCCTCCACGTCTCCTGGTATACTGGCCTGTCTCCTGGTAGCCTCCAGCCTCTGTACACTACGCTGACAGACACAGCAAACCTTCTTGCCACAGCTCGCATTAACGTGCCATCCTGGATGAGTTGCACTACCTGAGCCACCTGTGTGGGTTGTAGAGTCCGTCTCATGCTACTACAGGTGGGAAAGCAACAACAACATTCAAAAGTGACCAAAGCATCAGCCAGAAAGCCTAGGTAGTGAGAAGTGGTGTGTGCTCCCCACCTGCAGGACCCTCCATTATTGAGGGGGTCTCGCTGATTGCAGGTGTCAGTGAGTGTCGGTCAGTGCTGCAGGTGTCAGTGAGAGTCAGTGCTGCAGGTGTCAGTGAGTGTCAGTCAGTGCTGCTTCCTGAGTGGACGGTTTGATTGTGTTGTGTTGGAGTTACAGTATATTGTGTTGTTTAAGTGTTCTCTTTATTTTTTTGAACAGTGTATATATTGCATATACCTTCTGATATATGATGTATGATATATATTATATACTGCATATACCTTCTATGTGTATAAATAGTAAAACATTAAAAAGAAAAAGGCTAAACATTCTCTTACCGTGGTATTAGTGAAGCGATTCAGGTAGGCAGTGATGACCCCGCACCTGCTGCCGGTGTAAAGCTGACAGCTGTCCGGCACCCACGCACAACTTGTCACCTGTGGAAGGAGGAAAACAAATATTACTTACAGTAAGTAAACATAAAAAAGAAAGGATGACTGAGGGTTAATGGGTCTCATTACCCCGTACACATCCGGGAAGGACTCCATCCACAGGATGAACACGAAATCCCAGCTCCGCTCCTGCTTGTTGGCAGCAGAGAAAAGGTTCTTCAAATGTGTATGTAGCCGGGGGTGGTAATACTCACCTGCCCCATCTCCTGCTCATATCACCTAACGCTGGCAGCAGAGAGGAGGTTCTACAAATGTGTATGTAGCCGGGGTTGGTAATACTCACCTGCCCCATCTCCTGCTCATATCACCTAACGCTGGCAGCAGAGAGGAGGTTCTACAAATGTGTATGTAGCCGGGGGTGGTAATACTCACCTGCCCCATCTCCTGCTCATATCACCTAACGCTGGCAGCAGAGAGGAGATTCTACAAATGTGTATGTAGCCGGGGGTGGTAATACTCACCTGCCCCATCTCCTGCTCATATCACCTAACGCTGGCAGCAGAGAGGAGATTCTACAAATGTGTATGTAGCCGGGGGTGGTAATACTCACCTGCCCCATCTCCTGCTCATATCACCTAATGCTGGCAGCAGAGAGGAGATTCTACTAATGTGTATGCAGCCGGGGGTGGTAATACTCACCTGCCCCATCTCCTGCTCATATCACCTAACGCTGGCAGCAGAGAGGAGATTCTACAAATGTGTATGTAGCCGGGGATGGTGATACTCACCTGCACCATCTCCTGCTCATATTACCTAACGCTGGCAGCAGAGAGGAGGTTCTACAAATGTGTATGTAGCCGGGGGTGGTAATACTCACCTGCCCCATCTCCTGCTCATATCACCTAACGCTGGCAGCAGAGAGGAGATTCTACAAATGTGTATGTAGCCGGGGGTGGTAATACTCACCTGCCCCATCTCCTGCTCATATTACCTAACGCTGGCAGCAGAGAGGAGATTCTACAAATGTGTATGCAGCCGGGGGTGGTAATACTCACCTGCCCCATCTCCTGCTCATATTACCTAACGCTGGCAGCAGAGAGGAGATTCTACAAATGTGTATGCAGCCGGGGGTGGTAATACTCACCTGCCCCATCTCCTGCTCATATCACCTAACGTTGGCAGCAGAGAGGAGATTCTACAAATGTGTATGTAGCCGGGGGTGGTAATACTCACCTGCACCATCTCCTGCTCATATCACCTAACGTTGGCAATATTCACGCCAAAAGTTTTTTTCTTATGTGAGAATAATGGTCTCATAAGTGTGATTGCCATAAACGGGAGTGGGAACTTTTTTTTTATTTAAGATTTCAAATCAATTTTTGTGTCAGAAAGTTATATAGATTTGTCACTAATAGAGATGAGTGAGAAGTGAAATATTCAAAAGCACGAAATTTCATTTGAATGGACCGCGATGTTCGACTATTCAGTCAAATATCTAACCCCATTAAAGTCTAAGGGAGATGCATGCTCGTTTCTTGGAAACCTAAAGTCGACCACTTGGAGGTCACCAAGTCCACGATGGTAACTCAGGAAATGATGCACACACCTCTGGATGCTGCTGGGACAGCTGGGGGAAGCATGCCTGGCTGCATCTAACATGCCAAAGTCACAGCATTACGCCACTCTCACAGCCTGTCTACAATACACTCCAAACACAATATAATCTCTATGTAGGGTGCGTTCACACATAACGGATCCGCAGCGAGATCTGCTGCAGATCCGTGCCCTGTACACCCTATGGGCAGACAAACTCGCAGCGGGATGTACATGACATCAGCCCGCCCTGTTAACCCCCTGCCGCCGGAGCCAATACTTCACCTGGTCCCCGCTCCGGCTTGCTTCGGGGCTCCCGGTGTCTTCACGTCCCGCTCAACCAATCAGTGCACTGCGGAGGGGGTTGGGCAACACACTGATTGGCTGAGTGGGACGTGCCGGGAACGGGAACATTACTAACACCTCTCCTGACCTGACTGATCCTGCCTGCTGACTTCTACCACCTAAAGGCAGAAGGGAAGAAACTTGGCACTCCCAACCCGGGGGAGCAGATACTAAAACTAAAGGTTAGCGCCCCAAAAATGGAGTTTAAGGCCCTTAAGGTGAGCCCTCCAAAATAGATTTCGACGAATTTGAATTTTGAATCAAGTTATTGTAATAATTTAAAAAGCTAGTTTTCGACAGAGTATGATTCCATCCTATTCTCGTTTACCAAAATTTTGTGCTTTGCAGCACTGGTGTCAGCTTTGCGCTATTTGTCAGCATTATTGAATCGAGGTCGCCCAAGAGCCTCATACAGCCCATACATTCCTATGCTTGGGTCAGATTGAATTCCCAGATTGATGACCCCAGATACCAAAGCCAAAGTGTCCTGTGTCAGACAGTTTCTTCTTCAGCAGTTCCTATTCTCAAACCTTAAGGCCTTTCTCTAGAATTTCTTTTGCATGATCTCCCCGAACTGCACAGTGACCTGCCATCTTTTCCCTTCTCCTGATGCCAAAAGTCCTGATGGTGTAGAAAATACAGGGGTCTTCCCATTGAACTGTTCCAGCACTCACCTCTCCCTCTCACCATGTTGCGAGATTGGAGGAGCCAATGCACCCATTTTTCAGATGCTTTTATTAAAAAAAAATTCAATAAAAATGTTAACTGAATTACATTTAATATGAAATTGAAGAATAAAAAACGCCCAACACCGTCAGTCGCCAATAGTTGACCGGGTGGCTTCTACATTTGAAACAGCTAATAAATCCAAGGAAGGTCAGAAAGCACAAAAATTATCATTACCAACTCGGAGGAGCAGTGACAATAAACAAGATGAGCCCTCCAAAAATTAAGTCTGAGATCCTTGAGGTGAACCTTCAAAAATTAAGTCGGAGGCCCTTGAGGTGGACCCTTCAAACATTGAATTTGACAAGTTAGAGTTGAGACATGCACAAGCAATTCTGCCCCTCTGTCTCTTTGCGCCAGCCTTCTGCATTGCCAAGCTTCTTATTTTTTTAACCTGGCACAGAGCCCAATAAAACACTGCAACCATTACTATCACACCGGAACCAGGCCAAATCTGGTGCACACTGCATATATCTGAAGTTTTACATATGCCTGCTGGCGACACATGCAAGGTGTTTTTTTTATTTTTAACAGGCACAGAGCACAACAAACTGTCCTGTAACTATTCACCTGTAGGACAAAATAGACAGACCCAGGTCTATGCAGGAGAACTCTAAACTGCATACTTGCCTGTCTGTCTTACTAGCGGATATGCTGCTAGTCTATGCGCTGTATATGCAGATGTATATGCTATACTTCGCGGTGTATACTAGCCCTGCTGTGTATATGTAGCCCTAACAAGGGCTTTTGGGGTCTTTCCTGTCAAGAAGCAGCTAAATCCTCCCTTCTCCCTGCTCCAGCCTCTCTCCCTGACTGGCTGCAAGACGGCATCTCACTGCGTTTTCGGTCGGATGCTTGAATGAAAACTAGTATATTGAATAGTGTAGTATTCCAACCAATAGCTACTCACTCATTTCTAGTCATTTACTTTAATGTAAAAATCTCCAGTCTTCCAGGACTTATCAGCTGCTGTATGTCCTGCAGGAAGTGGTGTATTCCCTTCAGTCTTCCAGGACTTATCAGCTGCTGTATGTCCTGCAGGAAGTGGTGTATTCTCTCCAGGCTGACACAGTGCTCTCTGCTGCCACCTCTGTCCATGTCAGGAACTGTCCAGAGCAGCAAATCCCCATAGAAAACCTCTCCTGCTCTGGACAGTTCCTGACATGGACAGAGGTGGCAGCAGAAAGCACTGTGTCAGATTGGAGGGAATACACAACTTCCAGCAGGACATACACCAGCTGATAAGTACTGGAAGACTTGAGATTTTTAAATTGATGACAAACCTTCTGACACCAGTTGGTAAAAATATATTTTCCCCGGAGTTCCTGATATTGTGTGGGGTAAGAAACAGCTTGATACAAGAGGCCGTCTCCTCCCAAGGTATTGACTGTACCTGATGCAACTTAGAAGACTGGATGAAGTTGACAGGTGGCTCGCTCTGCTTGCTCTTCAGTCTGAGGATGTTATCGGAATAGCCCCAGCTTAGTATGGCCGACCACTGAATATCAGTGCTGTGCATGCTCCGCACACCTGCAGAACACAAACACATTATCGCCAGTCACAGAAAGCAGCGCAGTGTATGGAGCAGAATGTGCCCTGTAACCACAGTACTGAGTATGGGGGGTTTATATATATATATATATATATATATATATATATATATATATATATATATACACACAGCACACAGGGCGCAGAGTATGGATGGAACATATACAGCACACAGAGTATGGAGGGAACACACTCATACGTATGAAGAAATAAATCCCGGCACTCACGTATTGCGAGATAAGATAAGGTTCTGTGTTTATTCACACATGGGACGCTGCACGCGTTCCGGCCATCAGGCCTTTTTCAACAGCATGGTGTGCCGATCGTTGGCTTGGAATTATATTTTGGGAACACACGCATAAACACACACACATATATATATATATATATATATATATATATATATACTAGAAAATGTGCCCGGCGCTGCCCAGGTATAAAGTGTCAGTGTGTTAATTAGATTTGTTCTAAGGTGCCCAGGAGGCCAAGCTAAAGGTATTGTTTCATCTGAGTTAATCAGTGGAATTAGTGTATACCTGTAGTGCATAGTTGGAGGGGTTCTGTATACCCACAATGTATAGTTTTTAAGGGTCTTGCATATCTGTAGTGCATAGTTGGGGGGGGGCTGTATACCTATAGTGTATAGTTGGGGGGGTCCTGTATACTTGTAGTGTGTAGTTGAGGGGGGGCTGTATACCTGTAGTGTATAGTTGAGGGAGGTCCTGTATACCTGCAGTGTACAGTTGGTGAAGGTCCTGTATACCTGTACTGTATAGTTTGGGGGTCCTGTATACCTGTAGTATATAGTTGGTGCTGTATACCTGTAATGTATAGTTGGTGGAGGTCTTGTATACCTGTAGTTTATAGTTTGAGGGTCCTGGATACCTGTAGTGTATAATTGGTGGAGGTCTTGTATACCTGTAGTATATAGTTCGGGGGTCCTGTATACCTGTAGTGAATAGGTTGAGGGTCCTTTATAACTATAGTATAGAGTTGGTGGAGGTCCTGTATACCTGTAGTGTATAGTTTGGGGTCCTATATACCTGTAGTATATTGCTGGTGGAGTTCCTGTATACCTGTAGTATATAGCTTTGGGGTCATGTATACTTGTAGTATAGAGTTGGTGTAGGTCCTGTATACCTGTAGTGTATAGTTTTGAGGTCCTGTATACCTGTAGTGTATACTTTGGGGTCCTATATACCTGTAGTTTATAGTTGGTGGAGTTCCTGTATAGCTGTAGTGTATAGTTTTGGGGTCCTGTATACCTGACGTATATAGTTGGTGGAGGTCCTGTATACCTGTAGAGTATAGTTTTGGGGTCCTTTATACCTGTAGTATAAAGTTTGAGGTCCTGTATACCTGTAGTATATAGTTTTGTGGAGGTCCCGTGCGCCTGTAGTGTATAGTTTTGGGGTCCTGTATACCTGTAGTGTCCTGTATACCTGCAGGGTTGTATTTACCCGTATGGCAGTGTTATTCAGTCACAGTGTGTCGGTATTGGTCATGTCTGGTATGGCGGAATTGGTCAGGTCTGGTATGGCAGTGTTATCCAGTCACAGAATGGCGGTATTGGTCAGGTCTGATATGACAGTGTTATCCAGCACAGTATAGCGGTATTGGTCAGGTCTGGTGTGGCGGTGTTATCCATTCACAGTATGGTGGTATTGGTCATGTCTGGTATGGCGGTGTTATCCAGTCACAGTATGGCAGTATTGGTCAAGTCTGGTATGACAGTGTTATGCAGTCACAGTATGGCGGTATTGGTTAGGTCTGGTGTGGCGGTGTTATCCAGTCACGGTGTTATCCATTCACAGTATGGCGGTATTGGTCATGTCTGGTATGGCGGTGTTATCCAGTCACAGTATGGTGGTATTGGTCAGGTCTGGTGTGGCAGTGTTATCCAGTCACAGTTTGGTATACCTGTAAAGCCCTGTATATACATGTACTGTAAAGATGGAGTAGGGGGCCCTGTATATACATGTACTGTATAGATGGAGTAGGGGGTCCTGTATATACATGTACTGTATAGATGGAGTAGGGGGCCCTGTATATACATGTACTGTATAGATGGAGTAGGGGGCCCTGTATATACATGTACTGTATAGATGGAGTAGGGGGTCCTGTATATACATGTACTGTATAGATGGAGTAGGGGGTCCTGTATACATGTACTGTATAGATGGAGTAGGGGGTCCTGTATACATGTACTGTATAGATGGAGTAGGGGGTCCTGTATACATGTACTGTATAGATGGAGTAGGGGGTCCTGTATACATGTACTGTATAGATGGAGTAGGGGGTCCTGTATACATGTACTATATAGATGGAGTAGGGGGCCCTGTATATACATGTACTGTATAGATGGAGTAGGGGGTCCTGTATATACATGTACTGTATAGATGGAGTAGGGGGTCCTGTATATACCTGTACTGTATAGATGGAGTAGGGGGTCCTGTATACATGTACTGTATAGATGGAGTAGGGGGTCCTGTATATACATGTACTGTATAGATGGAGTAGGGGGCCCTGTATATACATGTACTGTATAGATGGAGTAGGGGGTCCTGTATATACATGTACTGTATAGATGGAGTAGGGGGTCCTGTATATACATGTACTGTATAGATGAAGTAGGGGGTCCTGTATACATGTACTGTATAGATGGAGTAGGGGGTCCTGTATACATGTACTGTATAGATGGAGTAGGGGGTCCTGTATACATGTACTATATAGATGGAGTAGGGGGCCCTGTATATACATGTACTGTATAGATGGAGTAGGGGGTCCTGTATACATGTACTGTATAGATGGAGTAGGGGGTCCTGTATACATGTACTGTATAGATGGAGTAGGGGGTCCTGTATACATGTACTATATAGATGGAGTAGGGGGCCCTGTATATACATGTACTGTATAGATGAAGTAGGGGGTCCTGTATACATGTACTGTATAGATGGAGTAGGGGGTCCTGTATACATGTACTGTATAGATGGAGTAGGGGGTCCTATATACATGTACTGTATAGATGGAGTAGGGGGTCCTGTATTTGTTGTTCTAAGGTGCCCAGGAGGCCAAGCTAAAGGTATTGTTTCATCTGAGTTAATCAGTGGAATTAGTGTATACCTGTAGTGCATAGTTGGAGGGGTTCTGTATACCCACAATGTATAGTTTTTAAGGGTCTTGCATATCTGTAGTGCATAGTTGGGGGGGGGGGGGCTGTATACCTATAGTGTATAGTTGGGGGGGTCCTGTATACTTGTAGTGTGTAGTTGAGGGGGGGCTGTATACCTGTAGTGTATAGTTGAGGGAGGTCCTGTATACCTGCAGTGTACAGTTGGTGAAGGTCCTGTATACCTGTACTGTATAGTTTGGGGGTCCTGTATACCTGTAGTATATAGTTGGTGCTGTATACCTGTAATGTATAGTTGGTGGAGGTCTTGTATACCTGTAGTTTATAGTTTGAGGGTCCTGGATACCTGTAGTGTATAATTGGTGGAGGTCTTGTATACCTGTAGTATATAGTTCGGGGGTCCTGTATACCTGTAGTGAATAGGTTGAGGGTCCTTTATAACTATAGTATAGAGTTGGTGGAGGTCCTGTATACCTGTAGTGTATAGTTTGGGGTCCTATATACCTGTAGTATATTGCTGGTGGAGTTCCTGTATACCTGTAGTATATAGCTTTGGGGTCATGTATACTTGTAGTATAGAGTTGGTGTAGGTCCTGTATACCTGTAGTGTATAGTTTTGAGGTCCTGTATACCTGTAGTGTATAGTTTGGGGTCCTATATACCTGTAGTTTATAGTTGGTGGAGTTCCTGTATAGCTGTAGTGTATAGTTTTGGGGTCCTGTATACCTGACGTATATAGTTGGTGGAGGTCCTGTATACCTGTAGAGTATAGTTTTGGGGTCCTTTATACCTGTAGTATAAAGTTTGAGGTCCTGTATACCTGTAGTATATAGTTTTGTGGAGGTCCCGTGCGCCTGTAGTGTATAGTTTTGGGGTCCTGTATACCTGTAGTGTCCTGTATACCTGCAGGGTTGTATTTACCCGTATGGCAGTGTTATTCAGTCACAGTGTGTCGGTATTGGTCATGTCTGGTATGGCGGAATTGGTCAGGTCTGGTATGGCAGTGTTATCCAGTCACAGAATGGCGGTATTGGTCAGGTCTGATATGACAGTGTTATCCAGCACAGTATAGCGGTATTGGTCAGGTCTGGTGTGGCGGTGTTATCCATTCACAGTATGGTGGTATTGGTCATGTCTGGTGTGGCGGTGTTATCCAGTCACAGTATGGCAGTATTGGTCAAGTCTGGTATGACAGTGTTATGCAGTCACAGTATGGCGGTATTGGTTAGGTCTGGTGTGGCGGTGTTATCCAGTCACGGTATGATGGTATTGGTCAGGTCTGGTATAGCGGTGTTATCCAGTCACAGTATGGTGGTATTGGTCAGGTCTGGTGTGGCGGTGTTACCCAGTCACAGTTTGCCGGTATTGGTCAGGTCTGGTATGGCAGTGTTATCCAATTACAGTATGGCGGTATTGGTCAGGTCTGGTATGACAGTGTTATCCAGTCACAGTATGGCGGTATTGGTCAGGTCTGGTATGGCAGTGTTATCCAGTCACAGTTTGCCAGTATTGGTCAGGTCTGGTATGGCAGTGTTATCGAGTCACAGTACGGCAGTATTGGTCAGGTCTGATAGGATGGTGTTATCCAGTCACAGTATGGCGGTATTGGTCAGGTCTGGTGTGGCGGTGTTACCCAGTCACAGTTTGACGGTATTGGTCAGGTCTGGTGTGGCGGTGTTACCCAGTCACAGTTTGACGGTATTGGTCAGGTCTGGTATGGCGGTGTTATCCAGTCACAGTATGGCGGTATTGGTCAGGTCTGGTATGACAGTGTTATACAGCACAGTATGGCGGTATTGGTCAGGTCCGGTATGACAGTGTTATCCAGTCACAGTATGGCGGTATTGGTCAGGTCTGATATGACAGTGTTATCCAGCACAGTATAGCGGAATTGGTCAGGTCTGGTGTGGCGGTGTTATCCATTCACAGTATGGCGGTATTGGTCATGTCTGGTATGGCGGTGTTATCCAGTCACAGTATGGCGGTATTGGTCAGGTCTGGTGTGGCAGTGTTATCCAGTCACAGTTTGGTATACCTGTAAAGCCCTGTATATACATGTACTGTAAAGATGGAGTAGGGGGCCCTGTATATACATGTACTGTATAGATGGAGTAGGGGGTCCTGTATATACATGTACTGTATAGATGGAGTAGGGGGCCCTGTATATACATGTACTGTATAGATGGAGTAGGGGGCCCTGTATATACATGTACTGTATAGATGGAGTAGGGGGTCCTGTATATACATGTACTGTATAGATGGAGTAGGGGGTCCTGTATATACATGTACTGTATAGATGAAGTAGGGGGTCCTGTATACATGTACTGTATAGATGGAGTAGGGGGTCCTGTATACATGTACTGTATAGATGGAGTAGGGGGTCCTGTATACATGTACTATATAGATGGAGTAGGGGGCCCTGTATATACATGTACTGTATAGATGGAGTAGGGGGTCCTGTATACATGTACTGTATAGATGGAGTAGGGGGTCCTGTATACATGTACTGTATAGATGGAGTAGGGGGTCCTGTATACATGTACTATATAGATGGAGTAGGGGGCCCTGTATATACATGTACTGTATAGATGAAGTAGGGGGTCCTGTATACATGTACTGTATAGATGGAGTAGGGGGTCCTGTATATACATGTACTGTATAGATGGAGTAGGGGGTCCTGTATATACCTGTACTGTATAGATGGAGTAGGGGGTCCTGTATACATGTACTGTATAGATGGAGTAGGGGGTCCTGTATATACATGTACTGTATAGATGGAGTAGGGGGCCCTGTATATACATGTACTGTATAGATGGAGTAGGGGGCCCTGTATACACATGTACTGTATAGATGGAGTAGGGGGTCCTGTATATACATGTACTGTATAGATGGAGTAGGGGGTCCTGTATATACATGTACTGTATAGATGAAGTAGGGGGTCCTGTATACATGTACTGTATAGATGGAGTAGGGGGTCCTGTATACATGTACTGTATAGATGGAGTAGGGGGTCCTGTATACATGTACTATATAGATGGAGTAGGGGGCCCTGTATATACATGTACTGTATAGATGGAGTAGGGGGTCCTGTATACATGTACTGTATAGATGGAGTAGGGGGGTCCTGTATACATGTACTGTATAGATGGAGTAGGGGGTCCTGTATACATGTACTATATAGATGGAGTAGGGGGCCCTGTATATACATGTACTGTATAGATGAAGTAGGGGGTCCTGTATACATGTACTGTATAGATGGAGTAGGGGGTCCTGTATACATGTACTGTATAGATGGAGTAGGGGGTCCTATATACATGTACTGTATAGATGGAGTAGGGGGTCCTGTATATACATGTACTGTATAGATGGAGTAGGGGGTCCTGTATACATGTACTGTATAGATGGAGTAGGGGTCCCTGTATACATGTACTGTATAGATGGAGTAGGGGGTCCTGTATACATGTACTGTATAGATGGAGTAGGGGGTCCTATATACATGTACTATATAGATGGAGTAGGGGGTCCTGTATATACATGTATTGTATAGATGGAGTAGGGGTCCCTGTATACATGTACTGTATAGATGGAGTAGGGGGTCCTGTATACATGTACTGTATAGTTGGAGTAGGGGGTCCTGTATATACATGTACTGTATAGATGGAGTAGGGGGTCCTGTATATACATGTACTGTATAGATGGAGTAGGGGGCCCTGTATGTACATGTACTGTATAGATGGAGTAGGGGGTCCTGTATATACATGTACTGTATAGATGGAGTAGGGGGTCCTGTATATACCTGTACTGTATAGATGGAGTAGGGGGTCCTGTATATACATGTACTGTATAGATGGAGTAGGGGGTCCTGTATACATGTACTGTATAGATGGAGTAGGGGGTTTTGTATATACATGTACTGTATAGATAGAGTAGGGGGTCCTGTATACATGTACTGTATAGATGTAGTAGGGGGCCCTGTATATACATGTACTGTATAGATGGAGTAGGGGGTCCTGTATACCTGTACTGTATAGATGGAGTAGGGGGTCCTGTATACATGTACTGTATAGATGGAGTAGGGGGTCCTGTATATACATGTACTGTATAGATGGAGTAGGGGGTCCTGTATATACATGTACTGTATAGATGGAGTAGGGGGTCCTGTATACCTGTACTGTATAGATGGAGTAGGGGGTCCTGTATACATGTACTGTATAGATGGAGTAGGGGGTCCTGTATATACATGTACTGTATAGATGGAGTAGGGGGCCCTGTATACATGTACTGTATAGATGGAGTAGGGGGTCCTGTATACCTGTACTGTATAGATGGAGTAGGGGGTCCTGTATACCTGTACTGTATAGATGGAGTAGGGGGTCTACCAGTTATTACTGTGGATGTTGTCAGGCAGCTTCCCTAGCAACCATTGCTCCCTGTGAAAATGAAAGCAGTAATCCTATTGGTTGCTAAGGCTCCAACTGCCGTGTCTGCTGCAGCTAATTATATCACCTGTGTTTGCAGTGAGGAGATTTTCCCATTCATCTCTATGGGGCGCCTCCCTTCCCCCTCCCCCTCCCCTCCTGTACATCTGGCGGGGACAGGACCTTCACAATAACCTTCCCGGGCACCCAATGTATCTGTGTGCCAAATTTGGGGTCAAACGGTTCAGACGTTTGGAAGTCTATATGGGACAGACAGACAGACAGACAGAAGGACAGACTTTTATTTTTATGATATAGAAATATATATGTATACTAGAAAATGTACCCGGCGCTGCCCGGGTATAAAGTGTCAGTGTGTTAATTAGATTTGTTCTAAGGTGCCCAGGAGGCCAAGCTAAAGGTATTGTTTCATCTGAGTTAATCAGTGGAATTAGTGTATACCTGTAGTGCATAGTTGGAGGGGTTCTGTATACCCACAATGTATAGTTTTTAGGGGTCTCGCATATCTGTAGTGCATAGTTGGGGGGCTGTATACCTATAGTGTATAGTTGAGGGAAGTCCTGTATACCTGCAGTGTACAGTTGGTGAAGGTCCTGTATACCTGTACTGTATAGTTCGGGGGTCCTGTATACCTGTAGTATATAGTTGGTGCTGTATACCTGTAATGTATAGTTGGTGGAGGTCTTGTATACCTGTAGTTTATAGTTTGAGGGTCCTGGATACCTGTAGTGTATAATTGGTGGAGGTCTTGTATACCTGTAGTATATAGTTCGGGGGTCCTGTATACCTCTAGTAAATAGTTTAAGGGTCCTGTATAACTATAGTATAGAGTTGGTGGAGGTCCTGTATACCTGTAGTGTATAGTTTGGGGTCCTATATACCTGTAGTATATAGCTGGTGGAGTTCCTGTATACCTGTAGTATATTTGGGGTCCTGTATACTTGTAGAATATAGTTGGTGAAGGTGCTGTATACCTGTATTATAGAGTTGGTGTAGGTCCTGTATACCTGTAGTGTATGGTTTTGAGGTCCTGTATACCTGTAGTGTATAGTTTGGGGTCCTATATACCTGTAGTATATAGTTGGTGGAGGTCCTGTATACCTGACGTATATAGTTTTGGGGTCCTGTATACCTGTAGTGTAAAGTTTGGGGTCCTGTATACCTGTAGTATATAGTTTTGTGGAGGTCCTGTATACCTGTAGTATATAGTTTTGTGGAGGTCCCGTGCACTTGTAGTGTATAGTTTTGGGGTCCTGTATACCTGTAGTGTCCTGTATACCTGCAGGGTTGTATTTACCCGTATGGCAGTGTTATTCAGTCACAGTGTGTCGGTATTGGTCATGTCTGGTATGGGGGTGTTATCCATTCACAATATGGCGGTATTGGTCAGGTCTGGTGTGGCGGTGTTATCCAGTCACGGTATGGCGGTATTGGTCAGGTCTGGTATAGCGGTGTTATCCAGTCACAGTATGGCAGTATTGGTCAGGTCTGATATGATGGTGTTATCCAGTCACAGTATGGTGGTATTGGTCAGGACTGGTGTGGCGGTGTTACCCAGTCACAGTTTGCCGGTATTGGTTAGGT
Organism: Dendropsophus ebraccatus; assembly: GCF_027789765.1. Lineage (NCBI taxonomy): Eukaryota > Metazoa > Chordata > Amphibia > Anura > Hylidae > Dendropsophus > Dendropsophus ebraccatus. Next base: position 74,969,049 of record NC_091468.1, on the reverse strand, counting down.
CTGGTATGGCAGTTTTATCCAGTCACAGTATGGCGGTATTGGTCAGGTCTGGTATGACAGTGTTATCCAGCACAGTATGGCAGTATTGGTCAGGTCTGGTATGGCAGTGTTATCCAGTGACAGTATGGCGGTATTGGTCAGGTCTGGTATGACACTGTTATCCAGCACAGTATAGCGGTATTGGTCAGGTCTGGTGTGGCGGTGTTATCCATTCACAGTATGGCGGTATTGGTCAGGTCTTATATGACAGTGTTATCCAGTCACAGTATGGCGGTATTAGTCAGGTCTGGTATGACAGTGTTATCCAGTCACAGTATGGCGGTATTGGTCAGGTCTCGTGTGGCAGTGTTATCCAGTCACAGTATGGCGGTATTGGTCAGGTCTGGTGTGGCGGTGTTATCCAGTCACAGTATGGCGGTATTGGTCAGGTCTGGTATGGAGGTGTTATCCAGTCACAGTATGGCGGTATTGGTCAGGTCTGGTATGGAGGTGTTATCCAGGCACAGTATGGCGGTATTGGTCAGGTCTGGCAGTGTTATACAGTCACAGTACGGCGGTATCGGTCAGGTCTGGTATGACAGTGTTATCCAGCACAGTATGGCGGTATTGGTCAGGTCTGGTGTAGCAGTGTTACCAAGTCACAGTTTGGTACACCTGTTGTGCCCTGTATATACATGTACTGTATGGATGGAGTAGGGGGCCCTCTATATACCTGTACTGTATAGATGGAGTAGGGGGTCCTGTATATACATGTACTGTATAGATGGAGTAGGGGGTCCTATATACATGTACTGTATAGATGGAGTAGGGGGTCCTGTATATACATGTACTGTATAGATGGAGTAGGTGGTCCTGTATATACATGTACTGTATAGATGGAGTAGGGGGTCCTGTATATACATGTACTGTATAGATGGAGTAGGGGGTCCTGTATACATGTACTGTATAGATGGAGAAGGGGGTCCTGTATACATGTACTGTATAGATGGAGTAGGGGGTCCTGTATATACATGTACTGTATAGATGGAGTAGGGGGCCCTGTATATACATGTACTGTATAGATGGAGTAGGGGGTTCTGTATACATGTACTGTATAGATGGAGTAGGGGGTCCTGTATACATGTACTGTATAGATGGAGTAGGGGGTGCTGTATATACATGTACTGTATAGATGGAGTAGGGGGTCCTGTATATACATGTACTGTATAGATGGAGTAGGGGCTCCTGTATACATGTACTGTATAGATGGAGTAGGGGGTCCTGTATACCTGTACTGTATAGATGGAGTAGGGGGCCCTGTATATACATGTACTGTATAGTTGGAGTAGGGGGTCCTGTATATACATGTACTGTATAGATGGAGTAGGGGGTCCTGTATACATGTACTGTATAGATGGAGTAGGGGGCCCTGTATACATGTACTGTATAGATGGAGTAGGGGCTCCTGTATACATGTACTGTATAGATGGAGTAGGGGGTCCTGTATACCTGTACTGTATAGATGGAGTAGGGGGCCCTGTATATACATGTACTGTATAGTTGGAGTAGGGGGTCCTGTATATACATGTACTGTATAGATGGAGTAGGGGGTCCTGTATACATGTACTGTATAGATGGAGTAGGGGGCCCTGTATACATGTACTGTATAGATGGAGTAGGAGACCTGTATACATGTACTGTATAGATGGAGTAGGGGGTCCTGTATATACATGTACTGTATAGATGGAGTAGGGGGTCCTGTATACATGTACTGTATAGTTGGAGTAGGGGGCCCTGTATACCTGTACTGTATGGATGGAGTAGGGGGTCCTGTATATACATGTACTGTATAGATGGAGTAGGGGGTCCTGTATATACATGTAATGTATAGATGGAGTAGGGGCTCCTGTGTACATGTACTGTATAGATGGAGTAGGGGGTCCTGTATACATGTACTTTATAGATGGAGTAGGGGGTCCTGTATATACATGTACTGTATAGATGGAGTAGAGGGTCCTGTATACATGTACTGTATAGATGGAGTAGGGGGTCCTGTATACATGTACTGTATAGATGGAGTAGGGGGTCTACGAGTTATTACTGTGGATGTTGTGAGGCAGCTTCCCTAGCAACCATTGCTCCCTGTGAAAATGAAAGCAGTAATCCTATTGGTTGCTAAGGCTCCAACTGCCGTGTCTGCTGCAGCTAATTATATCACCTGTGTTTGCAGTGAGGAGATTTTCCCATTCATCTCTATGGGGCGCCTCTCTTTCCCCTCCCCCTCCCCTCCTGTACATCTGGCGGGGACGGGACCTTCGCAATAACCTTCCCGGGCACCCAATGTATCTGTGGGCCAAATTTGGGGTCAAACGGTTCAGGTGTTTGGAAGTCTATAGAGGACAGACAGACAGACAGACAGAAGGACAGACAGACAGAAGGACAGACAGACAGAAGGACAGACAGACAGAAGGACAGACAGACAGAAGGACAGACAGACAGACAGACAGACAGACAGACAGACAGACAGACAGACAGGAGGACAGACAGACAGGAGGACAGACAGACAGAAGGACAGACAGACAGAAGGACAGACAGACAGAAGGACGGACAGACAGAAGGACGGACAGACAGAAGGACAGGAGGACAGACAGACAGAAGGACAGACAGAAGGACAGACAGACAGACAGAAGGACAGAAGGACGGACAGACAGAAGGACGGACAGACAGAAGGACGGACAGACAGAAGGACGGACAGACAGACTTTCATTTTTATGATATAGATATATATATATATGTCTAACAAAAGGGGTATGAGGAGTATTTGCACTGCTTAAAAAAATAAAAGGAACACTTAAACAACACAATATAACTCCAAGTAAATGAAACTTCTGTGACATTAGACCGTCCACTCAGAAAGCCGCACTGACTGACACTCACTGTCACCTGCAGCACTGACTGACACTCACTGACACCTGCAATCAGCGACACCCCCTTAATAACGGAGGGTCCTGCAGGTGGGGAGCACACACCACTTCTCACTACCTAGGCCAGGGGTCCTCAACTGGCGGACCGCGGTCCGAACCCGGACCGCGGAGGCCAGCTGTCCGGACCCCTGGTCAGACCTCCTAACCGCCCCGGATCCGGTCCGTCCCGCTCCCCACCGCACTGCCTCCCGCCCCATAGTGTACTGTCCTTAGATGTCAGTACGCCTGTGGGGCTGGGGGCAGTGTCGGTCCGGCCCCCGGCTGATACGCGCTCTGGGGATGTCCCGGGGATTCCCCAGCAGAGCGCGCACCACAGACCTCAGTGTATGCTGCCGGCCTGTCCTTCCCGGAAGTGCAGGCCGGCGGTGTACGCTGAGGTCACTGATGCGCGCTCTGCTGGGGAATCCCCGGGACATCCCTACAGAGTGCGTATCAGCCGGGGGCCGGACCGACGGGAAGAGACGAAGACAGCCGCAACGGGGAACGAGGTGCTAGGTGAGTTGTTTTTGTTATTTTTTTTTCTGTCTGGGGGGCATCTACAAGGGGAGAGCGCACAGGTGGACTATATACTACAGGGGGGACCTCAAAGGGGGCTATATACTACTGAGGGGGCTATATACTACTGGGGGGAGCGCACAGGGGGCTATATACTACAGGGGGGACCTCACAGGGGGTTATATACTACAGGGGGGACCTCACAGGGGGCTATATACTACTGAGGGGGCTATATACTACTGGGGGGAGAGCACAGGGGGCTATATACTACAGGGGGGACCTCACAGGGGGCTATATACTACTGAGGGGGCTATATACTACTGGGGGGAGCGCACAGGGGGGCTATATACTACAGGGGGGACCTCACAGGGGGCTATATACTACTGAGGGGGCTATATACTACTGGGGGGAGCGCACAGGGGGCTATATACTACAGGGGGGACCTCACAGGGGGCTATATACTACTGAGGGGGCTATATACTACTGGGGGGAGCGCACAGGGGGTTATATACTACAGGGGGGACCTCACAGGGGCTATATACTACAGGGGGAAAGCACAAGGGGGGCTATATACTACTGGGGGGGACCTCACAGGGGGCTATATACTACTGGGGGGAGAGCACAGGGGCGCTATATACTACTGGGGGGAGCTCACAGGGGGCTATATACTACAGGGGGACAGCGCACGGGGGGGCTATATACTACAGGGGGAGCTCACAGGGGGCTATATACTACAGGGGGGAGCTCACAAGGGGGCTATATACTACTTGGGGGGAGCTCACGGGGGCTATATACTACTGGGGGGAGCTCACAGGGGGCTATATACTACTGGGGGACAGCGCACAGGGGGCTATATACTACAGGGGGAGAGCGCACAGGGGGGCTATATACTACTAGGGGACAGCGCACAGGAAGCTATATACTACAGGGGGAGAGCGCACAGGGGGGCTATATACTACTGGGGGGAGCTCACAGGGGGCTATATACTACAGGGGGAGAGCGCACAGGGGGGCTATATACTACTGGGGGAGCAACAGGGGGCTATATACTACTGAGGGAGAGCGCACAGGGGGGACTATACACTACTGGGGGAGCAACAGGGGGGCTATATACTACCAGGGCAGTCACCGCCTTTGTACCTAATATCAAAGGCCTGGTGAGAGAGAAAAAATGCCAGTTTTCCCGCTAATAAGCAGCAATTCTGTATGTAAATAGTTGAACGTTTGTGACAAAGTAACAAAACACGTTTCCTACTGATGTTCAGCTCGGACCTTCACCTGACAATAGACCCCGGTAAGTGACCTTCACTAAAAGTTGTTGAGTACCCCTGGCCTAGGCTTTCTGGCTGATGCTTTGGTCACTTTTAAATGTTGTTGTTGCTTTCCCACCTGTAGTAGCATGAGACGGACTCTACCACACAGGTGGCTCAGGTAGTGCAGCTCATCCAGGATGGCACATCAATGCGAGCTGTGGCAAGAAGGTTTCCTGTGTCTGTCAGCGTAGTGTCCAGAGGCTGGAGGTGCTACCAGGAGACAGGCCAGTACACCAGGAGACGTGGAGGAGGCCGTAGTGTCCAGAGGCTGGAGGCTACCAGGAGACAGGCCAGTACACCAGGAGACATGGAGGAGGCCGTAGTGTCCAGAGGCTGGAGGCTACCAGGAGACAGGCCAGTACACCAGGAGACGTGGAGGAGGCCATAGTGTCCAGAGGCTGGAGGCTACCAGGAGACAGGCCAGTACACCAGGAGACGTGGAGGAGGCCGTAGTGTCCAGAGGCTGGAGGCTACCAGGAGACAGGCCAGTACACCAGGAGACGTGGAGGAGGCCGTAGTGTCCCGAGGCTGGAGGCTACCAGGAGACAGGCCAGTACACCAGGAGACGTGAAGGAGGCCGTAGTGTCCCGAGGCTGGAGGCTACCAGGAGACAGGCCAGTACACCAGGAGACGTGAAGGAGGCTGGAGGCTACCAGGAGACAGGCCAGTACACCAGGAGACGTGGAGGAGGCCGTAGTGTCCTGAGGCTGGAGGCTACCAGGAGACAGGCCAGTACACCAGGAGACCATAGTGTCCAGAGGCTGGAGGCTACCAGGAGACAGGCCAGTACACCAGGAGACGTGAAGGAGGCCGTAGTGTCCAGAGGCTGGAGGCTACCAGGAGACAGGCCAGTACACCAGGAGACGTGGAGGAAGCTGTAGTGTCCAGAGGCTGGAGGCTACCAGAAGACAGGCCAGTACACCAGGAGACGTGGAGGAGGCCGTAGTGTCCAGAGGCTGGAGGCTACCAGGAGACAGGCCAGTACACCAGGAGACGTGGAGGAGGCCGTAGTGTCCAGAGGCCGGAGGCTACCAGGAGACAGGCCAGTACACCAGGAGACGTGGAAGAGGCCGTAGTGTCCAGAGGCTGGAGGCTACCAGGAGACAGGCCAGTACACCAGGAGACGTGAAGGAGGCCGTAGTGTCCAGAGGCTGGAGGCTACCAGGAGACAGGCCAGTACACCAGGAGACGTGGAGGAGGCCGTAGTGTCCAGAGGCTGTAGGAGCTACCAGGAGACAGGCCAGTACACCAGGAGACGTGGAAGAGGCCGTAGTGTCCAGAGGCTGGAGGCTACCAGGAGACAGGCCAGTACACCAGGAGACGTGAAGGAGGCCGTAGTGTCCCGAGGCTGGAGGCTACCAGGAGACAGGCCAGTACACCAGGAGACGTGAAGGAGGCTGGAGGCTACCAGGAGACAGGCCAGTACACCAGGAGACGTGGAGGAGGCCGTAGTGTCCTGAGGCTGGAGGCTACCAGGAGACAGGCCAGTACACCAGGAGACCATAGTGTCCAGAGGCTGGAGGCTACCAGGAGACAGGCCAGTACACCAGGAGACGTGAAGGAGGCCGTAGTGTCCAGAGGCTGGAGGCTACCAGGAGACAGGCCAGTACACCAGGAGACGTGGAGGAGGCTGTAGTGTCCAGAGGCTGGAGGCTACCAGAAGACAGGCCAGTACACCAGGAGACGTGGAGGAGGCCGTAGTGTCCAGAGGCTGGAGGCTACCAGGAGACAGGCCAGTACACCAGGAGACGTGGAGGAGGCCGTAGTGTCCAGAGGCCGGAGGCTACCAGGAGACAGGCCAGTACACCAGGAGACGTGGAGGAGGCCGTAGTGTCCAGAGGCTGGAGGCTACCAGGAGACAGGCCAGTACACCAGGAGACGTGAAGGAGGCCGTAGTGTCCAGAGGCTGGAGGCTACCAGGAGACAGGCCAGTACACCAGGAGACGTGGAGGAGGCCGTAGTGTCCAGAGGCTGGAGGCTACCAGGAGACAGGCCAGTACACCAGGAGACGTGGAAGAGGCCGTAGTGTCCAGAGGCTGGAGGCTACCAGGAGACCATATGTGCATGTGTCTGTACTAACGGTTAGAGACTGCCTCCATGAGGACGGTATAAGGGCCGGACGTCCACAGATGGGGGATGAGCTCCCAGCCCAACACCGGGCAGGATACTTGGCATTTCCCAGAGATCAGCAGGATTGGCAGATTCACCACTGGCGCCCCCTGTGCTCCTCACAGATGAGAGCAGGTTCACACTGAGCACATGTGACAGACGTTACAGAGTCTGGAGACGCCGCGGAGAACGATCTGCTGTCTGCAACGTCTTTCAGCTTGAGAGGTCTGGCAGGGGGTCAGTAATGGGGTGGGGGGAGGGGGGCATTTCTTTGGGGGGCGGAGCATTACCTCCCCTGTACACATATCACTGACACTGCAGACTATTACCTCCCCTGTACACGTATCACTGACACTGCAGACTATTACCTCCCCTGTACACGTATCACTGACACTGCAGACTATTACTTCCCCTAGCCGCTGGCTCCATGTACACCTAGCTGGTCCTTCTGTACTCGGACGTCATGGATAGAAGAGAAGAAGATTCATTATCACAGTTTCTGGCCGTTCTTTCCTCACAGAGACCTGGAACATGAAACCTGATCACGGCTCCAGCACCTGCTTACCGATCCATCCTCCACTCCCTGTATCCGAGCTCCTGTAGCTCCGGTCATCTCCACCTCACACATCTCCAGGTTCATCTTCCACTCCAGTCTATCCTGCATGCCGCTAGCCGGGCTAATCTTCCACTCCAGTCTATCCTGCATGCAGCAGCCGGGCTCATCTTCCTCTCCAGTCTATCCTGCATGCAGCAGCCGGACTCATCTTCCTCTCCAGTCTACCCTGCATGCAGCAGCTGGACACATCTTCCTCTCCATTCTATCCTGCATGCAGCAGCTGGGCTCATCTTCCTCTCCAGTCTATCCTGCATGCAGCAGCCGGGCTCATCTTCCTCTCCAGTCTATCCTGCATGCACCAGCCAGGCTCATCTTCCTCTCCAGTGTATCCTGCATGCAGCAGCCGGGCTCATCTTCCTCTCCAGTCTATCCTGCATGCACCAGCCAGGCTCATCTTCCTCTCCAGTGTATCCTGCATGCAGCAGCCGGGCTCGCTTCCTCTCCAGTCTATCCTGCATGCAGCAGCCGGGCTTATCTTCCCCTCCAGTCTATCCTGCATGCAGCAGCTGGGCTCATCTTCCTCTCCAGTCTATCCTGCATGCAGCAGCCAGGCTCATCTTCCTCTCCAGTCTATCCTGCAGCAGCCGGACTCCTCTTCCTCTCCAGTCTATCCTGCATGCAGCAGCCGGGCTCATCTTCCTCTCCAGTCTATCCTGCAGCAGCCGGACTCCTCTTTCTTTCCAGTCTATCCTGCATGCAGCAGCCGGGCTCATCTTCCTCTCCAGTCTATCCTGCATGCAGCAGCCGGGCTCATCTTCCTCTCCAGTCTATCCTGCATGCAGCAGCCGGGCTCATCTTCCTCTCCAGTCTATCCTGCATGCAGCAGCCAGGCTCATCTTCCTCTCCAGTCTATCCTGCAGCAGCCGGACTCCTCTTCCTTTCCAGTCTATCCTGCATGCAGGAGCCGGGCTCATCTTCCTCTCCAGTCTATCCTGCATGCAGCAGCCGGGCTCATCTTCCTCTCCAGTCTATCCTGCATGCAGCAGCTGGGCTCATCTTCCTCTCCAGTCTATCCTGCATGCAGCAGCTGGGCTCATCTTCCTCTCCAGTTTATCATGCATGCAGCAGCCGGGCTCATCTTCCTCTCCAGTCTATCCTGCATGCAGGAGCCGGGCTCCGCTTCCTCTCCAGTCTATCCTGCATGCAGCAGCCGGGCTCATCTTCCTCTCCAGTTTATCATGCATGCAGCAGCCGGGCTCATCTTCCTCTCCAGTTTATCATGCATGCAGCGGCCGGGCTCATCTTCCCCTCCAGTCTATCCTGCATGCAGCAGCCGGGCTCATCTTCCTCTCCAGTCTATCCTGCATGCAGCAGCCGGGCTCATCTTCCTCTCCAGTCTATCCTGCATGCAGCAGCCAGGCTCATCTTCCTCTCCAGTCTATCCTGCATGCAGCAGCCGGGCTCATCTTCCTCTCCAGTTTATCATGCATGCAGCAGCCGGGCTCATCTTCCTCTCCAGTCTATCCTGCATGCAGCAGCCAGGCTCATCTTCCTCTCCAGTCTATCCTGCATGCAGCAGCCGGGCTCATCTTCCTCTCCAGTTTATCATGCATGCAGCAGCCGGGCTCATCTTCCTCTCCAGTTTATCCTGGCTGCAGCAGTTGGGCTCATCTTCCTCTCCAGTCTATCCTGCATGCAGCAGCCAGGCTCATCTTCCTCTCCAGTCTATCCTGCAGCAGCCGGACTCCTCTTCCTTTCCAGTCTATCCTGCATGCAGCGGCCGGGCTCATCTTCCCCTCCAGTCTATCCTGCATGCAGCAGCCGGGCTCATCCTCCTCTCCAGTCTATCCTGCATGCAGCAGCCGGGCTCATCTTCCTCTCCAGTCTATCCTGCATGCAGCAGCTGGGCTCATCTTCCTCTCCAGTCTATCCTGGCTGCAGCAGTTGGGCTCATCTTCCTCTCCAGTCTATCCTGCATGCAGCAGCCGGGCTCATCTTCCTCTCCAGTCTATCCTGCAGCAGCCAGACTCCTCTTCCTTTCCAGTCTATCCTGCATGCAGCGGCCGGGCTCATCTTCCCCTCCAGTCTATCCTGCATGCAGCAGCCGGGCTCATCCTCCTCTCCAGTTTATCATGCATGCAGCAGCCGGGCTCATCTTCCTCTCCATTTTATCCTGGCTGCAGCAGTTGGGCTCATCTTCCTCTCCAGTCTATCCTGCATGCAGCAGCCGGGCTCATCTTCCTCTCCAGTCTATCCTGCAGCAGCCGGACTCCTCTTCCTTTCCAGTCTATCCTGCATGCAGCGGCCGGGCTCATCTTCCCCTCCAGTCTATCCTGCATGCAGCAGCCGGGCTCATCTTCCTCTCCAGTCTATCCTGCATGCAGCAGCTGGGCTCATCTTCCTCTCCAGTCTATCCTGCATGCAGCAGCCAGGCTCATCTTCCTCTCCAGTCTATCCTGCAGCAGCCGGACTCCTCTTCCTTTCCAGTCTATCCTGCATGCAGGAGCCGGGCTCATCTTCCTCTCCAGTCTATCCTGCATGCAGCAGCCGGGCTCATCTTCCTCTCCAGTCTATCCTGCATGCAGCAGCCGAGCTCATCTTCCTCTCCAGTCTATCCTGCATGCAGCAGCTGGGCTCATCTTCCTCTCCAGTCTATCCTGCAGCAGCCGGGCTCATCTTCCTCTCCAGTCTATCCTGCATGCAGCAGCCGGGCTCATCTTCCTCTCCAGTTTATCATGCATGCAGCAGCCGGGCTCATCTTCCTCTCCAGTTTATCATGCATGCAGCGGCCGGGCTCATCTTCCCCTCCAGTCTATCCTGCATGCAGCAGCCGGGCTCATCTTCCTCTCCAGTCTATCCTGCATGCAGCAGCCGGGCTTATCTTCCTCTCCAGTCTATCCTGCATGCAGCAGCCGGGCTCATCTTCCTCTCCAGTCTATCCTGCATGCAGCAGCTGGGTTCCTCTCCAGTCTATCCTGCATGCAGCAGCCAGGCTCATCTTCCTCTCCAGTCTATCCTGCAGCAGCCGGACTCTTCTTCCTTTCCAGTCTATCCTGCATGCAGGAGCCGGGCTCTGCTTCCACTCCAGTCTATCCTGCATGCAGCAGCCGGGCTCATCTTCCTCTCCAGTTTATCATGCATGCAGCGGCAGGGCTCATGTTCCCCTCCAGTCTATCCTGCATGCAGCAGCCGGGCTCATCTTCCTCTCCAGTCTATCCTGCATGCAGCAGCTGGGCTCATCTTCCTCTCCAGTCTATCCTGCATGCAGCAGCCAGGCTCATCTTCCTCTCCAGTCTATCCTGCAGCAGCCGGACTCCTCTTCCTTTCCAGTCCATCCTGCATGCAGGAGCCGGGCTCCGCTTCCTCTCCAGTCTATCCTGCATGCAGCAGCTAGGATCATCTTCCTCTCTAGTCTATCCTGCATGCAGCAGCCAGGCTCCGCTTCCTCTCCAGCCTACCCTGCATGCAGCAGCCAGGCTTTGTTTCCTCTCCAGTCTTTCCTGCATGCAGCAGCCGGGCTCATCTTCCTCTCCAGTCTACCCTGCATGCAGCAGCCAGGCTTTGTTTCCTCTCCAGTCTTTCCTGCATGCAGCAGCCGGGCTCATCTTCCTCTCCAGTCTACCCAGGGCTCCAGATGGCGACCAAAATGGTCGCCAATGCGACTGACATTTTGCAAATGGCGCCCAGATTTATTAATCTGGGCGCCATTTGCGACTGGCCCCGGCGGCGGCGCGCTGTCTCTTTAAGATGCGCGGCTGCCGGGGGTGTCCCATCCTATCCCCGGCAGCGCGGCGCATCAGTGAGCTGCCTGGGGCCCTGACTTCCGGCACAGGAAGCGCACGTCAGAGACGCTTCCTGTGTCAGAAGTCACAGCCCCGGCGTACAGGGAGCTCACTGACGCGCCGCGCTGCCGGGGATAGGACGGGACACCCCCGGCAGCCGCGCATCAGCCGGGGACAGCGCCTGAAGAAGAAGAGGATCGCGGGAGCGGGCTGTCAGGTGAGTTTGTGTGTTTATTTTTTTTAAATACTGCTTAGCATAGAGGAAAGGGGGGGGGGGCAACTATAATGGGGGGAAGAGAAGGGGGGGCATCTATAATGGGGGAGAGGGGGCCATCTATAAGGGGAGGGGGGTATCTATAAGGGGGGGAGAAGAGGGGGCATCTATAATGGGGGGGGGAGAGGGGGCATCTATAATGGGGGGGAGGGGGCATCTATAATGGGGGGAGGAGGGGGCATCTATAATGGGGGGAGAGGGGGCCATCTATAAGGGGAGGGGGTATCTATAAGGGGGGGAGAAGAGGGGGCATCTATAATGGGGGGGAGAGGGGTCATCTATAAGGGGGGGAGAAGAGGGGGCATCTATAATGGGGGGGAGAGGGGGCATCTATAATGGGGGGGGAGGGGGCATCTATAATGGGGGGAGGAGGGGGCATCTATAATGGGGGGGAGGAGGGGGCATCTATAATGGGGGTAGAGGGGGTCATCTATAATGGGGGGGGAGGAGGGGGCATCTATAATGGGGGGGAGGAGGGGGCATCTATAATGGGGGGGGAGGAGGGGGCATCTATAATGGGGGTAGAGGGGGTCATCTATAATGGGGGGGGGAGGGGGCATCTATAATGGGGGGAGGAGGGGGCATCTATAATGGGGGGGAGGAGGGGGCATCTATAATGGGGGTAGAGGGGGTCCTCTATAAAAGGAGGGGGTCATCTATAAGGGGAGGGCAAACTGGCTGCAGACACTGGGAGATATATATATGCACAATTATTATTATCAGGGCCCCTCAGGTGTCTGTATTGTAGGGGGTCACTTGCATTAGTCACTAGGTGAGAGATATATCTATATACACATCTTGTGGGGGGGGGGGTCACTATGGCTGCAGTCACAAGTCTAGCTCAGTATGTATAGACTGTTGCAAGCTTTTAAAGGGAACCTGTCACCCCCGGTGCCGGGGTGACAGGCTCCCAACCCCCCGTTAGAGCCCCCTATACTCACCTCATCGCGCCGGGTCCCGCTTCTGGAGGTGGTCAGGTCACGGATATCTCAGCCGCTGCAGCCTGACGCGCACACTGAGAGATGAGTCCAACGCTCATAGAGAATGACGGAGCGCTGGACTCTCCCGTCATTCTCTATGAGCGTTGGACTCATCTCTCAGCGCACGCCGTGCTGCAGCGGCTGAGATCTCCGTGACCCGACCATCTTCAGAAGCGGGACCCGGCGGGATTAGGTGAGTATAGGGGGCTCTAACGGGGGGTTGGGAGCCTGTCACCCCGGCACAGGGGTCGACAGGTTCCCTTTAAGTTCAAGTTCAGAAGAGTAAGCCTCATTAAAAGGCTAGCCAAGTGAGGCTGAAGTACTGAGTCAGACTGGATATGGTTGTCAGACTGGATATGGTTGTCAGACTGTATGTGGTTGTCAAGTTGCAAGTTTCCATGTTGAACGTTTTCAAACTAAGAAAAGAGAGAATCTAAAGGAGGAGGAGGAGGAGGAGGAGGCTGCCACGGCCTCTGCACACAGTAAGTCCCATTTAACATAACATTAATTTTACATGTTTTAAAATGTTGGCGACCAAATATTCTATTTGGCGCCTAAATTTTTCAGGTTAGGAGCCAATGGCTCCTAGGTAAATTTTTTAGTCTAGAGCCCTGCTACCCTGCATGCAGCAGCCAGACTCATCTTCCTCTCCAGTCTATCCTGCAGCAGCCGGACTCCTCTTCCTTTCCAGTCCATCCTGCATGCAGCAGCCGGGCTCATCTTCCTCTCCAGTCTATCCTGCATGCAGCAGCTAGGATCATCTTCCTCTCCAGTCTATCCTGCATGCAGCAGCTAGGCTCATCTTCCTCTCCAGTCTATCCTGCATGCAGCAGCTAGGCTCATCTTCCTCTCCAGTCTATCCTGCATGCAGCAGCTAGGCTCATCTTCCTCTCCAGTCTACCCTGCATGCAGCAGCCAGACTCATCTTCCTCTCCAGTCTATCCTGCATGCAGCAGCTAGGATCATCTTCCTCTCCAGTCTATCCTGCATGCAGCAGCTAGGCTCATCTTCCTCTCCAGTCTATCCTGCATGCAGCAGCCGGGCTCATCTTCCTCTCCAGTCTATCCTGCATGCAGCGGCCGGGCTCATCTTCCTCTCCAGTCTATCCTGCATGCAGCAGCCGGGCTCCGTTTCCTCTCCAGTCTATCCTGCATGCAGCAGCTGGGCTCCGCTTCCTCTCCAGTCTATCCTGCATGCAGCAGCCGGGCTCATCTTCCTCTCCAGTCTATCCTGCATGCAGCAGCCAGACTCATCTTCCTCTCCAGTCTATCCTGCATGCAGGAGCCGGGCTCCGCTTCCTCTCCAGTCTATCCTGCATGCAGCAGCTAGGCTCATCTTCCTCTCCAGTCTATCCTGCATGCAGCAGCCGGGCTCATCTTCCTCTCCAGTCTATCCTGCATGCAGCAGCTGGGCTCATCTTCCTCTCCAGTCTATCCTGCATGCAGCAGCCGGGCTCTGCTTCCTCTCCAGTCTATCCTGCATGCAGCAGCCGGGCTCATCTTCCTCTCCAGTCTATCCTGCATGCAGCAGCCGGGCTCATCTTTCTCTCCAGTCTATCCTGCATGCAGGAGCCGGGCTCCGCTTCCTCTCCAGTCTATCCTGCATGCAGCAGCTAGGATCATCTTCCTCTCCAGTCTATCCTGCATGCAGCAGCTAGGCTCATCTTCCTCTCCAGTCTATCCTGCATGCAGCAGCCGGGCTCATCTTCCTCTCCAGTCTATCCTGCATGCAGCGGCCGGGCTCATCTTCCTCTCTAGTCTATCCTGCATGCAGCAGCCGGGCTCATCTTCCTCTCCAGTCTATCCTGCATGCAGCGGCCGGGCTCATCTTCCTCTCCAGTCTATCCTGCATGCAGCAGCCGGGCTCCGTTTCCTCTCCAGTCTATCCTGCATGCAGCAGCTGGGCTCCGCTTCCTCTCCAGTCTATCCTGCTTGCAGCAGCCGGGCTCATCTTCCTCTCCAGTCTATCCTGCATGCAGCCGCCGGGCTCATCTTCCTCTCCAGTCTATCCTGCATGCAGCAGCCAGGCTCATCTTCCTCTCCAGTCTATCCTGCATGCAGCCGCCGGGCTCATCTTCCTCTCCAGTCTATCCTGCATGCAGCAGCCGGGCTCATCTTCCTCTCCAGTCTATCCTGCATGCAGCAGCCGGGCTCATCTTCCTCTCCAGTCTATCCTGCATGCAGCAGCCGGGCTCATCTTCCTCTCCAGTCTATCCTGCATGCAGCAGCCGGGCTCCGCTTCCTCTCCAGTCTATCCTGCATGCGGCAGCGGGGCTCTATCTGTGGCCATCATCCTCACAGACCTCCATGTTCAGTTGCCGCCGTCTGCAGTATATGGAGTTTACCTCACCGGCGGCTCCCCTCATGGTGTGTACATGTATATACCCCGCTTAGGTTGTGATTGTTCTGTCTCTTATATAGAAGTAAATGTCTCTTTGTAATTTCTCGCTGTTAATTCACATTTCATCATTTCCTTCACAATAATAATAATAACAATAATAACAACAACAACGCTTTTATTGTTGTTTATTTTTACACAGACTCTTTGCAGATGTTGCCCTTGGTGGGATTTGAACCCAGGACCCCAGCGCTGCAAGGCTACAGTGCTAACCACTAAGCCACCATGCCGCTGGTATCTATAATGACATCATCACGCGGACTCACGCGCCCTCACCCTGCCACCTGCGGCCTCCCGCGGACTCAGGCAGCCTCCCACTTTGAAGAATAGGTAGATTACCTGTGTGTCACACTGCACATATACTGGACGCCACAAGGACACCGTGTAGCCGGGACAGAACAGACATGATAACGGCCATACGCTGCGGAGGAGAGAGCGGCTCCTTACCTTGTTCCTTGCTGTAACTCATCATCAGACAGAACTTTCTGGATAATCCGCAGATCGCTCTGGTGGGCAGAGCCTGTAAGGACCCAAAGCGCTCGCCGTGAGGCTGACTGAAGCAGACGCTGGGGTCCGGAGCACTTGGGGAACCCACATATTCCCCCCATTTCAGCCCTCGTATCCACGGAAGGGGACTCTGTTATTACAGTAAAGTGAGGATTAGGACACACTATAGCTATATACTATATATTATACAGGAAGATTATCCATATAGCAGCAGATACCCCGGGGATTAGTACACAGACTATAGCTATATACTATATATTATACAGGAAGATTATCCATATAGCAGCAGATACCCCGGGGATTAGTACACGGACTATAGCTATATACTATATATTATACAGGAAGATTATCCATATAGCAGCAGATACCCCGGGGATTAGTACACGGACTATAGCTATATACTATATACTATACAGGAAGATTATCTGTATACCAGCAGATACACTGAGGATTAGTACACGGACTATAGCTATATACTATACAGGAAGATTATCTGTATACCAGCAGATACACTGAGGATTAGTACACACACTATAGCTATATACTATATACTATACATGAAGGTTATCCGTATACCAGCAGATACCCCGGGGATTAGTACACGGACTATAGCTATATACTATATACTATACATGAAGGTTATCCGTATACCAGCAGATACCCCCTGTCCTCATTCTCATACTGTCCGGCCAGATCCCCCCAAACTACACCTAGAAACTGTGCACCTAGGATACTGCAAGTTACCCTCACATCCAGGGACACACACACTCAGGGACGGACACACTCAGGACTGGTTGTACATTAGCGAGCGGTGGTACATTAGTGACTGGTTGTACATTAGTGACTGGTTGTACATTAGTGAGCGGTGGTACATTAGTGACTGGTTGTACATTAGTGACTGGTTGTACATTAGTGAGCGGTTGTACATTAGTGAGCGGTTGTACATTAGTGAGCGGTTGTACATTAGTGAGCGGTGGTACATTAGTGACTGGTTGTACATTAGTGAGCGGTTGTACATTAGTGAGCGGTGGTATATTAGTGACTGGTTGTACATTAGTGACTGGTTGTACATTAGTGACTGGTTGTACATTAGTGAGCGGTGGTACATTAGTGAGCGGTGGTACATTAGTGACTTGTGGTACATTAGTGACTGGTTGTACATTAGTGAGCGGTGGTACATTAGTGACTGGTTGTACATTAGTGACTGGTTGTACATTAGTGACTGGTTGTACATTAGTGAGCGGTTGTACATTAGTGAGCGGTTGTACATTAGTGAGCGGTGGTACATTAGTGACTGGTTGTACATTAGTGAGCGGTTGTACATTAGTGAGCGGTTGTACATTAGTGACTGGTTGTACATTAGTGAGCGGTTGTACATTAGTGAGCGGTGGTACATTAGTGACTGGTTGTACATTAGTGACTGGTTGTACATTAGTGACTGGTTGCACATTAGTAACTGGTTGTACATTAGTGAGCGGTGGTACATTAGTGACTGGTTGTACATTAGTGAGCGGTGGTACATTAGTGACTGGTTGTACATTAGTGAGCGGTTGTACATTAGTGAGCGGTTGTACATTAGTGAGCGGTGGTACATTAGTGACTGGTTGTACATTAGTGAGCGGTGGTACATTAGTGACTGGTTGTACATTAGTGACCGGTTGTACGTTAGGGAGCGGTGGTACGTTAGGGACCGGTGGTACATTAGGAAGCGGTGGTACGTTAGTGAGCGGTGGTACGTTAGTGAGCGGTTGGACATTAGTGAGCGGTTGGACATTAGTGAGCGGTTGGACATTAGTGAGCGGTTGGACATTAGTGAGCAGTTGGACATTAGTGAGCGGTTGGACATTAGTGAGCGGTAATACGTTAGTGAGCGGTGGTACATTAGTGAGCGGTGGTACATTAGTGAACGGTGGTACATTAGTGACCGGTTGGACATTAGTGAGCAGTGGTACATTAGTGACCGGTTGGACATTAGTGAGCAGTGGTACATTAGTGACCGGTTGGACATTAGTGAGCAGTGGTACATTAGTGACCGGTTGGACATTAGTGAGCAGTGGTACATTAGTGACCGGTTGGACATTAGTGAGCAGTGGTACAGGAGTGACCGATTGGACATTAGTGAGCAGTGGTACAGGAGTGAAAGGTTGGACATTAGTGATTGTTTGTACATTAGTGACTGGTTGTACATTAGTAAGCGGTTGTACATTAGTCATTGTTTGTACATTAGTGAGCAGTGGTACATCAGTGACTGGTTGTACATTAGTGAGCGGTGGTACATTAGTGACTGGTTGTACATTAGTGAGTGGTGGTACATCAGTGACTGGCTGTACATTAGTGACTGGTTGTATGTTAGTGAGCGGTGGTACATTAGTGCTGGTTGTACATTAGTGAGTGGTGGTACATCAGTGACTGGCTGTACATTAGTGACTGGTTGTATGTTAGTGAGCGGTGGTACATTAGTGCTGGTTGTACATTAGTGAGTGGTGGTACATCAGTGACTGGCTGTACATTAGTGACTGGTTGTATGTTAGTGAGCGGTGGTACATTAGTGCTGGTTGTACATCAGTGAGAGGTGGTGTATTAGTGACTGGTTGTACATCAGTGAGAGGTGGTACATTAGTGACTGGTGGTACATTAGGGAGCAGTGGTACATTAGTGACTGGTTGTATGTTAGTGAGCGGTGGTACATTAGTGCTGGTTGTACATTAGTGAGAGGTGGTACATTAGTGACTGGTTGTACATCAGTGAGAGGTGGTACATTAGTGACTTGTGGTACATTAGGGAGCAGTGGTATATTAGTGACTGGTTGCACATTAGTGACTGGTTGCACATTAGTGAGTGGTGGTACATTAGTGACTGGTTGTACATTAGTGACCGATGGGACATTAGTGAGCGGTGGTACATTAGTGACTGGTTGTACATTAGTGACTGGTTGTATGTTAGTGAGCGGTGGTACATTAGTGACCGGTTGTACATCAGTGAGAGGTGGTACGTTAAGGAGCAGTGGTACATTAGTGACTGGTTGTACATTAGTGACTGGTGGTACGTTAAGGAGCAGTGGTACATTAGTGACTGGTTGTACATTAGTGACTGGTTGTACATTAGTGAGCTGTGGTACATTAGTGACTGGTTGCACATTAGTGAGCGGTGGTACATTAGTGATTGGTTGCACATTAGGGTCCTATTCCACGGGCTGAGGAGGGCCCGATCAACGATGTAAACGAGCGTTGATCTGCTAGATCGCCGCTCGTTTACTGGGCCTATTCCACGGCCCGATGATCGTTGAGCGAGGGCTGCAAGGACATCGTTACCGATGTCCTTGCAGCAGCATACATTACCTGTCCGTGCTTCTTCTCCGCACTGTCTTTATCTCAGGGTCCCGCGCGCTCTATCTTCAGAATGGCCGGTCAGCTGACAGGCCACACTCAGCCAATCACAGGCCGCGGCGGTCCCGGCCTGTGATTGGCTGAGCGCTCCGTCAGCTGACCGGCCATTCGGAAGATAGAGTGCGCGGGACCCCGTAGAGGAGGACGGAGCGGAGAAGACGACCTGATAGGTAATGTACGATGCTGTGCTTCTCAAATCGCCGGTCGCCTGCCGTGCACCGCTATTCAACCGTAGCAATGCGCGGTGGGGGAACGATGAATTTAGGTCTGGCCCTAAATGAACGATCAGCCGATGACACGATTATCGGCTGATCGTTCTCTCTATTTCACCAAACGATAATCGGCCAAATAGGGCCAAATGGGGCTGATCCGGCCGATTATTGTTACTGTGCAATAGGGCCCTTAGTGAGCGGTGGTACATTTGTGACTGGTTGTCCATTAGTGAGAGGTGGTACATTAGTGACTGGTGGTACATTAGTGACTGGTTGTACATTAGTGAGCGGTGGTACATTAGTGACTGGTGGTACATTAGTGACTGGTTGCACATTAGTGAGCAGTGGTACATTAGTGACTGGTTGGATGTTAGTGACTGGTTGGACATTAGTGACTGGTTGGACATTAGTGACTGGTTGGACATTAGTGACTGGTTGTACATTAGTGACTGGTTGTACATTAGTGACTGGTTGTACATTAGTGAGCAGTGGTACATTAGTGAGCAGTGGTACATTAGTAACTGGTTGTACATTAGTGACTGGTTGTACATTAGTGAGCAGTGGTACATTAGTGAGCAGTGGTACATTAGTGAGCAGTGGTACATTAGTAAGCAGTGGTACATTAGTAACTGGTTGTACATTAGTGACTGGTTGTACATTAGTGAGCAGTGGTACATTAGTGAGCAGTGGTACATTAGTGAGCAGTGGTACATTAGTGAGCAGTGGTACATTAGTGAGCAGTGGTACATTAGTGAGCAGTGGTACATTAGTAAGCAGTGGTACATTAGTAACTGGTTGTACATTAGTGACTGGTTGTACATTAGTGAGCAGTGGTACATTAGTGAGCAGTGGTACATTTGTGACTGGTTGTCCATTAGTGAGAGGTGGTACATTAGTGACTGGTGGTACATTAGTGACTGGTTGCACATTAGTGAGCAGTGGTACATTAGTGACTGGTTGGATGTTAGTGACTGGTTGGACATTAGTGACTGGTTGGATGTTAGTGACTGGTTGGACGTTAGTGACTGGTTGGACATTAGTGACTGGTTGGACATTAGTGAGTGGTGGTACATTAGTGAGCAGTGGTACATTAGTAACTGGTTGTACATTAGTGAGCAGTGGTACATTAGTGACTGGTTGGACGTTGATGAGTGGTGGTACATTAGTAACTGGTTGTACATTAGTGAGCAGTGGTACATTAGTGAGCAGTGGTACATTAGTAACTGGTTGTACATTAGTGACTGGTTGTACATTAGTGAGCAGTGGTACATTAGTGAGCAGTGGTACATTAGTAACTGGTTGTACATTAGTGAGCGGTTGCACATTTGGAAACATTTCATTGAATGTAAGTAGCTTTTACACCTACCGGGTATGTAGATTCTTTGGTGTTCTCTCTGTTTTCCCGGAATGCGAATTGCACTAGCAGTCCCATAGCCGCAGGCAGCTCTCCTTCCATCAGCAGCTTTGATCCTGAACGACTCACATGGGCCGATTGGAAGAGCTGCCGCGGAGTTTGCCCATAGGTCTTTATCATAGTCTCTAAGGCGCGCCGCTGTACAGGGTCTTCAACCGCTGAAACATCCATGCCAAAGTAAGTCTAGAAGGAAGAACAAAGCATCAGCCCATCACCAACCATTATTAACCCTTTAAGCAAGCAGATTTTAACCCCTTCAGGAGCGGAGGTCATTGCTGCCCGACTGTCCAGGTGACAGTCAGGCAGCGCTCTCCTTCTCACCTTCTGACAGACACAGCACTGCTATTCTTCCACCATGATCTATAGTTTTTATTGGTATCATATTGGTGGACAGAGGTAAGTATTATACCCCCACCTGTCAAGGAAAGTGATCAGAACCACCCCCAGCCATGCTGCGGTCAGTGAGAGGAGCATATCCATAGTTTAGTTGGTTAATGGCAGGTAGCTGTGTGACTGGGGCTGCCTATCGTTATGCTGGGGCCGGTCACACTGAGGCCTGTCCCACGTTACGACATGACTGAGGTAATCAAGAGACCCCGCAGCTTAGGCTGATATCCTGAGTTAAATATATGGCTGTACAGTCAGGGTACACGTCCAAAAATGAAAATTCTATCCCAGCACTTAGAAAATTATATATGAAAAGGAATAGTGCCTAAAACATAACTTTTAATAATCTGGTTAAAATGCACCCATGTAAAGTGTGCCCATCACCAAAATTACTAATATCTACAGTTCTGTTGGATCATCGCACATCCGGAATGCGTAGAAACCAGCAGATTAGATTGTCGGTACTGAGGCTATACAGCCTCACGTCAGTATCCCAAAAATACGTAATAATCTCCCAACGCGTTTCTGCCACTGGTTATCATGGCGTCATCAGGGGAGTGAGATTAGCAAACACGCCACTAGGTGGATACATATACTAATAAGTACCAATACAGATAATCGTATTATAGATTAGCAAACACGCCACTAGGTGGATACATATACTAATAAGTACCAATACAGATAATCGTATTATAGATTAGCAAACACGCCACTAGGTGGATAGTATACTAATAAGTACCAATACAGATAATCGTATAGTTGCAATATAATCCCGGTGACAGTGGTTCTGTACTTTTATGTGTCTACTCTTTCAAACCGGGAGACATTGAAATAGATAATAGGGCTAAATAGTGTGTAGTGCAGCTATTGCCGCCATGCGGCTACTCACTAGCCCTTATTAGTGCCAGGCGAAGGGGGAATGCCATGGAGACACTGCAACAAAGGTAAAAATGAACGTATTTACTACTATTTACCACCATATGTATAACAGATGTCCCAGTTATTAGAGATACCTAAGCGGATTACTCACTCAGTACTCCCACGGTGAATGGTCCAATGATGCTGAATCGCTGCATTGGCAGCAAACAACAGCTGGATCTAAAAAAATCGGGGGTAATATATGAGAGAAGTTGTTCCATACGGCCCCAATGTTCGTTTATCTCCCTAGTGCACTCACCGTTCCCCCCGCCAGAACTCCGGATACAACAGTCAATGTCTGCGTCTGCAGTGGCAGATCACAGACTGGGCCCGCCGACGCTGGTCTAAAAAGTCCCGCGTCCCGCCCTCCCATGATGTCAGAAGCGTGCGCTTCCATCGGGAGAACGCCCCTCAAGTCATGTGATGCATGCTGCGAGGGAATCTCCCCGCCCGCTCAGGCCGCCCACGCCGGTCATGTGACTGTGACGTCACACGCAGGCGTAGAGCGTCCCGTCCCCTGCCAGGACCTGACAAAGAATGCAGGTCCATAGGGTGAGCGGTGGAGCGCCGCTGTCCACGGTGCTGACCATGGTATTAGTGATGCAGCCGAGTCATTAGGACACAGGCACATCAATCCTATTTCTGGCTATGTAAATAAAGAACTGGTATACGTGGCAAGGCAAAGGGGGACCAGGATCGACTTAGGAAGGGCAAAGGATAGGTCCTATAGGTAGGGGATATATGGGAGGTTACTTATAACTGCGAGATGATTATTGTAACGGGATAAAGATACTTGTATTGGTCTTTACAGGGCCTAACTGCCCCTATTAACCCCTGCTCTAGACCCTATGCCTAGGTGGGGTGGCCGCCCTAAAAAGGGCGGTCCCACTCGGGAACCTATATTAGTTATCCCTATCGTTCTCCCTCACTATCTGATGGATCTTCCTTGATGGTCTACTAAGACCCTCCCTTACTACCTGGCATACCATCAGAGTGGGTTTAACCCTATGGTTGCAAGGACGGGCGGCATCAGGGAGGGAATGTGGGAGTACCAGTGGGGGAGGGGGGGGGGGGGGCGCGGAGCAGGGGAATGGGGGGGGGGGGGGGGGGAAGAGAGGAGAAAAGAAAAGAGGACACACAACCTGGAACCTTGCTGTTTCAGGTAACACAGGGCATAAATAGGGAAAGATGGTGTATAGCCCTACAGATTTATATAAAGCAGGAAAAACTCTGTTGCTCATTTATACCCCCAGGTGCAGTGGTCTGGAGGGTATAAATCCACCTGCATTCCTTTTGCAAAAGGACCTTATTGAAGTCCCCTCCCCGTGGTGACCGTTTGACTAGTTCTATACCCACAAAGGAGAGTTGCCCTGTGTTACCTACTCGGCATGAATTGACATGGTGAGCCATGGGGGTATCCCTGTGATTTCGGATGTCCCCCAGGTGTTCCAGAATCCTCTTGCGAAACTCCCTATAGGTTTTGCCCACATACTGGGCTGAACAAGGGCACGTCACCAGGTATATAACCCCTCTAGAGCTACAGTTAATAAACTGTTTAATCTCGTATATGTTGTTAGTCCTATTACTGCTGAACGTTAGCGTCTTGGTGACATTCACACATGCCTTACAGTGCCCGCATCTATAGCAACCAACCGTACTTGTGGCGTTAAGCCAGGTGCGTGCCTGTGGTTCGGGCATAAGGTGGCTGTGTGTCACCAAGTCACCAATACTTTGACCCTTCCTATAGGTGATTTGGGGGCGATCTCCTACAATGTCTGCCAAGTCAGGGTCCATCCTCAAAATGCTCCAATACCTCTGGAACACCTCTTTTACTTTGGCTGACTCACTGTCAAAAGTCCCTATCATCCGGATAATTCTATCCGAGACTTCCATGGTTTTAGGTATCAACAGTTGCGATCTAGATTTTTTGCTCGCCTCTTTGTATGCCGCCCTGAGGATATGATCTGGATATCCCCTCTCCTGAAATCTAGTTCTTAGATCATTCGCCTGCCTCTAATAGTCTGTCCTTTTGCATGCACTTACTAGTCATTGCTCCCACTAGCCAGAAACCTACTCCACACTGATGAGGGGCAAAAACCCCGAAACAGCTGTCTGTGGATGGATACCTTGCTGAGGTGGTTTCCTTGATTGGAGAACACTTTGACTTGGTTGTTCCTTCCCGGAGGGAAGGTCTGGCTAGTTCACTGACGTCGAGACATGTGATGGTGTCTCTGCAGTGTTCTTTTGCATATTCGATTTCCCAGGGGGCAATGTTCTAGAATACACTGACGTTGAGACATGTGATGGTGTCTCTGCGGTGTTTTGGTTGATCTCCCTGAGGTCAACCAGCGTCCTTTTGCATGCACTTACTAGTCATTGCTCCCACTAGCCAGAAACCTACTCCACACTGATGAGGGGCAAAAACCCCGAAACAGCTGTCTGTGGATGGATACCTTGCTGAGGTGGTTTCCTTGATTGGAGAACACTTTGACTTGGTTGTTCCTTCCCGGAGGGAAGGTCTGGCTAGTTCACTGACGTCGAGACATGTGATGGTGTCTCTGCAGTGTTCTTTTGCATATTCGATTTCCCAGGGGGCAATGTTCTAGAATACACTGACGTTGAGACACGTGATGGTGTCTCTGCGGTGTTTTGGTTGATCTCCCTGAGGTCAACCAGCGTCCTTTTGCATGCACTTACTAGTCATTGCTCCCACTAGCCAGAAACCTACTCCACACTGATGAGGGGCAAAAACCCCGAAACAGCTGTCTGTGGATGGATACCTTGCTGAGGTGGTTTCCTTGATTGGAGAACACTTTGACTTGGTTGTTCCTTCCCAGAGGGAAGGTCTGGCTAGTTCACTGACGTTGAGACATGTGATGGTGTCTCTGCAGTGTTCTTTTGCATGTTGGAGGATAAGGACACGTACGAGACACTGCAACATAACCCCACTGACACATATAAAAGGGAATTGCTGGAGATACTTAATGCAGCCAAACAGGAGCGTCTCCTAGATGATAATGAATATAAATTTTTGGTGCCAAGGGTCCCCACGATACCAACGTTCTACGCTCTGCCTAAAGTACATAAGGGGACGAGGCCCCTAAAAGGCAGACCGATTGTCTCAGGTATAGGGAGCATTGCGCAGAACGTTGGTATATATATTGACAAGGTCCTTAGAAATTTTGTTCACTCCTTACCGTCCTACACCAGAGACACGATGGACTTGCTCCAGAAACTGGAAGGACTAACAATTGATTCCAATACCACTCTGGCCAGCATTGATGTTGAGGCCCTTTATTCCTCGATACCACATGAAATGGGTTTAAAGGCGGTTGACTACTTTCTCTCCTCTAGGGGAACTCAATTCAGGGCTCATAACAATTTCATATTACAATTATTGGAGTACACATTAACAAGAAATTACTTCATGTTCGAGGGGAAGATATACCACCAGCTCAGGGGCACCGCAATGGGGAGCCCGTGTGCCCCCACGTATGCAAACTTGCTCCTGGGCTGGTGGGAGGCCACCATATCCCTCTCGGATGAAAGGGAGTGTTTTAGCGAGAAGGTCCTGCAGTGGTCGCGATATATAGACGACATTTTTATTTTGTGGGAGGGATCGTCTATGGATTTTGCCAAATATGTTGATCTACTTAACAATAATACGATTGGTCTCCATTTTACTTTTGAAACCAATCCTTCCAGCCTGCCGTTCTTGGATGTTAGAATTACGAAGACCGCGTCGGGGGGGGTTGGAGACCACCATCTTTAGGAAGGACACTGCTACCAACAGTCTCCTGAGATGGGAGAGTTGTCATCCAGCCCCCCTGAAACGAGGTATTCCTAAAGGGCAGTATTTACGCCTCAAAAGGAATTGTTCCAATGAGACAGACTATAAGAGGCAGGCGAATGATCTAAGAACTAGATTTCAGGAGAGGGGATATCCAGATCATATCCTCAGGGCGGCATACAAAGAGGCGAGCAAAAAATCTAGATCGCAACTGTTGATACCTAAAACCATGGAAGTCTCGGATAGAATTATCCGGATGATAGGGACTTTTGACAGTGAGTCAGCCAAAGTAAAAGAGGTGTTCCAGAGGTATTGGAGCATTTTGAGGATGGACCCTGACTTGGCAGACATTGTAGGAGATCGCCCCCAAATCACCTATAGGAAGGGTCAAAGTATTGGTGACTTGGTGACACACAGCCACCTTATGCCCGAACCACAGGCACGCACCTGGCTTAACGCCACAAGTACGGTTGGTTGCTATAGATGCGGGCACTGTAAGGCATGTGTGAATGTCACCAAGACGCTAACGTTCAGCAGTAATAGGACTAACAACATATACGAGATTAAACAGTTTATTAACTGTAGCTCTAGAGGGGTTATATACCTGGTGACGTGCCCTTGTTCAGCCCAGTATGTGGGCAAAACCTATAGGGAGTTTCGCAAGAGGATTCTGGAACACCTGGGGGACATCCGAAATCACAGGGATACCCCCATGGCTCACCATGTCAATTCATGCCGAGTAGGTAACACAGGGCAACTCTCCTTTGTGGGTATAGAACTAGTCAAACGGTCACCACGGGGAGGGGACTTCAATAAGGTCCTTTTGCAAAAGGAATGCAGGTGGATTTATACCCTCCAGACCACTGCACCTGGGGGTATAAATGAGCAACAGAGTTTTTCCTGCTTTATATAAATCTGTAGGGCTATACACCATCTTTCCCTATTTATGCCCTGTGTTACCTGAAACAGCAAGGTTCCAGGTTGTGTGTCCTCTTTTCTTTTCTTTTCTCCTCTCTTCCCCCCCCCCCCATTCCCCTGCTCCGCGCCCCCCCCCCCCTCCCCCACTGGTACTCCCACATTCCCTCCCTGATGCCGCCCGTCCTTGCAACCATAGGGTTAAACCCACTCTGATGGTATGCCAGGTAGTAAGGGAGGGTCTTAGTAGACCATCAAGGAAGATCCATCAGATAGTGAGGGAGAACGATAGGGATAACTAATATAGGTTCCCGAGTGGGACCGCCCTTTTTAGGGCGGCCACCCCACCTAGGCATAGGGTCTAGAGCAGGGGTTAATAGGGGCAGTTAGGCCCTGTAAAGACCAATACAAGTATCTTTATCCCGTTACAATAATCATCTCGCAGTTATAAGTAACCTCCCATATATCCCCTACCTATAGGACCTATCCTTTGCCCTTCCTAAGTCGATCCTGGTCCCCCTTTGCCTTGCCACGTATACCAGTTCTTTATTTACATAGCCAGAAATAGGATTGATGTGCCTGTGTCCTAATGACTCGGCTGCATCACTAATACCATGGTCAGCACCGTGGACAGCGGCGCTCCACCGCTCACCCTATGGACCTGCATTCTTTGTCAGGTCCTGGCAGGGGACGGGACGCTCTACGCCTGCGTGTGACGTCACAGTCACATGACCGGCGTGGGCGGCCTGAGCGGGCGGGGAGATTCCCTCGCAGCATGCATCACATGACTTGAGGGGCGTTCTCCCGATGGAAGCGCACGCTTCTGACATCATGGGAGGGCGGGACGCGGGACTTTTTAGACCAGCGTCGGCGGGCCCAGTCTGTGATCTGCCACTGCAGACGCAGACATTGACTGTTGTATCCGGAGTTCTGGCGGGGGGAACGGTGAGTGCACTAGGGAGATAAACGAACATTGGGGCCGTATGGAACAACTTCTCTCATATATTACCCCCGATTTTTTTAGATCCAGCTGTTGTTTGCTGCCAATGCAGCGATTCAGCATCATTGGACCATTCACCGTGGGAGTACTGAGTGAGTAATCCGCTTAGGTATCTCTAATAACTGGGACATCTGTTATACATATGGTGGTAAATAGTAGTAAATACGTTCATTTTTACCTTTGTTGCAGTGTCTCCATGGCATTCCCCCTTCGCCTGGCACTAATAAGGGCTAGTGAGTAGCCGCATGGCGGCAATAGCTGCACTACACACTATTTAGCCCTATTATCTATTTCAATGTCTCCCGGTTTGAAAGAGTAGACACATAAAAGTACAGAACCACTGTCACCGGGATTATATTGCAACTATACGATTATCTGTATTGGTACTTATTAGTATACTATCCACCTAGTGGCGTGTTTGCTAATCTATAATACGATTATCTGTATTGGTACTTATTAGTATATGTATCCACCTAGTGGCGTGTTTGCTAATCTATAATACGATTATCTGTATTGGTACTTATTAGTATACTATCCACCTAGTGGCGTGTTTGCTAATCTCACTCCCCTGATGACGCCATGATAACCAGTGGCAGAAACGCGTTGGGAGATTATTACGTATTTTTGGGATACTGACGTGAGGCTGTATAGCCTCAGTACCGACAATCTAATCTGCTGGTTTCTACGCATTCCGGATGTGCGATGATCCAACAGAACTGTAGATATTAGTAATTTTGGTGATGGGCACACTTTACATGGGTGCATTTTAACCAGATTATTAAAAGTTATGTTTTAGGCACTATTCCTTTTCATATATGATATCCTGAGTTACAAGACTGACAGGGGAGCCGGACGACTGCGGAGCTGACTGTAACTGGTGATAGGCTAATGGGGAAACGGTCTGCATGGCTGGCTTTTTGCCATGTTTTGGTTTGGGAAGGGACGTTCTTTCAGGCAGATTCCACTTACGGCCGGATGGAAGACATTGATGGCCTGAACAGCGGCGCGTCCCTTCTGCTTGTAGCCAAACACCAGATCGATCCAGTGGCACATGGTCTGCGACACGTAGTCGGACTCCAGGGCTTGTCGATGGATCAGGATGAAAAGACGAGGATCGTTCCGCGCCCAAGGTGGAAGATTAACGTGATTGACACGTTCTCCGTTCTGACGCAGCCCGAAATCAAAGCCTGAGGAAGGGAAATAAGAAGACTGATGAAAGGAGCTGCCCGGCTGGGGATAGTACCCCGCCCTGCTGCCCAATGATCAGCTGATCAATGCCACATGTGCCAACACCGGGCCGGGATCATCGGTAACATGGCACGGACGCTGGGGGAGATACGGGGCTCCGTCATGTGTATAAATGGGGGGGGGGATACGGCCTGAGCCAAACACTCACTGTACAGCTGGGGGAGATACCGGGCCCCGTCATGTGTATAAATGGGGGGGGGGGGGGGGGGGGGGGAGATACGGCCTGAGCCAAACACTCACTGCACAGCTGGGGTAGATACCGGGCCCCGTCATGTGTATAAATGGGGGGGGGGGGATACGGCCTGAGCCAAACACTCACTGCACAGCTGGGGTAGATACCGGGCCCCGTCATGTGTATAAACGGGGGGGATACGGCCTGAGCCAAACACTCACTGCACAGCTGGGGTAGATACCGGGCCCCGTCATGTGTATAAATGGGGGGGGGGGGGAGATACGGCCTGAGCCAAACACTCACTGCACAGCTGGGGTAGATACCGGGCCCCGTCATGTGTATAAACGGGGGGGATACGGCCTGAGCCAAACACTCACTGTACAGCTGGGGGAGATACCGGGCCCCGTCATGTGTATAAATGGGGGGGGGGATACGGCCTGAGCCAAACACTCACTGTACAGCTGGGGGAGATACCGGGCCCCGTCATGTGTATAAATGGGGGGAGGGGGGGGGGGGAGATACGGCCTGAGCCAAACACTCACTGCACAGCTGGGGGAGATACCGGGCCCCGTCATGTGTATAAATGGGGGGGGGGATACGGCCTGAGCCAAACACTCACTGTACAGCTGGGGGAGATACCGGGCCCCGTCATGTGTATAAATGGGGGGGGGGGGGGATACGGCCTGAGCCAAACACTCACTGCACAGCTGGGGGAGATACCGGGCCCCGTCATGTGTATAAATGGGGGGAGGGGGGGGGGGGAGATACGGCCTGAGCCAAACACTCACTGCACAGCTGGGGGAGATACCGGGCCCCGTCATGTGTATAAATGGGGGGGGGGGGGGGGATACGGCCTGAGCCAAACACTCACTGCACAGCTGGGGGAGATACCGGGCCCCGTCATGTGTATAAATGGGGGGGGGGGGATACGGCCTGAGCCAAACACTCACTGCACAGCTGGGGGAGATACCGGGCCCCGTCATGTGTATAAATGGGGGGGGGGGGGGGGATACGGCCTGAGCCAAACACTCACTGTACAGCTAGGGGAGATACCGGGCCCCGTCATGTGTATAAATGGGGGGGGGGGGGGGATACGGCCTGAGCCAAACACTCACTGTACAGCTGGGGGAGATACCGGGCCCCGTCATGTGTATAAATGGGGGGGGGGGGGATACGGCCTGAGCCAAACACTCACTGCACAGCTGGGGGAGATACCGGGCCCCGTCATGTGTATAAATGGGGGGGGGGGGGGGATACGGCCTGAGCCAAACACACACTGCACAGCTGGGGGAGATACCGGGCCCCGTCATGTGTATAAATGGGGGGGGGGGGGGGGGGATACGGCCTGAGCCAAACACTCACTGTACAGCTGGGGGAGATACCGGGCCCCGTCATGTGTATAAATGGGGGGGGGGGGATACGGCCTGAGCCAAACACTCACTGCACAGCTGGGGGAGATACGGCCTGAGCCAAACACTCACTGCACAGCTGGGGGAAGAGTCAGTGTAATACATGA
This sequence comes from Dendropsophus ebraccatus, assembly GCF_027789765.1. Taxonomy (NCBI): domain Eukaryota; kingdom Metazoa; phylum Chordata; class Amphibia; order Anura; family Hylidae; genus Dendropsophus; species Dendropsophus ebraccatus. Next base: position 74,938,716 of record NC_091468.1, on the reverse strand, counting down.
AGGGATATACATACATATATGTATATACACATATACACACACACATATTTATATATATACACACACACACACACACACACCATACATATATATATATATATTATATATATATATATATATATATATATATATATATACACATACATACATACACACACACACACACACACACACACTAGCGATTCCTTCCATACTTGTTGCTATCTATTCAGTCTCCCTTCCCCAGTTCTCAGCTGCTGCTTTCTGCTGAAGATACAGAAATCTGTGTGTCAGCTTATCTCTTTGTCTCCCCCTCCTCCCTTCTGACAAAGCTGTATCTGCACTCTGTAATGCCGGGAGGAGTAATCACAGTAAGATCACCAGTAACTTAACCTTGGATTAACCCTCTCAGCATTACAGAGTGCAGATACAGCCGGCCAGGCACCTGTTTACATCAGTCGTCCCAGAAGGGAGGGGGAGACAGAGAGAACGGCTCACCGATTTCTGTATCTTCAGCAGAAAGCAGCAGCTAAGAACTGGGGGAAGGAGACTGATAAGGTGATGAATGTATGGAAGGCATTGTGAGTCTCCGGGAGGAATCACTCAGCGTGCCCCTTTAATAACTAACACGTGATAAAAGATGTAACATACCTTCTCGGTTTACTAAAAACTCTGGTAAATAGAAGAATTCTGGAATCAACTCTTTTACATCGGTCATTGATTCATAAGAGGATAATCGCCAGGTGGTGTTCATGGAATGGAAGGTTCTGTCCGGAATGTCAAAGCTCTGATCTGCAATGGAAGGATATGAAAGACAAAGGAACATCAAGACCTACTGCATTTAAAGGGGTATTCCTACCTGCCTGTCATCCTGTATACAGGGAATGGGGGGGGGGGGGGAACGAGCCGATCATATGGGGGGGGAACGAGCCGATCATATGAGGGGATAACAAGCCAATCACATGGGGGGGATAACAAGCCAATCACATGGGGGGATAACGAGCCGATCACCTGGGGTATTTAAATTGTCCACCAAGTGACAGCTGAGCCATGGAAACATCGGTGGGGTCTGAGGTAGGTATGGATACACTGTACATAGAGGGTGTATATATATATATATATATATATATATATATATATATATATATATATACACACACACACATACACTAATGTTCAAAAGTTTGGGGTCACCCAACCAATTTAGTGTTTTCCATGAAAAGTCCCACTTCTTCACCACCGTACGTTGTGAAATGATTAGTAAATAGAGACAAGACATTGACAAGGTTAGAAATACTGATTTGTATGGGAAATAACATTGTTCTTCCATCACACTTTGCTTCCGTCCCAGAATCCTCCTTTTGCAGCGATTCCAGCATTGCACACCTTTAGAGTGACAAGTTGGGGTAAGGGGCCTCCCGGCGAGGAACCATAAGGGGGGTCTCTGCGACCACGACCGGGTGGTTGCTAGAGGGATTTAAATATAATGGGGATAGTAGTGGTTCAATATCATGAGGGAGCTAAACATGGCTGCTAGAGCTAGTGGAGTGGGTGGGCTTAGCTGGGGGGCTTTGTGTAGAGACAAAGAGAAATAGCTAGGCGGGGGGAATACCTGTGGGAGGTATGCCAGGTGAGATAGGTGTGAGAGGGGGTGGAGTTATGAGAATAAAAGGAGAGTGAGTGTGAGTTAGGACAAGCACTTTTTTGCAGGTCCCACCCACCCACCCTGTTTGTTATCAAGGTTTTTTGTACTACTGTGTTTGTTACGGTTTTTATAGTGTTGCAGGTTCAATGTTTATGTAAGGCGGAAATCACGCCCCCCTTTTCGGTTGGTTCCATTTGGTGAGGGGCCCCTTGCCGTGGTTCGGCTAGGCGGCAGGCTGCGGTCAATGGGGGAGGAATGGCCTAGGCGGGTCACCCTCACCCTCACCTTGGTTCCTGGGGAAAAGGAGGGCGTGATTTGTGTCGGGCCTCCCCATGTGTATTTAAGTTGTAATAAAATGCAGCATACGCTGCAAAATTTTTGCCAAAATGTGTGTGTGTGTTATTTAATTTTGTATCATGTAAGTTTTAGCTAAGGGAGGGAGTGGAGTTAGCAGGTTCCCCCCTTAGGCATTCTAGCTATTAATCTGTTGGGGTAAGCTGGAGAAATTGCCCCCCACGCTTCTAGAAGCAGCTCCCACAAGTGGGATTGGTTGGATGGGCACTTCTGGCGTACCATACGGTCCAGCTGCTCCCACAATGGGGTGGTGATCTGGTGACTGCGCTGGCCACTCCATTCCCTAGGATAGAATACCAGCTGCCGCTTCTACTGGAAATAGTTCTTGCACAATTTGGAGGTGTTTAGGGTCATTGTCCTGTTGTAGGATGAAATTGGCTCCAACCAAGCGCTGCCCACTGGGTATGGCATGGCGGTGCAGAGTGATGGCCTTCCTTATTCACAATCCCTTTTACCCTGTACAAATCTCCCCCCTTACCAGCACCAACCCCAGACCATCACATGACCTCCACCATGTATAACAGATGGCGTCAGGCATTCTTCCAGCATCTTCTCATTTCTTCTGCGTCTCACAAACCTTCTTCTTTGTCATCCAAACACCTCAAACTTGGATTCATCCGTCCACAACACTTTTTCCAGTCTTCCTCTGCCCAATCTCTGTGTTCTTTTGCCCATCTTACTCTTTTTCTTTTATTGGCCAGTCTCAGATATGGCTTTTTCTTTGCCACTCTGCCCTGAAGCCCAAAATCCGGCAGCCGCCTCTTCCCTGTAGATGGTGACACTGGTGTTTTGCGGGTCCTATGTAATGAAGATGCCAGTTGGGGACCTGTGAGGCGTCTGTTTCTCACACTAGAGACTCTAATGTGCTGATCTTCTTGCTTAGTTGTGCAACGCAGCCTCCCACTTCTTTTTCTACTCTGGTTAGAGCCTGTTTGTGCTGTTCTCTGAAGGGAGTAGTACACACCGTTGTAGAAAATCTTCAATTTCTTAGCAATTTCTCGCATGGAATAGCCTTCATTTCTAAGAACAAGAATAGACTGTCGAGTTTCAGATGAAAGTTCTCTTTTTCTGGCCATTTTGAGCGTTTAATTGACCCCACAAATGTGATGATCCAGAAACACAATCTGCTCAAAGGAAGGTCAGTTTTGTAGCTTCTGTAACCAGCTAGACTGTTTTCAGATGTGTGAACATGATTGCACAAGGGTTTTCTAATCATCAATTAGCCTTCTGAGCCAATGAGCAAACACATTGTACCATTAGAAGACTGGAGTGATAGTTGCTGGAAATGGGCCTCTATACACCTATGTAGATATTGCACCAAAAACCAGACATTTGCAGCTAGAATAGTCACTTACCACATTAGCAATGTATAGAGTGGGTTGGTTTAAGTTAGGACTAGTTTAAAGTTATCTTCATTGAAAAGTACAGTGATTTTCCTTCAAAAATAAGGACATTTCAATGTGACCCCAAACTTTTGAACGGTAGTGTATATATTTCCCTCCCCCCTCTCTCTCTTCCCCATCCCCTCCCCCCTCTTTCACTCTCCCCCATCCCCTCACCCCCTCTCTCTCCTCTTTCCCTCTCCCCAACCCCCCTTCTTTCCCTTCCCCCTCTCTCACTCTCCCCCATCCCCCTTCTTTCCCTCCCCCCTCTTTCTATCCCCATCCCCTCCCCCTCCTCCTCTCTCTATCCCCCATCCCCTCCCCCCTTTTTTCCCTCCCCCCCTCTCTCTCACCCATCCCCTCCCCCCTCTTTCTCATTTTCCCCCTTTCCCTCCCCCCTCTTTCCCTCTCCTCCCCCCCTCTCTCTCTCTCCCCTATCCCCTCCCCCCTTCTTCCCCCCCCCCTCTCTCCCCCATCCCCTCCCCCCCTCTCTTCCTCTCACTCTCCCCCTACACCCCCCCCCCCCTTTTTCTCCATGATGCCTGGTGAGTACAGGCGGGATCAGCAGGACACTAACCTTGATATGCCAGGAACATCTTGGTGAATGGCGGCAATCTGACCAGGAAGTGGAGCACGGTGCCGCTGTTGGAGTAGTGTGAGCCGTAGTGATATGGCTGCACCGGGGGCATCGGGTCATCTTCTCTATCGGCTTTACTGTACTCGTCTTCCAGATACTGAAAGGAAAACATGGAAGTTCAGACAGGATCCTGGATCTACACAATGTAAAGTGTCACCGTTATAGAGAGAAGGAGCTGAGCCGATACACGATGTAGTGTCACCGTTACCGAGAGAGGGACAGGAGCCGCGAGCCGATACACGATGTAAAGTGTCCCCATTACCGAGAGAAGGAGCGGAGCCGCAAGCCGATACACGATGTAAAGTGTCACCTTTACCGAGAGAAGGAGAGGAGCCGCAAGCCGATACACGATGTAAAGTGTCACTGGTACTGAAAGAAGGAGCGGAGCCGATACACGATTTAAAGTGTCACCGCTACCGAGAGAAGGACCGGAGCCGCAAGCAGATACACAATGTAAAGTGTCACTGGTACCAAGAGATGGAGCAGAGCCGCGAGCCGATACACGATGGAAAGTGTCACCGTTACCGAGAGAAGGAGAGAAGCCGCAAGCCGATACACGATGAAAGTGTCACCGTTACCGATAGAAGGACAGGAACCGCTAGCCGATACATGATGTAAAGTTTCCACGTTACCGAGAGAAGGAGCGGAGCCGCGAGCCGATACACAATGTAAAATGTCACCGTTACCAAAAGGAGGAGCGGAGCCGCGAGCCGATACACGATGGAAAGTGTCACTGGTACTAAGAGATGGAGCAGAGCCGCGAGCCGATACACAATGGAAAGTGTCACCGTTACCGAGAGAAGGACCGGAGCCACGAGCCGATGCACGATGTAAAATGTCACTGGTACCGAGAGGAGGACTGGAGCAGCGAGCCGATACACAATGTAAAATGTCACCGTTACCAAAAGTAGGAGCGGAGCCGCGAGCCGATACACGATGGAAAGTGTCACTGGTACCAAGAGATGGAGCAGAGCCGCGAGCCGCTACACAATGGAAAGTGTCACCGTTACCGAGAGAAGGAGAGGAGCCGCAAGCCGATACACGATGTAAAGTGTCACTGGTACCAAGAGATGGAGCAGAGCCGCGAGCCGATACACGATGGAAAATGTTACCGTTACCGAGAGAAGGAGAGAAGCCGCAAGCCGATACACGATGGAAAATGTTACCGTTACCGAGAGAAGGACAGGAACCGCGAGCCAATACACAATGTAAAGTGTCCCCGTTACCGAGAGAAGGACCGGAGCCGCGAGCCGATGCACGATGTAAAGTGTCACTGGTACCAAGAGATAGAGCGGAGCCGCGAGCCGATACACAATGTAAAGTGTCACTGTTACCGAGAGGAGGACGGGAGTCGCAAGCGTATACACGATGTAAAGTGTCACGGTTACCAAGAGAAGGACCGGGGCCGCGAGCCGCGAGCCAATACACAATGTAAAGTGTCACCGTTACCGAGAGAAGGACCGGCGCCGCGAGCCGATACACGATGTAAAGTGTCACTGGTACCGAGAGAAGGAGAGGAGCCGCAAGCCGATACACGATGTAAAGTGTCACAGTTACCAAGAGAAGGACCAGGGCCGCGAGCCAAGAGCAGATACACGATGGAAAGTGTCACCGCTACCGAGAGAAGGACCGGAGCCGCAAGCAGATACACAATGTAAAGTGTCACTGGTACCAAGAGATGGAGCAGAGCCACAAGCCGATACACGATGGAAAGTGTCCCCGTTACCGAGAGAAGGAGAGAAGCCGCAAGCCGATACACAATGAAAGTGTCACCGTTACCGATAGAAGGACAGGAACTGCGAGCCGATACACGATGTAAAGTGTCACTGTTACCGAGAGAAGGACCGGAGCCGCGAGCCGATACACAATGTAAAGTGTCACCATTAACGAGAGAAGGACCTGAGCCGCAAGCCAATACACGATGTAAAGTGTCACCGTTTCCGAGAGAAGGACCGGAGCTGATACACGATGTAAAGTGTCACCGGACCAGAGCCGCGAGCAGATATACGATGTTAAGTGTTACCGCTACCGAGAGAAAGAGAAAAGCCGCAAGCCGATACACGATGTAAAGTGTCACCGGACTGGAGCTGCAAGCAGATATACAATGTAAAGTGTCACCGTTCCTGAGAGAAGGAGCGGAGCCGCGGGCCCATACATGATGTAAAGTGTCACTGTACCGAGAGGAGGACTGGAGCCGATACACAATGTAAAGTGTCACCGTTACCGAGAGAAGGACCGGAGCCAAGAGCCAATACACAATGTAAAGTGTCACTGGTACCGAAAGAAGGAGCGGAGCCGATACACGATGTAAAATGTCACCGTTACCGAGAGAAGGAGCGGAGTCGCGATCCGATACACGATGTAAAGTGTCACTGGTACCGAAAGAAGGAGCGGAGCCGATACACGATGCAAAGTGTCACCGTTACCGAGAGAAGGACCGGAGCCGCAAGCCGATACACGATGTAAAGTGTCACTGGTACCAAGAGATGGAGCAGAGCCGCGAGCCAAAACACGATGGAAAGTGTCACCGTTACCGAGAGAAGGAGAGGAGCCGCAAGCCGATACACGATGTAAAGTGTCACTGTTACCGAGAGAAGGAGAGAAGCCGCAAGCCGATACATAATGTAAAGTGTCACCGTTACCGAGAGAAGGACCGGAGACGGGAGCCGATACACGAGAAACACGATTAGATGGGAAACACCTGGACGGCCGATACTATAAATACACAAAGGACCAATAGGAATCCAATTATTACCTGAGACTACAAAGTGTCAGATTTATAAGTATAAAACAAGCTTTATTAGTGACGGGAAAAACACTCAAACACGGCCACAAGCCGAGCGTGTAAGTTAGCCAGCGGGAGAGGATGGCACTCAAAGGGTTACAGAACACTAGCAGATGCACAAACATACACGGACGCACATCAGACATACACGGATGCACAGACTAAGGGCGGGTTCACACTACGGAATTCTCGCGGACAAGGTCCGCGGAATTACGTCAGTTGTCCGCCCGCACGGGCACGCGCTTTTCCGCCGGCCACATAGACACCATTCTATGGGCCGGCGTATTCTGCGATCCGCTAAAAGAAGTGACATGACACTTCTTTCAACGTATAGCGGAATACGCCAGCCCATAGAATGGTGTCTATGGGGCCGGCGGAATGGCGCCCAGATGTGCGGGTGGACAGCTGACGGAATTCCGCGGACATTATCCGCGAGAATTCCGTAGTGTGAACCCGCCCTAAGAGAGCGGAACCTAGCTATGTAATATAGAGAGTAGTCTAGCTGTGTATGGGCGGGTTCACATTACGGAATTCTCGCGGACAATGTCCGCGGAATTCCGTCAGCTGTCCACCCGCACGGGCACGCGCTTTTCCGCCGGCTCCATAGACACCATTCTATGGGCCGGCATATTCCGCGATCCGCTGAAAGAAGTGACATGACACTTCTTTCAGCGTATAGTGGAATACGCCGGCCCATAGAATGGTGTCTATGGGGCCGGCAAAAAGGCGCCCAGATGTGCGGGCGGACAGCTGACGGAATTCCGCGGACATTGTTCGCGAGAATTCCGTAGTGTGAACCCGCCCTAATAGAGACACGGCCCTCCATACATCACCCCAGGGCACGGTATAATGTCCGTGTATGGGGGGGGTATACAGTACGACACGGCAGTCCATACATCACCCCAGAGCGCAGTATAATGTCCGTGTATGGGGGGGGGTATACAGTACGACACGGCCCTCCATACATCACCCCAGGGCACGGTATAATGTCCGTGTATTGGGGGGGTATACAGTACAACACGGCCCTCCATACATCACCGCAGGGCGCGGTATAATGTCCGTGTATTGGGGGGGTATACAGTACAACACGGCCCTCCATACATCACCGCAGGGCGCGGTATAATGTCCGTGTATGGGGGGGGTATACAGTAAGACACGGCCCTCCATACATTACCGCAGGGCGCGGTATAATGTCCGTGTATTGGGGGGGTATACAGTACAACACGGCCCTCCATACATCACCGCAGGGCGCGGTATAATGTCCGTGTATTGGGGGGGTATACAGTACAACACGGCCCTCCATACATCACCGCAGGGCGCGGTATAATGTCCGTGTATTGGGGGGGGGGGTATACAGTACAACACGGCCCTCCATACATCACCGCAGGGCACGATATAATGTCCGTGTGGGGGGGGGAGTATACAGTACAACACGGCCCTCCATACATCACCGCAGGGCGCGGTATAATGTCCGTGTATGGGGGGGGGGTATACAGTACGACACGGCCCTCCATACATCACCGCAGGGCGCGGTATAATGTCCGTGTAGGGGGGGGGAGTATACAGTACAACACGGCCCTCCATACATCACCGCAGGGCGCGGTATAATGTCCGTGTACAGGGGTATATTTAGTATATGGTGTATGTAACATTACTGGAAATACCATCTGCACATCCATAGAAGGAGCCGGAAGATCTGGCAGCGGGAGCGGCAGGGAACCTTCTCTCCATTATACAGGGACGGCGTCATCAACGTTTCCTCTTACTGATCAGAGTCAGATACTAAAACTTGTTCTTATTCTAATCTGTTTCTATTTTCTAAATGCAATTTCTTTTATGTCACTTTTTGTACATTGTTATGGGGGCGGCCATCTTGTCTGGGCTGTTCTTAACAGCATTTAATGACCTGTTTTACAGTAAGACTCATGGACATAGATGACAATAGACAGACTCTGTTCCTTAGTGATGAATGTGAGACATTACTAAGCGAGCTCCGTGACCTGTGAATAGGTCGTTCCACAGGGAGCTGCTATTGTCTCCTTTATCTACTGGTGGTATGTGATGCTGCAATACTGTAGATCACTTTACTGCAGCCTCGGCTCCATGTCCGCTCTATGCAGTGGCCGTTCCCCAGCCCGGCTCCATGTCCGCTCTATGCAGTGGCCGTTCCCCAGCCTGGCTCCATGTCCGCTCTATGCAGTGGCCGTTCCCCAGCCCGGCTCCATGTCCACTCTATGCAGTGGCCGTTCCCCAGCCTCGGCTCCATATCCGCTCTATGCAGTGGCCTTCCCCCAACGAGGCTTGTGGTACTCTCTATGCAGTGGCCGTCCCCCAGCACAGCTCCATGTTCTCTCTATGTTCGCTCTATGCAGTGGCCGTTCCCCAGTCTGGCTCCATGTCCTAGCTATGCAGTGGCCGTTCCCCAGTGCGGCTCCATGTCCTCTCTATGCAGTGGCCGTTCCCCAGTGCGGCTCCATGTCCTCTCTATGCAGTGGCCGTTCCCCAGCCTCGGCTCCATATCCTTTCTATGTTGTGTGTTTTAATAGATAGCTTTAGTATTTGACCCCTGGTGTGACCTGCGCTCAACGTTACCTATGTTCTGGAGTGCTACAGGCTGAGGTGCGATCACTATATTATATATACAGGCTGAGGTGCGATCACTATATTATATATACAGGCTGAGGTGCGATCACTATATTATATATACAGGCTGCGGTGCGATCACTATATTATATATACAGGCAGCGGTGCGATCACTATATTATATATACAGGCTGCGGTGCGATCACTATATTATATATACAGGCTGCGGTGCGATCACTATATTATATATACAGGCTGCGGTGCGATCACTATATTATATATACAGGCTGCGGTGCGATCACTATATTATATATACAGGCTGCGGTGCGATCACTATATTATATATACAGGCAGCGGTGCGATCACTATATTATATATACAGGCTGCGGTGCGATCACTATATTATATATACAGGCTGCGGTGCGATCACTATATTATATATACAGGCTGCGGTGCGATCACTATATTATATATACAGACTGCGGTGCGATCACTATATTATATATACAGGCTGCGGTGCGATCACTATATTATATATACAGGCTGCGGTGCGATCACTATATTATATATACAGTCTGCGGTGCGATCACTATATTATATATACAGGCTGAGGTGCGATCACTATATTATATATACAGGCTGCGGTGCGATCACTATATTATATATACAGGCTGCGGTGCGATCACTATATTATATATACAGGCTGAGGTGCGATCACTATATTATATATACAGGCTGCGGTGCGATCACTATATTATATATACAGTCTGCGGTGCGATCACTATATTATATATACAGGCAGCGGTGCGATCACTATATTATATATACAGGCTGCGGTGCGATCACTATATTATATATACAGGCTGCGGTGCGATCACTATATTATATATACAGGCTGCGGTGCGATCACTATATTATATATACAGACTGCGGTGCGATCACTATATTATATATACAGGCTGCGGTGCGATCACTATATTATATATACAGGCTGCGGTGCGATCACTATATTATATATACAGGCTGCGGTGCGATCACTATATTATATATACAGGCTGCGGTGCGATCACTATATTATATATACAGGCTGAGGTGCGCTCACTATATTATATATACAGGCAGCGGTGCGCTCACTATATTATATATACAGGCTGCGGTGCGATCACTAAATTATACACTCACCGGCCACTTTATTAGGTACACCATGCTAGTAACGGGTTGGACCCCCTTTTGCCTTCAGAACTGCCCCAATTCTTGGTGGCATAGATACAACAAGGTGCTGGAAGCTTCCTCAGAGATTTTGGTCCATAGTGACATGATGACATCACACAGTTGCCGCAGATTTGTCGGCTGCACATCCATGATGCCAATCTCCCGTTCCACCACATCCCAAAGAGGCTCTATTGGACTGAGATCTGGTGACTGTGGAGGCCATTGGAGTACAGTGACCTCATTGTCATGTTCAAGAAACCAGTCTGAGATGATTCTAGCTTTATGACATGGCGCATTATCCTGCTGAAAGTCGCCATCAGATGTTGGGTCCATTGTGGTCATAAAGGGATGGACATGGTCAGCAACAATACTCAGGTAGGCTGTGGCGTTGTAACCATGCTCAATTGGTACCAAGGGGCCCAAAGAGTGCCAAGAAAATATTCCCCACACCATGACACCACCACCACCAGCCTGAACCGCTGATACAAGGCAGGATGGATCCATGCTTTCATGTTGTTGACGCCAAATTCTGACCCTACCATCCGAATGTCGCAGCAGAAATCGAGACTCATCAGACCAGGCAACGTTTTTCCAATCTACTGTCCAATTTCGATGAGCTTGTGCAAATTGTAGCCTCAGTTTCCTGTTCTTAGCTGAGCGGAGTGGCCCCCGGTGTGGTCTTCTGCTGCTGTAGCCCATCTGCCTCAGAGTTGGCCGTACTGTGCGATCAGAGATGCTCTTCGGCCTACCTTGGCTGTAACGGTTGGCTATTTGAGTCACTGTTGCCTTTCTATCAGCTGGAACCAGTCTGCCCATTCTCCTCTGACCTCTGGCATCAACAAGGCATTTCCGCCCACAGAACGGCCGCTCACTGGATGGTTTTTCTTTTTCGGACCATTCTCTGTAAACCCTAGAGATGGTTGTGCGTGAAAATCCCAGTAGATAAGCAGTTTCTGAAATACTCAGACCAGCCCTTCTGGCACCAACAACCATGCCATGTTCAAAGGCCTCAAATCACCTTTCTTCCCCATACTGATGCTCGGTTTGAACTGCAGGAGATTGTCTTGACCATGTCTACATGCCTAAATACACTGAGTTGCCGCCATGTGATTGGCTGATTAGAAATTAAGTGTTAACGTGCAGTTGGACAGGTGGCCGGTGAGTGTATATACAGGCTGCGGTGCGATCACTATATTATATATACAGGCTGCGGTGCGATCACTATTATATATACAGGCAGCGGTGCGCTCAATATATTATATATACTGGCTGCGGTGCGATCACTATATTATATATACAGGCTGCGGTGCGATCACTATATTATATATACAGGCTGCGGTGCGATCACTATATTATATATACAGGCTGCGGTGCGATCACTATCTATATCATAAAAATGAAAGTCTGTCCTTCTGTCTGTCCTTCTGTCTGTCTGTCTGTCCTTCTGTCTGTCTGTCTGTCTGTCCTCTATAGACTTCCAAACGTCTGAACCGTTTGACCCCAAATTTGGCCCACAGATACATTGGGTGCCCGGGAAGGTTATTGCGAAGGTCCCGTCCCCGCCAGATGTACAGGAGAGGAGGGGGAGGGGAAAGAGCGACGCCCCATAGAGATGAATGGGAAAATCTCCTCACTGCAAACACAGGTGATATAATTAGCTGCAGCAGACACGGCAGTTGGAGCCTTAGCAACCAATAGGATTACTGCTTTCATTTTCACAGGGAGCAATGGTTGCTAGGGAAGCTGCCTCACAACATCCACAGTAATAACTGGTAGACCCCCTACTCCATCTATACAGTACATGTATACAGGACCCCCTACTCCATCTATACAGTACATGTACATACAGGACCCCCTACTCCATCTATACAGTACAGGTATACAGGGCCCCCTACTCCACCTATACAGTACAGGTATACAGGACCCCCTACTCCATCTATACAGTATATATATATATACAGGACCCCCTACTCCATCTATACAGTACATGTATACAGGACCCCCTACTCGTTCTATACAGTACAGGTATACAGGGCCCCCTACTCCATCTATACAGTACATGTATATACAGGGCCCCCTACTCCATCTATACAGTACATGTATATACAGGACCCCCTACTCCATCTATACAGTACATGTATATACAGGACCCCCTACTCCATCTATACAGTACATGTATACAGGACCCCCTACTCCATCTATACAGTACATGTATACAGGACCCCCTACTCCATCTATACAATACATGTATACAGGACCCCCTACTCAATCTATACAGTACATGTATATACAGGACCCCCTACTCCATCTATACAGTACATGTATATACAGGACCCCCTACTCCATCTATACAGTACATGTATATACAGGACCCCCTACTCCATCTATACAGTACATGTATCTACAGGACCCCCTACTCCATCTATACAGTACATGTATATACAGGACCCCCTACTCCAACTATACATTACATGTATATACAGGACTCCCTACTCCATCTATACAGTACATGTATATACAGGACCCCCTACTCCATCTATACAGTACATGTATACAGGACCCCCTACTCCATCTATACAGTACATGTATACAGGACCCCCTACTCCATCTATACAGTACATGTATATACAGGACCCCCTACTCCATCTATACAGTACATGTATAAAGGACCCCCTACTCCATCTATACAGTACATGTATATACAGGACCCCCTACTCCATCTATACAGTATATGTATACAGGACCCCCTACTCCATCTATACAGTACATGTATATACAGGACCCCCAACTACATCTATACAGTACATGTATATACAGGACCCCCTACTCCATCTATACAGTATATTTATACAGGTCTCCTACTCCATCTATACAGTACATGTATACAGGACCCCCTACTCCATCTATACAGTACATGTATATACAGGACCCCCTACTCCATCTATACAGTACATGTATACAGGACCCCCTACTCCATCTATACAGTACATGTATACAGGACCCCCTACTCCATCTATACAGTACATGTATACAGGACCCCCTACTCCATCTATACAGTACATGTATACAGGACCCCCTACTCCATCTATACAGTACATGTATAAAGGACCCCCTACTCCATCTATACAGTACATGTATACAGGACCCCCTACTCCATCTATACAGTACATGTATATACAGGACCCCCTACTCCATCTATACAGTACATGTATACAGGACCCCCTACTCCATCTATACAGTACATGTATACAGGACCCCCTACTCCATCTATACAGTACATGTATACAGGACCCCCTACTCCATCTATACAGTACATGTATACAGGACCCCCTACTCCATCTATACAGTACATGTATACAGGACCCCCTACTTCATCTATACAGTACAGGTATATACAGGACCCCCTACTCCATCTATACAGTACATGTATATACAGGACCCCTTACTCCATCTATACAGTACATGTATACAGGACCCCCTACTCCATCTATACAGTACATGTATACAGGACCCCCTACTCCATCTATACAGTACATGTATATACAGGACCCCCTACTCCATCTATACAGTATATGTATACAGGGCCACCTACTACATCTATACAGTACAGGTATACAGGACCCCCTACTCCATCTATACAGTACATGTATATACAGGACCCCCTACTCCATCTATACAGTACATGTATACAGGACCCCCTACTCCATCTATACAGTACATGTATACAGGACCCCCTACTCCATCTATACAGTACATGTATATACAGGGCCCCCTACTCCATCTATACAGTACATGTATACAGGACCCCCTACTCCATCTATACAGTACATGTATATACAGGGCCCCCTACTCCATCTATACAGTACATGTATACAGGACCCCCTACTCCATCTATACAGTACATGTATATACAGGACCCCCTACTCCATCTATACAGTACATGTATATACAGGACCCCCTACTCCATCTATACAGTACATGTATACAAGACCCCCTACTCCATCTATACAGTACATGTATACAGGACCCCCTACTCCATCTATACAGGACCCCCTACTCCATCTATACAATACATGTATACAGGACCCCCTACTCCATCTATACAGTACATGTATATACAGGACCCCCTACTCCATCTATACAGTACATGTATACAGGACCCCCTACTCCATCTATACAGTACATGTATACAGGACCCCCTACTCCATCTATACAGTACATGTATACAGGACCCCCTACTCCATCTATACAATACATGTATACAGGACCCCCTACTCCATCTATACAGTACTTGTATATACAGGACCCCCTACGCCATCTATACAGTACATGTATATACAGGACCCCCTACTCCATCTATACAGTACATGTATCTACAGGACCCCCTACTCCACCTATACAGTACATGTATATACAGGACCCCCTACTCCAACTATACATTACATGTATATACAGGACTCCCTACTTCATCTATACAGTACATGTATACAGGACCCCCTACTCCATCTATACAGTACATGTATATACAGGGCCCCCTACTCCATCTATACAGTACATGTATATACAGGACCCCCTACTCCATCTATACAGTACATGTATACAGGACCCCCTACTCCATCTATACAGTACATGTATATACAGGACCCCCTACTCCATCTATACAGTACATGTATATACAGGGCCCCCTACTCCATCTATACAGTACATGTATATACAGGACCCCCTACTCCATCTATACAGTACATGTATACAGGACCCCCTACTCCATCTATACAGTATATGTATACAGGACCCCCTACTCCATCTATACAGTACAGGTATATACAGGACCCCCTACTCCATCTATACAGTACATGTATACAGGACCCCCTACTCCATCTATACAGTACATGTATATACAGGACCCCCTACTCCATCTATACAGTACATGTATACAGGACCCCCTACTCCATCTATACAGTACATGTATATACAGGGCCCCCTACTCCATCTATACAGTACATGTATACAGGACCCCCTACTCCATCTATACAGTACATGTATATACAGGACCCCCTACTCCATCTATACAGTACATGTATACAGGACCCCCTACTCCATCTATACAGTACATGTATATACAGGACCCCCTACTCCATCTATACAGTACATGTATATACAGGACCCCTTACTCCATCTATACAGTACATGTATACAGGACCCCCTACTCCATCTATACAGTACATGTATACAGGACCCCCTACTCCATCTATACAGTACATGTATATACAGGACCCCCTACTCCATCTATACAGTATATGTATACAGGGCCGCCTACTCCATCTATACAGTACAGGTATACAGGACCCCCTACTCCATCTATACAGTACATGTATATACAGGACCCCCTACTCCATCTATAAAGTACATGTATACAGGACCCCCTACTTCATCTATACAGTACATGTATACAGGACCCCCTACTCCATCTATACAGTACATGTATATACAGGGCCCCCTACTCCATCTATACAGTACATGTATACAGGACCCCCTACTCCATCTATACAGTACATGTATATACAGGGCCCCCTACTCCATCTATACAGTACATGTATACAGGACCCCCTACTCCATCTATACAGTACATGTATATACAGGACCCCCTACTCCATCTATACAGTACATGTATATACAGGACCCCCTACTCCATCTATACAGTACATGTATACAGGACCCCCTACTCCATCTATACAGTACATGTATACAGGACCCCCTACTCCATCTATACAGGACCCCCTACTCCATCTATACAGTACATGTATATACAGGACCCCCTACTCCATCTATACAGTACATGTATACAGGACCCCCTACTCCATCTATACAGTACATGTATACAGGACCCCCTACTCCATCTATACAATACATGTATACAGGACCCCCTACTCCATCTATACAGTACTTGTATATACAGGACCCCCTACTCCATCTATACAGTACATGTATATACAGGACCCCCTACTCCATCTATACAGTACATGTATATACAGGACCCCCTACTCCAACTATACATTACATGTATATACAGGACCCCCTACTCCAACTATACATTACATGTATATACAGGGCACTACAGGTATACCAAACTGTGACTTGGTAACACTGCCACACCAGACCTGACCAATACCGCCATACTGTGACTGGTTAACACTGCCATACCAGACCTGACCAATACCGCCATACTGTGACTGGATAACACCGCCATACCAGACATGACCAATACCGCCATACTGTGACTGGGTAACACCGCCATACTAGACCTGACCAATACCGCCATACTGTGACTGGGTAACACCTCCACACCAGACCTGACCAATACCGCCATACTGTGACTGGGTAACACCGCCATACCAGACCTGACCAATACCGCCATACTGTGACTGGGTAACACCTCCACACCAGACCTGACCAATACCACCATACTGTGACTGGGTAACACCTCCACACCAGACCTGACCAATACCGCCATACTATGACTGGGTAACACCTCCACACCAGACCTGACCAATACCGCCATACTGTGACTGGGTAACACTGCCACACCAGACCTGACCAATACCGCCATACTGTGACTGGGTAACACTGTCCTAACACACCTGACCAATACCACCATACTGTGAATGGATAACATTGTCATACCACACCTGACCAATACCGCCATACTGTAACTGGATAACATCACTATACCAGACCAGACCAATACTGCCACACCAGACCTGACCAATACCGCCATACTGTGACTGGGTAACACTGTCCTAACACACCTGACCAATACCACCATACTGTGAATGGATAACATTGTCATACCACACCTGACCAATACCGCCATACTGTAACTGGATAACACTGTCATACCACACCTAACCAATACCGCCATACTGTGACTGGATAACATCACTATACCAGACCAGACCAATACTGCCACACCAGACCTGACCAATACTGCCATACTGTGACTGGATAACACCGCCATACCAGACATGACCAATACCGACACACTGTGACTGAATAACACTGCCATACCAGACCTGACCAATACCGCCATACTGTGACTGGATATCACCGCTATACCAGACATGACCAATACCGCCATACCCCCCTCGAAAAGACACCAGATTTTCTGGCAAGTCTGAACGGGAGGGTACTGCCCCTCTGCAAGGTGCTACCCTACGCACCAGACCATGGGTGCCTAATGGTAAATATGACCCTGCAGGTACTGTATACAGGACACTACAGGTATACAGGACCCCGAAACTATACACTACAGGTGAACTGGACCTCCACCAACTATATACTACAGGTATACAGGACCCCAAACTTTACACTACAGGTATACAGGACCCCAAAACTATACACTACAGGTATACAGGACCTCTACCAACTATATACTACAATTATACAGGACCCCAAACTATACACTACAGGTATACAGGACCCCCAAACTATACACTACAGGTATACAGGAACATTTGTAATTTACTCTTGTATATATTTATATTGTATATAAGTTGTATAAATGTGTTTAATTCAACTATTAGCACACACCTGTTAGCATCATGTGATGTTTTTCTCCTCCCTTTTGGGGGGCGTATCCCTTGTAACATACTGGTCATATCCTCTTATAAAAGCTTGTAATATTCAGTATAAATTTGCCATGATTAAGGGACCAGTGTCCTGAAAAGCGTCGGCGTGTTTTTTATTGTTATGTTTGGATTTTAAGAGGATTTCTAAATAAAGACTTTACATTTTACTTGGAGCTGTGGACTTCCACTTTTTACCTATACAGGAACTCCACCAACTATATACTACTGGTATATATAAGACCCCAAACTATACAATACAGGTATACAGGACTTCACAACTATACACTATAGGTATACAGGACCTACACCAACTCTATACTACAGGTATACAGCACCTTCACCAACTCTATACTACAGGTATACAGGACCCTAAAGCTATATACTACAGGTATACAGGAACTCCACCAACTATATACTACAGGTATATAGGACCCCAAACTATACACTACAGGTATACAGGACCTCCACCAACTCTATACTACAGTTAAACAGGACCCTCAAACTATGCACTACAGGTATACAGGACCCCCGAACTATATACTACAGGTATACAAGACCTCCACCAATTATACACTACAGGTATCCAGGACCCTCAAACTATAAACTACAGGTATACAAGACCTCCACCAACTATACATTTCAGGTATACAGCACCAACTATATACTACAGGTATACAGGACCCCCGAACTATACAGTACAGGTATACAGGACCTTCACCAACTGTACACTGCAGGTATACAGGACCTCCCTCAACTATACACTACAGATATACAGCCCCCCCCCAACTACACACTACAGGTATACAGGACCCCCCCAACTATACACTATAGGTATACAGCCCCCCCCCCCAACTATGCACTACAGTTATGCAAGACCCCTAAAAACTATACATTGTGGGTATACAGAACCCCTCCAACTATGCACTACAGATATACACTAATTCCACTGATTAACTCAGATGAAACAATACCTTTAGCTTGGCCTCCTGGGCACCTTAGAACAAATCTAATTAACACACCGACACTTTATACCCGGGCAGCGCCGGGTACATTTTCTAGTATTATATATACAGACTGCGGTGCGATCACTATATTATATATACAGACTGCGGTGCGATCACTATATTATATATACAGGCTGCGGTGCGATCACTATATTATATATACAGGCTGCGGTGCGATCACTATATTATATATACGCTGTGGAGAGTTGTGTCTTATCTTTGCACAACCATTAAAGGTGAGCGTTCCCATCACACTGTGTATCCACCACGCTTTTAGTGGCGGTTCCCATGTGTGTGTATATATATATATATATATAATATATACACACCTACATCAATTATATGGGCTATGGGCTGCATATTCTCCCACCAGGCCGTCTCACCTTGTAATTATCGATATAGCGATCTTCTTTCTCCTTGGACTGCACAGCTATAGGTTTCACAAGATTCCTCCAAAACAAATGATATACATTATTATAAAACATATAAAAAACACAAACTATAAAACAATAAAAAGTATACAATATACTACATACTGATATCTATATACAATATACTACATACTGATATCTATATACATTACATACTGATATCTATATACACTACATACTGATATCTATATACACTACATACTGATATCTATATACACTACATAATGATATCTATATACATTACATACTGATATCTATATACACTACATACTGATATCTATATACACTACATACTGATATCTATATACACTACATAATGATATCTATATACACTACATAATGATATCTATATACATTACATACTGATATCTATATACACTACATACTGATATCTATATACACTACATACTGTTATCTATATACAATATACTACATACTGATATCTCCCCCCCCCCCGCGCTTTAGAGTGGACCCTGATACAACCCCCCCCCCCCCCAACCCCCCCCCCACACACACCATGGAGTGAACTCTGAGCCCCCCCCCCCCCCTCCTGCCCTGGAGTGGACTCTGACCCCCCCGCCTTGGAGTGGACCCTGAAACCGCCCCCCTCCCCCCCCCCCACACACACCCTAGAGAGGACTCTGACCACCCCCCGCCCCTCCCCCCCTGGAGTGGACTATGACCGCCCCCCCCCCCCCCCCCCCCCGTGTCCTGTCCTGGAGTGAACTCTGCCCCCCCCCCGTGTCCTGGAGTGAACTCTGACCCCCCCTCCCCCGCCCTGGAGTGGACTCTGACCCCCCCCCTCCGCACTTGAGTGGACTATGACGCCCCCCCCCCGCCCTGGAGTGGACTCTGACCCCCCCCTCCGCACTTGAGTGGACTATGACGCCCCCCCCCCCCCGCCCTGGAGTGGACTCTGACCCCCCCCTTACCGCCCGCCTTGGAGTGGACTCTGACCCCCCCCCCCCCCGGAGTGGATTCAGACCCTGTAATAATAAGCTTCATTACAGTCCTGATGAACTAAACTACTGAATGAAATGATAGAATATACCAGTACAACAGTGTGTGTGTAAGATGTGCGAATACAAGACTGTATGTAAGATGTGCGAGTACAAGACTGTATGTAAGATGTGCGAGTACAAGACTGTGTGTGTAAGATGTGCGAGTACAAGACTGTATGTAAGATGTGCGAGTACAAGACTGTATGTAAGATGTGCGAGTACAAGACTGTGTGTAAGATGTGCGAGTACAAGACTGTATGTAAGATGTGCGAGTACAAGACTGTGTGTGTAAGATGTGCGAGTACAAGACTGTATGTAAGATGTGCGAGTACAAGACTGTATGTAAGATGTGCGAGTACAAGACTGTGTGTAAGATGTGCGAGTACAAGACTGTATGTAAGATGTGCGAGTACAAGACTGTGTGTGTAAGATGTGCGAGTACAAGACTGTGTGTAAGATGTGAGTACAATAGTGTGTGTGTGTGTGTGTAAGACGTGCGAGTACAAGACTGTGTAAGATGTGTGAGTACAACAGTGTGTGTAAGATGTGTGAGTACAAGAATGTGTGCGTTAAGATGTGTGCGTACAAGACTGTGTGTGTAAGATGTGCGAGTACAAGACTGTGTGTGTAAGATGTGTGAGTACAAGACTGTGTGTAAGATGTGTTAGTACAACAATGTGTGTGTGTGTGTGTGTGTAAGATGTGTAAGTACAAGTGTATGTGTAAGATGTGTGAGTACAACAATGTGTGTGTGTGTGTTTAAGATGTGTGAGTACAAGACTGTATGTGTAAGATGTGTGAGTACAAAAGTGTATGTGTAAGATGTGTGAGTACAACAATGTGTGTGTGTGTGTAAGATGTGCGAGTACAAGACTGTATGTGTAAGATGTGTGAGTATAAAAGTGTATGTGTAAGATGTGTGAATACAACAGTGTGTGTGTGTAAGATGTGCGAGTACAAAACTGTATGTGTAAGATGTGTGAGTACAAAAGTGTGTGTGTGTAAGATGTGTGAGTACAAGACTGTGTGTAAGATGTGCGAATACAAGACTGTATATGTAAGATGTGCGAGTACAAGACTGTGTGTGTAAGATGTGCGAGTACAAGACTGTGTGAAAGATGTGTGAGTGAGTACAAGACTGTATGTGTAAGATGTGTGAGTACAAGTGTATGTGTAAGATGTGTGAGTACAACAATGTGTGTGTGTGTGTGTAAGATGTGTGAGTACAATGTGTGTGTGTGTGTGTGTGTGTAAGATGTGTGAGTACAACAATGTGTGTGTGTAAGATGTGCGAGTACAAGACTGTATGTGTAAGATGTGTGAGTATAAAAGTGTATGTGTAAGATGTGTGAATACAACAGTTTGTGTGTGTAAGATGTGCGAGTACAAGACTGTATGTGTAAGATGTGTGAGTACAACAGTGTGTGTGTAAGATGTGAGTACAACAGTGTGTGTGTGTGTGTGTGTGTGTGTGTGTAAGATGTGAGAACAACAGTGTGTGTGTGTAAGATGTGCGAGTACAAGACTGTATGTGTAAGATGTGCGAGTACAACAGTGTATGTGTAAGATGTGTGAGTACAACAATGTGTGTGTGTGTGTAAGATGTGTGAGTACAACAATGTGTGTGTGTGTGTGTAAGATGTGTGAGTACAACAATGTGTGTGTGTAAGATGTGCGAGTACAAGACTGTATGTGTAAGATGTGTGAGTATAAAAGTGTATGTGTAAGATGTGTGAATACAACAGTGTGTGTGTGTAAGATGTGCGAGTACAAGACTGTATGTGTAAGATGTGTGAGTACAACAGTGTGTGTGTAAGATGTGAGTACAACAGTGTGTGTGTGTGTGTAAGATGTGAGAACAACAGTGTGTGTGTGTAAGATGTGCGAGTACAAGACTGTATGTGTAAGATGTGCGAGTACAAGACTGTGTGTGTAAGATGTGCGAGTATAAGACTGTGTGTGTAAGATGTGCGAGTACAAGACTGTATGTGTAAGATGTGCGAGTACAAAAGTGTATGTGTAAAATGTGAGTACAAGACTGTGTGTGTAAGATGTGCGAGTACAAGACTATGTGTGTAAGATGTGCTAATACAAAACTGTATGTGTCAGATGTGTGAGTACAAGACTGTGTGTAAGATGTGTGAGTACAAGACTGTTTGTGTAAGATGTGCGAGTACAAAACTGTATGTGTAAGATGTGCGAGTAGAAGACTGTATGTGTAAGATGTGTGAGTACAAAAGTGTGTGTGTGTAAGATGTGTGAGTACAAGACTGTGTGTAAGATGTGTGAGTACAAGACTGTATGTGTAAAATGTGAGTACAAAAGTGTATGTGTAAGATGTGTGAGTACAACAGTGTGTGTGTGTGTGTGTGTAAGATGTGCAAGTATAAAACTGTGTGTGTAAGATGTGCGAGTACAAGACTGTGTGTGTAAGATGTGCGAGTACAAGACTGTATGTGTAAGATGTGTGAGTACAAGACTGTGTGTAAGATGTGTGAGTACAAGACTGTATGTGTAAAATGTGTGAGTACAAGAGTGTATGTGTAAGATGTGTGTGTGTGTGTGTGTGTGTGTGTGTGTAAGATGTGCGAGTATAAGGCTGTGTGTGTAAGATGTGCGAGTACAAGACCGTGTGTGTAAGATGTGTGAGTACAAAAGTGTATGTGTAAGATGTGTGAGTACAAGACTGTGTGTGTAAGATGTGTGTGTGTGTAAGATGTGTGAGTACAAGACTGTGTGTGTAAGATGTGTGAGTAGAAGACTGTGTGTGTAAGATGTGCGAGTACCTGTATATTAAGGAGGAGCTGAGGTCGAGCGTCTCGCTGGTGTAATCTCCGAGTATGAAGGGAAACACCGGGTATTGCATCAGGTCATTAAATGATCGCCCAGCGTGCTTGTTCAGGTGTGTCAGATATTCGAAGTTGGTTATCTGTCCGGAACACCAGAGTTGGGTCAGCGCCGTAATGTTGCCGTATTCCAGCAGATTAGGGAGATTATTGGTCAAGATTTTCTGGTAAACGTCATCGCGAACCTTAAAAAACAAACATGAAAATTTAGTAAATATTTATTTTCAAAAGCACTAAATGTATTATAATATATAACAACAACGTCCCCCAGTCGTCTCTGGAGTGACAGCCACTCAGCCGATTTGCTGACAGGCGGGACAGCCACTCAGCCAATCACTGACAGGCGGGACAGCCACTCAGCCAATCACTGACAGGCGGGACAGCCACTCAGCCGATCACTGACAGGCGGGACAGCCACTCGGCCGATCACTGACAGGCGGGACAGCCACTCGGCCGATCACTGACAGGCGGGACAGCCACTCAGCCAATCACTGACAGGCGGGACAGCCACTCAGCCGATCACTGACAGGCGGGACAGCCACTCAGCCAATCACTGACAGGCGGGACAGCCACTCAGCCAATCACTGACAGGCGGGACAGCCACTCAGCCGATCACTGACAGGCGGGACAGCCACTCAGCCGATCACTGACAGGCGGGACAGCCACTCAGCCAATCACTGACAGGCGGGACAGCCACTCAGCCGATCACTGACAGGCGGGACAGCCACTCAGCCGATCACTGACAGGCGGGACAGCCACTCAGCCGATCACTGACAGGCGGGACAGCCACTCAGCTGATCACTGACAGGCGGGACAGCCACTCAGCCGATCACTGACAGGCGGGACACCCACTCAGCCAATCACTAACAGGCGGGACAGCTGTACAGTCATTCGCTGATGGGCGTGACGGCTGCACAGCCAATCACTGATAGGTGGGACAGCCGCTCACTGACAGGCGGGACAGACACTTAGCCGCTCACTGACAGGCGGGACAGCTGCTGCAACGTGTCACAAAGTGCCAAAGTACAAATTATAGACGCTACTACGCAGGCGCTCTCCCCATCTAGGAGCATGCCGCTGCCTTCTGCAACTCCAGTCCCCAAAGTCCATGTCCAGGCACAGTCAGCATTCTCTTTCTGCCATTATTTTCGTTAATTCAATGTTTTTGCGCACAGCGTAAACTGTAAGCCACATTTATCACGGTGTTTGCGCTATTTTTGAGAAGATTACGCCGGCTGCACCCTGGTCTATTTAGGCCGGATTTATCAAGGTCCGGCCTCCTAATGATACATTCTGTGAATGGACAGAAAAATAACTGCGCAAAAGTTTGCACTGGAGAATGGCGAAAACTGGGGAGTCGCCAGAGGTAAAATAATCCGTCAACACTAAGGTACACAGAAGCAGTGCGACCCACATGCACTATCCTGATAAACGTGTCACACCCGTACTGATCATGAGAAGAACTGTCCTTATAAATGTGTCACACCCAGGGGCTGGCTGGCAAATTTTAGCCCGGGGGGCAAGCACACAGCACTGGCCCATAAGTAGCAGGCTGGCGGCCCATCCTTTAAGGACCACTCTGGCCCTTACCTATAACATCTTCGTCATTTGTGACCAAATATCCTACTGTGCCCTGTGAAGGGATCAGAAGTCACTTTCCTGTATAAGTCTATGGGGCGGCTCAGCGATGACACGGAACGTACCCATAGACATATGCTAGGAATGCTGGGTGACCTCTATCATACTGAGTATATGATGCTGGAAAGCTGGTTGACCTTCATCAAACTGAGTATAAGATTCTGGAAAGCTGGGTGATCTCCATCATACTGACTATAAGATGCTGGGAAAGCTGGGTGACCTCCATCATACTGAGTATAAGATGGTGGAAAAGCTGGGTGACCTCCATTATACTGACTACAAATACAAGATGCTGGGAAAGCTGGGGTTTCTGTATTTTTTTTTTACAATAGTTTATATCACTTCTGTGGTCCTGTGGGTATAGGCATTCCTCTTTTTAGAACACCCCCCTCGTGTGTGCACCCCCCATTAGTAAAAATAATAATAAACAAAACAACAAACACACATACTTATATGTATCCTCTATGTACTCCTGTATATGTCTCCTCCTGTATATATGTCCCCTCTATGTACTGCTGTGTATGTCTACTCCTGTATATATGTATCCTCTATGTACTGCTGTGTATGTCTACTCCTGTATATATGTATCCTCTATGTACTGCTGTGTATGTCTCCTCCTGTATATATGTATCCTCTGTATGTACTGCTGTATATATTTATCCTCTATGTACTGCTGTGTAGGTCTCCTCCTGTGTGTGCGTGTATATATATATATTCACGAGGGAATATGCAATGCAGGAAAATTTGGATCAGTGTAAATAAACATACATATATATATATATATATATATATATATATATATATATACACACAGGAGGAGACCTACACAGCAGTACATAGAGGATGCATATATACAGGAGTACATAGAGGAGACATATATACAGCAGTACATAGAGGAGACATATATACAGCAGTACAGAGGAGACATATATACAGCAGTACATAGAGGATGCATATATACAGGAGTACATAGAGGATATATGATGTATCCTCTATGTACTCCTGTATATATGTATCATCTATATACTTCTGTATATATGTCTTCTCTATGTACTCCTGTATATATGCATACCCCCCAACTTTTACTGGGGGGAAAGAGGGACATAGCCACGCCCATAACTGCGCTGTATGACCCCATAGCCACATAATCTATTACCATTATATAAGTAACAAATATTATCACCACTCCTTCACCACATAGTTACTTATACCACCATACCACTGGTGCCTCCATCTAGGTAGGGTGTAGTAGTGGAGGTATAGTGAATAAGGGGTGTAGTAGTACAGGTAAAGATTAGGGGTGAGGTAGTACAGGTATAGATATGGAGGGTATTAGTAATACAGATGAGGGGCATTAGTAGTAGTAGTACAGGTAAAGATGAGGGGTGAGGTAGTACAGGTATAAATGAGGGGTATATTAGTAGTGCAGATGAGGGGGATTAGTAGTACAGGTACAGATGTGGGCTGTAGTAGTACAGGTAAAGATGAGGGGTGTAGTAGTAATACGGGTATAGCTGAGGGGTCACTGGGGGAAACTGGGGCAGCTGGGGGTGACTGGGAGAGCTGGGGGTGTACGGGGCAAACTGGGGGAGCTGGGTGTGTATGGGGCAAACTGGGGTTGACTGAAGGGGGACTGGGGACGGTTGGAGTTGACTGAAGGGGGACTGGAGCACACTGGGGATGACGGAGGGGAAATGGGAAAGACTGGGGGTGACTGAGGGGGACTGGGGCAGACTGGGGGTGATTGAGGGGCACTGAGGCAGACTGGGGGTGACTCTAGGGGGACTGGGGCAGCTGGGGGTGATTGGGGCAGGAGTGCACATAGCCCTCCTCCTCTTCCTCTCACCCTGGCACACAAGTTCCCCTCCCGGCCACACATGCAGGTCCCCAGTCTTTGAAGGAGGCCGCAGGGACTGTAGTGGTGATATCACCACTACAGTCCCTGCGGCCTGCTCCAGAGACCGGGGACCTGCACGTGTGGCCAGGAGGGGAGCAGGACGTGATATTTATAGCTCGGGCAGGTCAGTCGCAGCTCTGTTAGGCGGACTGCCCGACCGCCCTGCACCTCATCTCCGGCCCAACACTCCACGCACCGCCATAAGCCCGCCCTGCACCTCACTTCCGCGCCGCCCGCTTGACCTGCACCTCTTGCCCGGCCGCCAACCCAACAATCCATGCTGCTCCGCCTGCAATGATTTTTTGTGAAAATTTAATTTAAGATTTTCACAAAAAATCTAATCGATTCTAATCTTCTGGGCGAATTAATTTGTTTACTCACCCAGCCCTAATTCCTCTGTATGTCTCCTCCTGTATATATGTATCCTCCATGTACCCCTGTATATATGTCTCCTCCTGTATATATGTATCCTCTATACACTCCTCTGTATGTCTCCTCCTGTATATATGTATCCTCCTGTGTAGGTCTCCTGTATATATGTATCCTCCTGTGTAGGTCTCCTGTATATATGTATCCTCCTGTGTAGGTCTCCTGTGTATATGTATCCTCTATGTCAGGGATAGGGAACCTTGGCTCTTCAGCTGTTGCAAAACTAAAACTCCCATCATGCATGGACAGCCTATGGCTGCCCAGGTATGATGGGAGTAGTAGTTTTGCAACAGCTGGAGAGCCTTGGTCCCCTCCCCCTGCCCTATGTCCTGCTGTGTAGGTACCTGGCTTCCTGCAGACACCATCTTCTCTGTCTTCAGGCTCTTCTAGCCCAGACACAGGAGAACCAGCTGGGAGGAGAGAGCGGCCTCTGGTGGCCGGAGGAAGATACTGCGTACAGCAGTTTGCTTTTTACCATAAGCCTCATAGGCTTATAGAAAGCATAATGGCCATAAAGGGGCGGGGCTTACCGTCATGGGGGCGGGGCTTCAGCAGCCGCTTCCAGCACAGTCCGGATCCACAGCACAGCCACAGGTAAATATGACTGAAGAGGGCGGGGCTGTAAGCAGGGGAGGCACTGAGGACTCCAGCCAGCTGTCAGCAGCCATGCGGCCCTGACAGCTGGGGGAAGAGCGGCACGGGGGGCATGTGCCCCCCTGCCCCCCGGCCCAGCCCGCCCCTGGTCACACCCGTACTGATCATGAGACGGGAGAAGAACTGTCCTTATAAATGTGTCACACCCGTACTGATCATGAGACGGGAGAAGAACTGTCCTTATAAATGTGTCACACCCGTACTGATCATGAGGCGGGAGAAGAACTGTCCTTACAAATGTGTTACATGCGTACTGATCATGAGACGGGAGAAGAACTGTCCTTATAAATGTGTCACACCCGTACTGATCATGAGACGGGAGAAGAACTGTCCTTATAAATGTGTTACACCCGTACTGATCATGAGACGGGAGAAGAACTGTCCTTACAAATGTGTTACATGCGTACTGATCATGAGACGGGAGAAGAACTGTCCTTACAAATGTGTTACACCCGTACTGATCATGAGACGGGAGAAGAACTGTCCTTACAAATGTGTTACATGCGTACTGATCATGAGACGGGAGAAGAACTGTCCTTACAAATGTGTTACACCTGTACTGATCATGAGACGGGAGAAGAACTGTCCTTACAAATGTGTTACATGCGTACTGATCATGAGACGGGAGAAGAACTGTCCTTACAAATGTGTCACACCCGTACTGATCATGAGACGGGAGAAGAACTGTCCTTATAAATGTGTCACACCCGTACTGATCATGAGACGGGAGAAGAACTGTCCTTACAAATGTGTTACATGCGTACTGATCATGAGACGGGAGAAGAACTGTCCTTATAAATGTGTCACACCCGAACTGATCATGAGACGGGAGAAGAACTGTCCTTACAAATGTATTACATGCGTACTGATCATGAGACGGGAGAAGAACTGTCCTTATAAATGTGTTACACCCGTACTGATCATGAGACGGGAGAAGAACTGTCCTTATAAATGTGTTACATGCGTACTGATCATAAGACGGGAGAAGAACTGTCCTTACAAATGTGTCACACCCGTACTGATCATGAGATGGGAGAAGAACTGTCCTTATAAATGTGTTACATGCGTACTGATCATGAGACGGGAGAAGAACTGTCCTTATAAATGTGTTACACCCGTACTAATCATGAGACGGGAGAAGAACTGTCCTTATAAATGTGTCACACCCGTACTAATCATGAGACGGGAGAAGAACTGTCCTTATAAATGTGTCACACCCGTACTGATCATGAGACGGGAGAAGAACTGTCCTTATAAATGTGTTACACCCGTACTGATCATGAGACGGGAGAAGAACTGTCCTTACAAATGTGTTACACCGATACTGATCGTGAGAAGGAAGAACTACTGTCTTTTTTTTTTGTATTAAAATTTTTTATTTTTATCCAAAAAAACATAAAATTGAATTCACACTACCTTAATAGGAGTAAAATGAATTACAAACATCCATCATAAACCCTCAATCTCCCCCCCCCCCCACTCTCTCTCCCCCGGGCATGGCAAAAAAAAAAAAAACCCAACCAACACTACATTACTTCAAGTTATGGTTCCTTCCAATACTTCCAGATAGTCTTAAACCGTTTTGTGGCCTTCTTAGATAATCATTTCTCATAGCTCCTAATTTTACTAACTACCCTTCCCCACTCCTCCTCAGGAGGGAATGAGGCGTCAATCCAGTGCCTAGCAATAATAACCTTTGCTATCCCGAACACCTTAAGGAGAAAAGTACCACCCTCCCCATCATCCGGTGCCCCCCCCCCCCCCTGCGGTTCGGTGCAATTCTTTATTGAGACAGGATTCCACATGGTCAGTAACCCTTCCCCAAAATTCCTGCACTCTGGGACAGGACCAGACAAGATGTACAAGATCGGCCCCAGGCAGGCCACATTTGTTACAGCACTGGGGTCCCCTCTTCCCAAACTTAAAAAATATTCTTGGAGTATAATAGAGCCAATAGAAAAGCTTAAAATGTATCACCCTGTGTGTGATTCCAACTGACCCCCAACCAAAATGTATAATGGTCTCATCCGGGATCTGTCCCAAAGCCTCCTCCCACCTGGCCCTTACCTTAATTGGGGGACTACATATTCACTAATCAATAACCTATATATTTTTGTGAGTATTTTTTCCCCTCACCCCCCCTCCTGAATACACTCAATTATCCTGTGAGAAGTGACAAAAAATGGATTCTTATTTTCCATCGCCCTATAGGAGCTAACAATTTGCATATACCTAAACTTGTGACCTTCCGCGATCGACACTTGTAATTTAAGAGCCTGGAACTCCCACGCCATCCCATCTTTAAAGAATTAATTTACCAACCTAAGTCCCCTAACCTCCCAAAAACGTGCTATATCTCCTGCAGAGAACTGCCCAAGCTCCCTATTATTCCAAAGGGGTGCGCATACTAAACTACCCGGAATCCCACAAAGAGCTTTCAATTTTTTCCATCATTTATCATACAAATGAACAAAATTCTGTGGTAAACCAGTAGACTCCAAAATCTCTAAGAAATTTGTGCTCTCCCCCAAACAAGAGAGAATACACAGGCCAACAAAAAACAACTTATTTTTATGTTTCTTTGATGAAAATATGCAAATATTACTCATTTTGGGTCGGGAAACTCAAATATACCCACAGAATAGTTTAATTAGCTCTCGTTTTTTAGATACACGCCATGGAAGTATGTGCTGTAGGTAGCGAGAAGCATTCATTAAAAGAGTATAAATTGCACACAAATGTCATGTTCAAACTTGAAATATTTCACGGAGAATGTTTAAAATAGCACAAAATAGCAAGAACACAATATATTAATTGAACCCAACAATTGGGGCTTATAAGGGACTACAGGGGATTATAAGGGACTACATCCAGGAACATATAGGGGGTAATAGTATATAGGTGACTACATCCAGGAATATATAGGGGTAATAGTATATAGGTGACTACATCCAGGAACATATAGGGGGTAATAGTATATAAGGGACTACATCCAGGAATATATAGGGGTAATAGTATATAAGGGACTACATCCAGGAATATATAGGGGGTAATAGTATATAAGGGACTACATCCAGGAATATATAGGGGGTAATAGTATATAAGGGACTACATCCAGGAACATATAGGGGGTAATAGTATATAGGTGATAACCAGCAGGGTTTTACTAAGGACAGAAGCTGTCAAACCAACCTGATATGTTTCTATGAAGAGGTAAGTAGAAGCCTGGATGGGGGGGCGGCTGTGGATATCGTGTACCTGGATGGGGGGGGGCGGCTGTGGATATCGTGTACCTGGATGGGGGGCGGCTGTGGATATCGTGTACCTGGATGGGGGGGGGGGGGCGGCTGTGGATATCGTGTACCTGGATGGGGGGGCGGCTGTGGATATCGTGTACCTGGATGGGGGGGGTGCGGCTGTAGATATCGTGTACCTGGATGGGGGGCGGCTGTGGATATCGTGTACCTGGATGGAGGGGGGGGGGCTGTGGATATCGTGTACCTGGATGGGGGGGGCGGCTGTGGATATTGTGTACCTGGATGGGGGGGCGGCTGTGGATATCGTGTACCTGGATGGGGGGGGTGCGGCTGTAGATATCGTGTACCTGGATGGGGGGGGTGCGGCTGTAGATATCGTGTACCTGGATGGGGGGGTGCGGCTGTAGATATCGTGTACCTGGATGGGGGGCTGTGGATATCGTGTACCTGGATTTTGCAGAAGTGTGTGACACAGTACCTCATGGACGTCTGATGGGTAAGTTAAAGTCTATCGGTTTGGAAAATTTAATGTGTAACTGGATTGAAAACTGGCTTAATAATCGTACCCAGAGAGTGGTGGTCAATGATTCCTCCTCCGAATGGTCCCCGGTAATAAGTGGTGTACCCCAAGGGTCAGTACTGGGCCCTCTTCTGTTTAACTTGTTTATTAATGATATTGAGATTGGAATTGACAGCAATGTTTCTATCTTTGCAGATGACACCAAGCTTTGTAGTACAGTACAGTCTATGGAGGATGTGCAGATGTTACAGGCTTTGTAGTACAGTACAGTCTATGGAGGATGTGCAGATGTTACAGGATGTGTAGTACAGTCCAGTCTATGGAGGATGTGCAGATGTTACAGGCTTTGTAGTACAGTACAGTCTATGGAGGATGGGCAGATGTTACAGGCTTTGTAGTACAGTACAGTCTATGGAGGATGTGCAGATGTTACAGGCTTTGTAGTACAGTACAGTCTATGGAGGATGTGCAGATGTTACAGGCTTTGTAGTACAGTACAGTCTATGGAGGATGTGCAGATATTACAGGCTTTGTAGTACAGTACAGTCTATGGAGGATGTGCAGATGTTACAGGATGTGTAGTACAGTACAGTCTATGGAGGATGTGCAGATGTTACAGGCTTTGTAGTACAGTCCAGTCTATGGAGGATGTGCAGATGTTACAGGCTGTGTAGTACAGTACAGTCTATGGAGGATGTGCAGATGTTACAGGCTTTGTAGTACAGTACAGTCTATGGAGGATGTGCAGATGTTACAGGCTTTGTAGTACAGTACAGTCTATGGAGGATGTACAGATGTTACAGGCTTTGTAGTACAGTACAGTCTATGGAGGATGTGCAGATGTTACAGGCTTTGTAGTACAGTACAGTCTATGGAGGATGTGCAGATGTTACAGGCTTTGTAGTACAGTACAGTCTATGAAGGATGTGCAGATTTTACAGGCTTTGTAGTACATTACAGTCTATGGAGGATGTGCAGATGTTACAGGCTTTGTAGTACAGTACAGTCTATGGAGGATGTGCAGATGTTACAGGCTTTGTAGTACAGTACAGTCTATGGAGGATGTGCAGATGTTACAGGCTTTGTAGTACAGTACAGTCTATGGAGGATGTGCAGATGTTACAGGCTGTGTAGTACAGTACAGTCTATGGAGGATGTGCAGATGTTACAGGCTTTGTAGTACAGTACAGTCTATGGAGGATGTGCAGATGTTACAGGCTTTGTAGTACAGTACAGTCTATGGAGGATGTGCAGATGTTACAGGCTTTGTAGTACAGTACAGTCTATGGAGGATGTGCAGATGTTACAGGCTTTGTAGTACAGTACAGTCTATGGAGGATGTGCAGATGTTACAGGCTTTGTAGTACAGTACAGTCTATGAAGGATGTGCAGATTTTACAGGCTTTGTAGTACATTACAGTCTATGGAGGATGTGCAGATGTTACAGGCTTTGTAGTACAGTACAGTCTATGGAGGATGTGCAGATGTTACAGGCTTTGTAGTACAGTACAGTCTATGGAGGATGTGCAGATTTTAAAGGCTTTGTAGTACAGTACAGTCTATGGAGGATGTGCAGATGTTACAGGCTTTGTAGTACAGTACAGTCTATGGAGGATGTGCAGATTTTACAGGCTTTGTAGTACAGTACAGTCTATGGAGGATGTGCAGATGTTACAGGCTTTGTAGTACAGTCTATGGAGGATGTGCAGATGTTACAGGCTTTGTAGTACAGTCTATGGAGAATGGGCAGATGTTACAGGCTTTGTAGTACAGTACAGTCTATGGAGGATGTGCAGATTTTACAGGCTTTGTAGTACAGTACAGTCTATGGAGGATGTGCAGATGTTACAGGCTTTGTAGTACAGTACAGTCTATGGAGGATGTGCACATGTTACAGGCTTTGTAGTACAGTACAGTCTATGGAGGATGTGCAGATTTTAAAGGCTTTGTAGTACAGTACAGTCTATGGAGGATGTGCAGATGTTACAGGCTTTGTAGTACAGTCTATGGAGGATGTGCAGATGTTACAGGCTTTGTAGTACAGTATAGTCTATGGAGGATGTGCAGATGTTACAGGATGTGTGGTACAGTCTATGGAGGATGTGCAGATGTTACAGGCTTTGTAGTACAGTCTATGGAGGATGTGCAGATGTTACAGGCTTTGTAGTACAGTCTATGGAGGATGTGCAGATGTTACAGGCTTTGTAGTACAGTACAGTCTATGGAGGATGTGCAGATTTTACAGGCTTTGTAGTACAGTACAGTCTATGGAGGATGTGCAGATGTTACAGGCTTTGTAGTACAGTCTATGGAGGATGTGCAGATGTTACAGGCTTTGTAGTACAGTCTATGGAGGATGTGCAGATGTTACAGGCTTTGTAGTACAGTCTATGGAGGATGTGCAGATGTTACAGGCTTTGTAGTACAGTACAGTCTATGGAGGATGTGCAGATGTTACAGGCTTTGTAGTACAGTACAGTCTATGGAGGATGTGCAGATGTTACAGGATGTGTAGTACAGTACAGTCTATGGAGGATGTGCAGATGTTACAGGCTGTGTAGTACAGTACAGTCTATGGAGGATGTGCAGATGTTACAGGCTGTGTAGTACAGTATAGTCTATGGAGGATGTGCAGATGTTACAGGCTTTGTAGTACAGTACAATCTATGGAGGATGTGCAGATGTTACAGGATGTGTAGTACAGTAGTCTATGGAGGATGTGCAGATGTTACAGGCTTTGTAGTACAGTCTATGGAGGATGTGCAGATGTTACAGGATGTGTAGTACAGTCTATGGAGGATGTGCAGATGTTACAGGCTTTGTAGTACAGTGCAGTCTATGGATGATGTGCAGATGTTACAGGCTTTGTAGTACAGTACAGTCTATGGAGGATGTGCAGATGTTACAGGCTTTGTAGTACAGTACAGTCTATGGAGGATGTGCAGATGTTACAGGCTTTGTAGTACAGTACAGTCTATGGAGGATGTGCAGATTTTACAGGCTTTGTAGTACAGTACAGTCTATGGAGGATGTGCGGATGTTACAGGCTTTGTAGTACAGTACAGTCTATGGAGGATGTGCAGATGTTATAGGATGTGTAGTACAGTCTATGGAGGATGGGCAGATGTTACAGGCTTTGTAGTACAGTACAGTCTATGGAGGATGTGCAGATGATACAGGCTTTGTAGTACAGTACAGTCTATGGAGGATGTGCAGATGTTACAGGCTTTGTAGTACAGTACAGTCTATGGAGGATGTGCGGATGTTACAGGCTTTGTAGTACAGTACAGTCTATGGAGGATGTGCAGATGTTACAGGCTTTGTAGTACAGTACAGTCTATGGAGGATGTGCAGATGTTACAGGCTTTGTAGTACAGTACAGTCTATGGAGGATGTGCAGATGTTACAGGATGTGTAGTACAGTACAGTCTATGGAGGATGTGCAGATGTTACAGGCTTTGTAGTACAGTACAGTCTATGGAGGATGTGCAGATGTTACAGGATGTGTAGTACAGTACAGTCTATGGAGGATGTGCAGATGTTACAGGCTTTGTAGTACAGTACAGTCTATGGAGGATGTGCAGATGTTACAGGCTTTGTAGTACAGTCTATGGAGGATGTGCAGATGTTACAGGCTTTGTAGTACAGTACAGTCTATGGAGGATGTGCAGATGTTACAGGCTTTGTAGTACAGTACAGTCTATGGAGGATGTGCAGATGTTACAGGATGTGTAGTACAGTACAGTCTATGGAGGATGTGCAGATGTTACAGGCTTTGTAGTACAGTCTATGGAGGATGTGCAGATGTTACAGGATTTGTAGTACAGTACAGTCTATGGAGGATGTGCAGATGTTACAGGCTTTGTAGTACAGTACAGTCTATGGAGGATGTGCAGATGTTACAGGCTTTGTAGTACAGTACAGTCAATGGAGGATGTGCAGATGTTACAGGCTTTGTAGTACAGTCTATGGAGGATGTGCAGATGTTACAGGCTTTGTAGTACAGTACAGTCTATGGAGGATGTGCAGATGTTACAGGCTTTGTAGTACAGTACAGTCTATGGAGGATGTGCAGATGTTACAGGCTTTGTAGTACAGTACAGTCTATGGAGGATGTGCAGATGTTACAGGATGACTTAGACACACTGAGTGTTTGGTCGTCCACTTGGCAAATGAGGTTCAATGTGGATAAATGTAAAGTTATGCACCTGGGGGGAGTAATAACCTGCAGCATCCTATGTCCTGGGGGGAGTAATAACCTGCAGCATCCTATGTCCTGGGGGGAGTAATAACCTGCAGCATCCTATGTCCTAGGGGGGGTAATAACCTGCAGCATCCTATGTCCTGGGGGGAGTAATAACCTGCAGCATACTATGTCCTGGGGGGAGTAATAACCTGCAGCATACTATGTCCTGGGGGGAGTAATAACCTGCAGCATCCTATGTCCTGGGGGGAGTAATAACCTGCAGCATCCTATGTCCTGGGGGGAGTAATAACCTGCAGCATCCTATGTCCTGGGGGGAGTAATAACCTGCAGCATCCTATGTCCTGGGGGGGAGTAATAACCTGCAGCATCATATGTCCTGGGGGGAGTAATAACCTGCAGCATCCTATGTCCTGGGGGGAGTAATAACCTGCAGTATCCTATGTCCAGGACCGGTTTTAGACTAAATGTGGCCCTGGGCAAAGTTGAAGGTGGGGCCCCATATGCTGAAATATTGTAGCAACAATTTAAGGTCCCCATACATTTTACACTTTTGTTGGTGGTACCTGCTGCTCGTGGTGGGTTCGGCCATCAGTGTAAGGTGTATGGGGCTCTCTGGACAGTCTGACAGATGACATCAGTGGACATATGGGGTCGGACTTGATGGAAAATCAACACCCAACCTCTTTGTTGTCAGAGAGATAAGCCACCATCAGATCTGTCTGGCTAGAGCTTATCCCTCTTATAGAGGACACAGGAACACTCATCTGTGCCGAACATTCCTGTGTATGGGGAGGACGGGGCCGGATGGGAGAGAGAATTGTCAGCTGAAGGATTGTTCAGCCAGCAGCTACTGAAAGTGTACGGACAGTATAAGGGCCGTACTACACGGCCTGATATTCCGGAGAAGTGAGCGCCAATCTAGTAGAATGGAGCTCGCTTACAAAGCCAACCACGTGGCTCAATTATTGTGCAGCAAAGGCTGTATATATATAATCTATCATTAGTGATGTCTGTGCAGCCCTTGCTGTATATAGTAAATAATTAAGATATATATATACTACCTGATCACGTTCCCTGGTGTCCTCAGGCCGTGTCTCTGGGATCTCCCAGTCACCGCAGCTGCAGCTCTCACTTCTGGTCCTCTCTCTGAGGTGACAGGCCGCTCAGGCAATCACTGGCCGTAACAAACAGACAAGGCCTGAGGACACCAGGAACATGATCAGGTAAGCAACAGCTTTATTATTTTATATGCACATCAGCCAATGATTTTTAAACTTGCCAAAAGAAAACGATCAGTTGATGATTGTTGTCTTTATTACACAGAGCGATATCGTCCGGATTCGAACAATTTTCGCTCCTTGCATTAGGGCCCTTATTCACATTGAGTCAGTTCAGAAGGTTACATGCCAGGACTGCCGCTAGTGTACATGCCGGGACTGCCGCTACTGTACATGCCGGGACTGCCGCTACATGCCGGGACTGCCGCTACTGTACATGCCGGGACTGCCGCTACTGTACATGCCGGGACTGCCGCTACTGTACATGCCGGGACTGCCGCTACTGTACATGCCAGGACTGCCGCTACATGCCGGGACTGCCGCTACTGTACATGCCAGGACTGCCGCTAATGTACATGCCGGGACTGCCGCTACTGTACATGCCGGGACTGCCGCTACTGTACATGCCAGGACTGCCGCTACTATACATGCCGGGACTGCCGCTACTGTACATGCCAGGACTGCCGCTAATGTACATGCCGGGACTGCCGCTACTGTACATGCCGGGACTGCCGCTACTGTACATGCCAGGACTGCCGCTACTATACATGCCGGGACTGCCGCTACTGTACATGCCAGGACTGCCGCTACATGCCGGGACTGCCGCTACTGTACATGCCAGGACTGCCGCTACTGTACATGCCAGGACTGCCGCTACTGTACATGCCAGGACTGCCGCTACTGTACATGCCAGGACTGCCGCTACTGTACATGCCAGGACTGCCGCTACTGTACATGCCAGGACTGCCGCTAGTGTTGTAAACACAAGAACTATTTATATGAATTGTTTTAAAAAATAAATAAAAAAAAATCACTATATCAGGACCAAATATTACCTCCAAACTGTTATTGAAGAAAACACACTATATACAGGCCAATATTACTACCATAGAGTGACCACAGCGTAATGACTCTATATACAGACCAATATTAGAACCATACCATGACGCCACATAAAGACTCTATATACAGACCAATATTACCGCCATAGACTGACCGCCACATAATGACTCTATATACACTATATACAGACCAATATTACCGCCATAGACTGACCACCACATAATGACTCTATATACACTATATACAGACCAATATTACTGCCATAGACTGACCACCACATAATGACTCTATATACAGACCAATATTACCACCATAGACTGACCGCCACATAATATAGTTCTGTATATAATGCATACATAGAGTCATTATGTGGCGGTCACTCTATGGCAGTAATATTGGTCTGTATATAAAATGTATAGTGTCATTATGTGGCGGTTATGGTGTGGTGCTAATATTGGTCTGTATATACTGTAGAGTCATTATGCAGTGATCAGTCTATGGTGGTAATATTGGTCTGTATATAGAGTCATTATGTGGCAGTCACTCTATGGCAGTAATGACTGTATATAAACACTATATACAGACCAATATTACCCCCATAGACTGATCACTGCATAATGACTCTATATACACTATACAGACCAATATTACCGCCATAGACTGACCACTGCATAACGACTCTATATACAGACCAATATTACCCCCATAGACTGACCACCACATAATGACACTATACATTCTATATACAGACCAATATTACCGCCATAGATTGACCGCCACATATTGACTCTATGTATGCATTATATACAGAACTATATTATGTGGTGGTCAGTCTATGGCAGTAATGACTATATACACTATATACAGACTAATATTACCCCCATACAGTGACCACCACCAGTGACTGAATACCACCTTATTTTTTTCTCAATAAAACACACCGTATTGCCTTAGTGACATCATCATACACTATACATAGGAGCTGCAGCCAATCACCGGCCTCAGTGGTCACCTGCAGCAATTACATAGGACGGATGAGGCCGGACAATGGCTGCAGCTCCTATATACAGTCTATTCACTTCTACACCTCTGTTGGACAGTGGAGTCAGCAATGCTAATACACACACACACACTATACAATATATATATATATATATATATATATATATATATATATATATATATATATATATATATATATATACACACACTAACACATCCATGAAAACACATACAAATCAAAACCATACAGTCCATACAGTACACAGACATGTAACACACACTAGATTCATCCCTCATACACCTACATTTATACACACTACACACTACATATACAGTATACTTACTACCACTAGCAGCATGCTGGGAGTAGTGGTGCATCCTCTAATGTCCATGCAGCAGCAGCAGGCTGGGATCCTCACACTGCAGCCTGCAGCCCTCTCCTCCATGTCCCGACTGCTGTAATATCACACCATGTGACACAGAGGAAGTCACAAGGTGCAGTGAAGCTGGAGGGAGGGGGAGGGGAGGAAGCATACTCCGCGGGTCCTGCAGCCTCTATGTGACCCGATATCAGCCATCAGCTGTAGCCAGGGATCACTGCCAGAGGCTGCAGGACGCTGTCTGTGCACTCCTGCCCCTGACACATACTGTAACTGCCGTAGGGGGCCCCCAGGGCATGGGGGCCCTGGGCATTTGCCCTGTCTGCCCCCCCCTAACGCCGGCCCTGCCTATGTCCTGGGGGGAGTAATAACCTGCAGCATCCTATGTCCTGGGGGAGTAATAACCTGCAGCATCCTATGTCCTGGGGGGAGTAATAACCTGCAGCATCCTATGTCCTGGGGTGGTTACACTGGTGCAGTCGCTGATGGAGAAGGATCTGGTTGTACTTGTAGATAATAGACTACAGAACAGCACACAATGTCAGTCAGCTGCTTGTAAGGCCGGCAGGATATTGTCATGTATATACCAGGCCTGGACTCTGGGGACAGGGATATAATATTACCCCCCTATAAAGCTTTGGTGCGGCCTCATCTGGAGTCGCCGTCCAGTTCTGGAACCCGATTCATAAAAAGGACGTTCTAGAGCTGGAGAGGGAACAAAGACGGCCACTAAACTAATAAGGGGAATGGAGCATCTTAGTTATGAGGAAAGATAATAGAATTACATGTGTTCAGTCTGGAGAAGAGACGGATAAGGGGAAATGATTAATTTATTTACATATATAACGGGGGCCCCTACAAGAGATATGGGGAAAAGATGTTCCAGGTAAAACCCCCTCAAAGGACAAGGGGGCGCTGCCTCCACCTGGAGAGACAAGGGGGCGCTGCCTCCACCCAGAGAGACAAGGGGGCGCTGCCTCCGCCTGGAGAGACAAGGGGGCGCTGCCTCCACCCGGAGAGACAAGGGGGCGCTGCCTCCACCCGGAGAGACAAGGGGGCGCTGCCTCCACCCAGAGAGACAAGGGGGCGCTGCCTCCGCCTGGAGAGACAAGGGGGCGCTGCCTCCACCCGGAGAGACAAGGGGGCGCTGCCTCCACCCAGAGAGACAAGGGGGCGCTGCCTCCGCCTGGAGAGACAAGGGGGCGCTGCCTCCGCCTGGAGAGACAAGGGGGCGCTGCCTCCACCTGGAGAGACAAGGGGGCGCTGCCTCCGCCTGGAGAGACAAGGGGGTGCTGCCTCCGCCTGGAGAGACAAGGGGGCGCTGCCTCACCCCCTTGGTTGAACTTGATGGACATGCGTCTTTTTTCAACCGTATTAACTATGTAACAGTTCAGACAAGACCTATTCACGAGAACGCTTTCTTTTTGCTTGTTGATTGTTTATATTGTTTTATTGTTTATAGTACAAACTATGCAGACACAATGAATAAAATGGCTGACATTGGTTCAACAGGTCTGTAATCAGGGTTACCAATACACATTTGGTGAAAATTAAAAATTTCCCTGATAATTCCTGCATAATCATAAATGACCTGTATCTCAGAAACAAGAGCTAAAAATGACTTAAGTAACATATTAGTTTTTAGGATGCTAAATTATTACACCAGCTATTTTCATCTCAGAAACATTTTCACTGTTGGCCAATGATATAAGACACAATAGGTGAGGATGTCCATCTGGCCAGGCCCTGAGCCCCAACCGCAAGAAAGTAGAGCCCAAGGTCCGGCAAGGACAGACCGCCCTCCCCCCCCCCTCCCTCTTCGCTAGGGCTCGATACTTCAATCTAACCTTTTTCCTGCCCCACACCAACCTATTAATGAGCGCTTCTATCCTCCGAAACCAAAATTCAGAGATCCACCCAGGGGAGGCCTGTATGTAGTACAGGAACTGGGGAAGTAGTACCATCTTTACTATTGCAATTCTATTCACCATCCCTAATGGAAGTGTGAGCCAGATATCTATTTTTTTCTCAGTTTTTTTTCCTCAGGGGTTTAATATTGAAATCCACATATTTACCCACATCTTTATATATTTTTACCCCCAGATATTCCACTATTTCTACCTCCACCACCGAAGATCCTGCTCTATCCCCCACCCCCCTGTCCTTGGCCAGTGGGAGTTCTGATGACTTGTCCCAGTTGACTTTGAGACCTGAGAATCGACCAAATTCAGCTACTAAATCTATCAAGTCTGGAACACCCCGTTGTGGGTCCTTAACAAAAATCAAAATGTCATCCGCATAAAGTAACTTATTTCTACATCCCTCCAAACCAACACCCTGGACTCTCTCCTCTTGTCTTATCCTCTGAGCTAAAGGTTCGATATAGAAATTATAAAGAAGGGGGGATAGGCGGCACCCCTGTCTTGTTCCCCTGACAGGGAAAAGCTCTATGTGCATTCATCATTAATCATAATTTTAGCAATTGGATTTGAGTACAACAATGTCACCTAGCTAATAAATCTAGCCCCTAAGCCAAACAAATCCAGGGCCTTCCAGAGGCCCCCCATTCCACCCTATCAAAAGCTTTCATAGCATCAAGCGAAAGGATGGAATGGGGGGCCTCGTCTCCCACTTGAATGTTTGCATACACCTTGTGGATGTTGTTGAAAATGGATCTCCCAGCCATAAAACCAGCCTGGTCCTTACCAATCAAATCCGAGGAGACCCTGGACAGCCTTCTTGCCAATACCTTGGCAAGGATTTTAAAGTCAGTATTTAGAGGAGAAATGGGTGGATACGACTCAATTTTATGAGGGTCCTTATCCTTTTTCAGAATGAGGACAATGTTGGCTTCACACATAAAGGTCGGGAGGGTCCCCTTCAGACAGGATTCATTAAATAACTCAAGCAAAAAAGGTAAGAGGACCTCCCTGAATTCTCTATAAATTTCGAATGGAAGACCATCGGAACCTGGTGTGGAACAGCCACCTATGCTGTCGAGAGCCT
Organism: Dendropsophus ebraccatus; assembly: GCF_027789765.1. Classification (NCBI taxonomy): domain Eukaryota; kingdom Metazoa; phylum Chordata; class Amphibia; order Anura; family Hylidae; genus Dendropsophus; species Dendropsophus ebraccatus. The sequence goes on along the minus strand of NC_091468.1, from coordinate 74,896,122 downwards.
CCTTTAATTCACCCAAACTGAGCTGTTCATTAAGTCCCTCCCTCTGTAGGGCCGAAACCCTAGGTAGATCACACTCTGCCAAAAAGGAGCCCCCCCCCAATGTTCAGATGCATATAATGAGGAGTAGAATTCCATTGCTACCTTCTTAATCCCTATTTTATCACTCACTAATCTCCCCAGAGCGTCATATAAGGCAGAAATATAAGTGTTCCCCTTCTGCACCTTCAAAAACTGCACTAGTTTCCCTGGCCTCCCTGATTCCACAAAGTTCCTCTGTCCTGAAAAGAAGTTTCTGTGTTGTCTGTGGATGGTCTAGCATAACCATCTTGAGACTGTTGCAGTTCTTCAAAATTCTGTGTGGTCGGGTCGCTCTGCCATTTCTGATCTGCTAGGCTTATGGCGTTCCTTAACTAATCTTCCTGGGTGTGGACAACTTTCTTTTTATATTTGACTTCTTTAGGGTATAAACCCACACACCGTATATGCAGCAGATATGCAACAAATACGCAGCAGATTTGTTGGTACAGATTTGATGCTGTGTTCAGTTATTTAGATCTAATCTGCTGCGATTTTGCTGCGAGTTTGCTGCGTATCGCAGCAGTAAATACGCTGCATATACGGTGTGTGGGTTTATACCCTTACACAGAATTCCTCTGAGATCTGCCTTTAAGGCATCCCACACAACCTGATGTCGCTTGAACCCTTATTGGCTTCCAAGAAAAAAAACTAACTCCGCCAGAATATACTCCTCCTTGTCTATAATTTTAAGCCAATGAGGGTTGAACCGAAAATTCCCTCTCCTCCCCATACTCTCTGAATGGATTGTCAGCCTCACTGTTATGGGAGAATGATCCGAGATTGATTTCCCCTCATAGACCATTTTAGTAATATACTTAAACGCTGAATCGTTACACAATGCTAGATCAATACGGGATGCAGAAGTATAACAGGAATAAGCCAACTTGTTATCATAGAGGCCCCTCCAAACATCCCGCCACCCAGTCTCCAATAGAAATCTAGAGAGAGGCGTGCTCCCGCCAGCTGGATTTGGGTGCCCCCACCTTTATCTGCCACTGGATCAATCACACAGTTCACAGATCACCGCAGATTAATAAAGCAATGTCTTCATTCCCCTGGAGAAAATCTATTAACTCAAAAAGAACCTGTAGGGAAAAGGGGGGGGGGGGGGGAATAGAGGAAGGCGAGTATCATCCGTTTAGTATACCGCCCCCTACTGTCACACTTACCCCTGATGTCCTGGAAAGGGATTTTGTTATGAATTAGGACCGAGACACCAGAGGAAAACCTGGAGTAGCAGGAGTGAAGCTCCGCCCCCCCATCTTCATTTAATTCTACCCACTGAGTCACCAGTACAATGCGTCTCCACTAAGCAAATAATAGCTGGAAGATGGCGTTGAATTGCGTCCAATACTGCCATCCTCTTAGTCCGCTCAACCATCCCTCTCACACTCCAACACATTACACTAAAACTCATCTAAAAAAAACCTGCCATGCCCGAGGGAACATCCAGAAACAGGAAGCTGCGACCTCCCAAGAACTACTGTCCTTATAAACGTGTCACACCCGTACTGATCGTGAGTTCTCCTAGTGTCACACAAATATCGATACCCCCCAGTCCTCCTAGTGTGTAAGCTCTTGTGTCCCCCCCCAGTCCTCCTAGTGTGTAAGCTCTTGTGTCCCCCCCAGTCCTCCTAGTGTGTAAGCTCCTGTGTCCCCCCAGTCCTCCTAGTCTGTAAGCTCCTGTGTCCCCCCAGTCCTCCTAGTGTGTAAGCTCTTGTGTCCCCCCCAGTCCTCCTAGTGTGTAAGCTCCTGTGTCCCCCCAGTCCTCCTAGTGTGTAAGCTCTTGTGTCCCCCCCAGTCCTCCTAGTGTGTAAGCTCCTGTGTCCCCCCAGTCCTCCTAGTCTGTAAGCTCCTGTGTCCCCCAGTCCTCCTAGTGTGTAAGCTCCTGTGTCCCCCCCAGTCCTCCTAGTGTGTAAGCTCCTGTGTCCCCCCAGTCCTCCTAGTCTGTAAGCTCCTGTGTCCCCCCAGTCCTCCTAGTCTGTAAGCTCCTGTGTCCCCCCAGTCCTCCTAGTGTGTAAGCTCTTGTGTCCCCCCCCCAGTCCTCCTAGTGTGTAAGCTCTTGTGCCCCCCCAGTCCTCCTAGTGTGTAAGCTCTTGTGTCCCCCCCAGTCCTCCTCCTAGTGTGTAAGCTCTTGAGTCCCCCCCAGTCCTCCTCCTAGTGTGTAAGCTCCTGTGTCCCCCCCAGTCCTCCTAGTGTGTAAGCTCTTGTCCCCCCAGTCCTCCTAGTCTGTAAGCTCTTGTGTCCCCCCAGTCCTCCTAGTCTGTAAGCTCTTGTGTCCCCCCAGTCCTCCTAGTGTGTAAGCTCTTGTGTACCCCCCACTCCTCCTAGTGTGTAAGCTCTTGTGTCCCCCCCAGTCCTCCTAGTGTGTAAGCTCCTGTGTCCCCCCCAGTCCTCCTAGTCTGTAAGCTCTTGTGTCCCCCCCCAGTCCTCCTAGTGTGTAAGCTCCTATGTCCCCCCCCCAGTCCTCCTAGTGTGTTAGCTCCTGTGTCCCCCCCAGTCCTCCTAGTGTGTAAGCTCTTGTGTCCCCCCCCAGTCCTCCTAGTGTGTAAGCTCCTATGTCCCCCCCCCCGGTCCTCCTAGTGTGTAAGCTCCTATGTCCCCCCCCAGTCCTCCTAGTGTGTAAGCTCCTGTGTCCCCCCCAGTCCTCCTAGTCTGTAAGCTCTTGTGCCCCCCCCAGTCCTCCTAGTGTGTAAGCTCTTGTGTCCCCCCCCCAGTCCTCCTAGTGTGTAAGCTCTTGTGCCCCCCCCCAGTCCTCCTCCTAGTGTGTAAGCTCTTGTGTTCCCCCAGTCCTCCTAGTGTGTAAGCTCGTATGTCCCCCCCCCAGTCCTCCTAGTGTGTAAGCTCCTGTGTCCCCCCAGTCCTCCTAGTGTGTAAGCTCTTGTGTCCCCCCAGTCCTCCTAGTGTGTAAGCTCTTGTGTCCCCCCCCCCCAGTCCTCCTAGTGTGTAAGCTCCTGTGTCCCCCCCAGTCCTCCTAGTGTGTAAGCTCTTGTGTTCCCCCAGTCCTCCTAGTGTGTACGCTCTTGTGTGTCCCCCCAGTCCTCCTAGTCTGTAAGCTCCTGTGTCCCCCCCCCAGTCCTCCTAGTGTGTAAGCTCTTGTGTCCCCCCCCCAGTCATCCTAGTGTGTAAGCTCTTGTGTCTCCCCCAGTCCTCCTAGTGTGTAAGCTCCTGTGTCCCCCCAGTCCTCCTAGTCTGTAAGCTCTTGTGTCCCCCCCCCAGTCCTCCTAGTGTGTAAGCTCTTGTGCCCCCCAGTCCTCCTAGTCTGTAAGCTCTTGTGTCCCCCCAGTCCTCCTAGTGTGTAAGCTCCTGTGTCCTCCCAGTCCTCCTAGTCTGTAAGCTCTTGTGTCCCCCCAGTCCTCCTAGTGTGTAAGCTCCTGTGTCCTCCCAGTCCTCCTAGTGTGTAAGCTCCTGTGTCCCCCCCCAGTCCTCCTAGTGTGTAAGCTCTTGTGCCCCCCCAGTCCTCCTAGTGTGTAAGCTCTTGTGTCCCCCCCCCCAGTCCTCCTAGTGTGTAAGCTCCTGTGTCCCCCCAGTCATCCTAGTGTGTAAGCTCTTGTGTTCCCCCAGTCCTCCTAGTGTGTAAGCTCTTGTGTCCCCCCAGTCCTCCTAGTGTGTAAGCTCCTGTGTCCCTCCCAGTCCTCCTAGTGTGTAAGCTCCTGTGTCCCCCCCCAGTCCTCCTAGTGTGTAAGCTCTTGTGCCCCCCCAGTCCTCCTAGTGTGTAAGCTCTTGTGTCCCCCCCCAGTCCTCCTAGTGTGTAAGCTCTTGTGCCCCCCCAGTCCTCCTCCTAGTGTGTAAGCTCCTGTGTCCCCCCCCCAGTCTTCCTAGTGTGTAAGCTCCTGTGTCCTCCCAGTCCTCCTAGTCTGTAAGCTCTTGTGTCCCCCCCAGTCCTCCTAGTGTGTAAGCTCTTGTGTCCCCCCCAGTCCTCCTAGTGTGTAAGCTCTTGTGTCCCCCCCAGTCCTCCTAGTGTGTAAGCTCTTGTGTCCCCCCAGTCCTCCTAGTGTGTAAGCTCCTATGTCCCCCCCCCAGTCCTCCTAGTGTGTAAGCTCTTGTGCCCCCCCAGTCCTCCTAGTGTGTAAGCTCTTGTGCCCCCCCCCCCAGTCCTCCTAGTGTGTAAGCTCTTGTGTCCCCCAGTCCTCCTAGTGTGTAAGCTCCTGTGTCCCTCCAGTCCTCCTAGTGTGTAAGCTCGTATGTCCCCCCCCCAGTCCTCCTAGTGTGTAAGCTCCTGTGTCCCCCCAGTCCTCCTAGTGTGTAAGCTCTTGTGTCCCCCCAGTCCTCCTAGTGTGTAAGCTTATGTGTCCCCCCAGTCCTCCTAGTGTGTAAGCTCTTGTGTCCCCCAGTCCTCCTAGTGTGTAAGCTCTTGTGTCCCCCCAGTCCTCCTAGTCTGTAAGCTCCTGTGTCCCCCCAGTCCTCCTAGTGTGTAAGCTCCTGTGTCCCCCCAGTCCTCCTAGTGTGTAAGCTCTTGTGTCCCCCCCCCCAGTCCTCCTAGTGTGTAAGCTCCTGTGTCCCCCCAGTCCTAGTGTGTAAGCTCTTGTGTCCCCCCCAGTCCTCCTAGTGTGTAAGCTCGTGCCCTCCAGCCCTCCTAGTGTGTAAGCTCTTGTGTCCCCCAGTCCTCCTAGTGTGTAAGCTCCTGTGTCCCCCAGTCCTCCTAGTGTGTAAGCTCCTGTGTCCCCCCAGTCCTCCTAGTGTGTAAGCTCCTGTGTCCCCCAGTCCTCCCAGTGTGTAAGCTCCTGTGTCCCCCCCCAGTCCTCCTAGTGTGTAAGCTCTTGTGCCCCCCCAGTCCTCCTAGTGTGTAAGCTCTTGTGTCCCCCCCAGTCCTCCTAGTGTGTAAGCTCCTGTGTCCCCCAGTCCTCCTAGTGTGTAAGCTCTTGTGTCCCCCCCAGTCCTCCTAGTGTGTAAGCTCTTGTGTCCCCCCCCAGTCCTCCTAGTGTGTAAGCTCTTGTGTGTCCCCCAGTCCTCCTAGTGTGTAAGCTTATGTGTCCCCCCAGTCCTCCTAGTGTGTAAGCTCTTGTGTCCCCCAGTCCTCCTAGTGTGTAAGCTCTTGTGTCCCCCCTCCCCCAGTCCTCCTAGTGTGTAAGCTCCTGTGTCCCCCCAGTCCTCCTAGTGTGTAAGCTCTTGTGTCCCCCCTCCCCCCCAGTCCTCCTAGTGTGTAAGCTCTTGTGTCCCCCTCCCCCCCAGTCCTCCTAGTGTGTAAGCTCTTGTGTCCCCCATCCCCCCCAGTCCTCCTAGTGTGTAAGCTCTTGTGTCCCCTCTCCCCCCCAGTCCTCCTAGTGTGTAAGCTCCTGTGTCCCCCCAGTCCTCCTAGTGTGTAAGTTCTTGTGTCCCCCCAGTCCTCCTAGTGTGTAAGCTCTTGTGTCCCCCTCCCCCCCAGTCCTCCTAGTGTGTAAGCTCTTGTGTCCCCCTCCCCCCCAGTCCTCCTAGTGTGTAAGCTCTTGTGTCCCCCCTCCCCCCCCAGTCCTCCTAGTGTGTAAGCTCTTGTGTCCCCCTCCCCCCCAGTCCTCCTAGTGTGTAAGCTCTTGTGCCCCCCCTTCCTCCTAGTGTGTAAGCTCTTGTGTCCCCCTCCCCCCCAGTCCTCCTAGTGTGTAAGCTCTTGTGTCCCCCCTCCCCCCCAGTCCTCCTAGTGTGTAAGCTCTTGTGCCCCCCCTTCCTCCTAGTGTGTAAGCTCTTGTGTCCCCCTCCCCCCCAGTCCTCCTAGTGTGTAAGCTCTTGTGTCCCCCTCCCCCCCAGTCCTCCTAGTGTGTAAGCTCTTGTGTCCCCCCCCAGTCCTCCTAGTGTGTAAGCTCTTGTGTCCCCCCTCCCCCCCAGTCCTCCTAGTGTGTAAGCTCTTGTGTCCCCCTCCCCCCCAGTCCTCCTAGTGTGTAAGCTCGTGTCCCCCCCAGTCCTCCTAGTGTGTAAGCTCTTGTGTCCCCCCAGTCCTCCTAGTGTGTAAGCTCTTGTGTCCCCCCAGTCCTCCTAGTGTGTAAGCTCTTGTGTCCCCCCTCCCCCAGTCCTCCTAGTGTGTAAGCTCCTGTGTCCCCCCAGTCCTCCTAGTGTGTAAGCTCTTGTGTCCCCCTCCCCCCCAGTCCTCCTAGTGTGTAAGCTCTTGTGTCCCCCTCCCCCCTAGTCCTCCTAGTGTGTAAGCTTTTGTGTCTCCCCTCCCCCCCAGTCCTCCTAGTGTGTAAGCTCTTGTGTCCCCCTCCCCCAGTCCTCCTAGTGTGTAAGCTCTTGTGTCCCCCCTCCCCCCCAGTCCTCCTAGTGTGTAAGCTCTTGTGATGCAGGAGCTGCAGCGCCACCTGCAGGGATCGGCACAAGGAAACATAACAATCAGGCACCTTGGTATTGTCGTATGCCAGCAGCAGGGTTCTGCCATTTGTTAGGAAGATCTCCAGAGCGTTGTCCCTCAGCTGCCACCACCGTTTGTGCACTTCTTTTATTTCTTCGTATGTCCAGGAAAACGAGGCCGGTTCTGATTCCCCGAGCAGCGGCTGCAAAGGATACAAAGGATACAGCGGGTTGGATACAGCGGGTTGGATACAGCGGGTTGGATACAGCGGGTTGGATACAGCGGGTTGGATACAGCGGGTTGGATACATTCGTTCCCTTACACAGGACCAGAAGCACCTAAGGCGGAAGATACTGAACATTTCTACAAGTAGCCAAACACTGACGAAAACAAGAAAATAATAAAAGAACATTAGAGATGAGCGAGTAGTGAAATATTCAATCCCATTATAGTCTATGGGGAAAAAATTGCGGCACTTGGAAATGACAATTCAACCACTTGGAGGTCACCAAGTCCCCCATGAAACCTCCCTAAACGATGTGAACACCTCCGGAGTGACACTGTGACCTCAGGGGGAGCGTGCCTGGGGGCACCCAACACCCCAAAATCCCAGTATAATCCCACTCTCTGCAGTTGTGAAGGAAAAATATTTGCAAACGCTTTACGAATGTTTAAGGCAACGTTCACACATTTTGTTTGTATTTCTTGCACAGCGTTACATACATGATCCCAATGTGCGTCCGTAGAGCGTCATGTTATTCGCGCATATCAAACGTCATGCCGTACGAAAGTTACTGGAACAGTATATACGACGTGCCCGCTGTGGGCTACTGGAACAGTGTATATCAGGTGCCCTTACTGGGCTACTGGAACAGTATATATCAGGTGCCCTTACTGGGCTACAGGAACAGTATATATCAGGTGTCCTTAGTGGGCTACTGGAACAGTATATATCAGGTGCCCTTAGTGGGCTACTGGAACAGTATATATCAGGTGTCCTTACTGGGCTACAGGAACAGTATATATCAGGTGTCCTTAGTGGGCTACTGGAACAGTATATATCAGGTGTCCTTACTGGGCTACAGGAACGGTATATATCAGGTGCCCTTACTGGGCTACAGGAACAGTATATATCAGGTGCCCTTACTGGGCTACAGGAACAGTATATATCAGGTGCCCTTACTGGGCTACAGGAACAGTATATACAGTGAGTCCAAGAAGTATTTGATCCCTTGCTGATTTTCTTTGTTTGCCCACTAATAAAGACATGATCATTCTATACTTTTAATGGTAGATGTATTCTTACATGGAGAGACAGAATATTAAAAAGAAAATCCAGAAAATAAATCTAAGGAATATATATTAATTGATTTGTATTTCATGGAGTGAAATAAGTATTTGATCCCTTAGTATTCATTAGCAGTTCTGGCTTTTACAGACCAGTTAGACACTCCCAATCAACTTGTTACCTGACCTGAAGCCGCCTGTTCTCACTAATCACTTGTGTGAAAAACAACTGTCCACAGAATCAGACAGATCACACAGATTTCAAGTCTCCAACATGGGTAAAACCAAAGAGCTGTCACAGGACCTCAGAGTCAGAATTGTTGACCTTCACAAAGCTGGAATGGGCTACAAAAAGATTAGTAAGGTGTTGGATGTGAAAGTAACAACTATTGGTGCAATTATCAGAAAGTTTAAAGAGTATAACATGACAATCAACAGACCTCGGCCCGGTGCTCCAAAGAAGATTTTGCCTCGTGGGGTGGCAATGATGCTGAGAACAGTCAGAAATCGTCCTGCAACCACTCGGCAGAAGTTAGCAAATGACCTGAAGGCAGCTGGGACCACAGTTTGCAAGGAAACAATTGGCAACACTTTGGCCAACAATGGATTCACATCCTGCAGTGCCCGAAAGGTACCCCTGCTGAAGAGAGCACATGTGGAGAGAAGGTGCCCCTGCTGAAGAGAGCACATGTGGAGAGAAGGTACCCCTGCTGAAGAGAGCACATGTGGAGAGAAGGTACCCCTGCTGAAGAGAGCACATGTGGAGAGAAGGTACCCCTGCTGAAGAGAGCACATGTGGAGAGAAGGTACCGCTGCTGAAGAGAGCACATGTGGAGAGAAGGCGCCCCTGCTGAAGAGAGCACATGTGGAGAGAAGGTGCCCCTGCTGAAGAGAGCACATGTGGAGAGAAGGTGACCCTGCTGAAGAGAGCACATGTGGAGAGGTGCCCCTGCTGAAGAGAGCACATGTGGAGGCGCGCCTCAAGTATGCCAATGATCATTTGAAAGATGAACCAAGTTATTGGGAGAAGGTTTTGTGGTCAGATGAGACCAAAATTGAACTTTTTGGCCTCAACTCCACCCGCCATGTGTGGAGGAAGAAAAATGCTGCCTATGACCCCAAGAACACTGTGCCCACCGTCAAGCATGGAGGTGGAAGCATAATGTTTTGGGGGTGTTTCTCTGCCAAGGGTACAGGGCTACTTCACCGCATCACTGGGAAGATGGATGGAACCATGTACCGCACAATCCGGAGGGACAACCTCCTCCCTTCTGCCAGGGTTCTGAAAATGGGCCGTGGTTGGGTCTTCCAACATGATAACGACCCTAAACATACAGCAAAGGCAACAAAGGATTGGCTCAAGAAAAATCACATTAAGGTCATGGAGTGGCCCAGCCAGTCGCCAGACCTCAATCCGATCGAAAATCTATGGAGGGAGCTGAGGGTCAGAGTTGCCAAGCGACAGCCCACCAACCTTCATGATTTAGAGAGAATCTGCAAAGAAGAGTGGGACAAGATTCCCCCTGGTGTGTGCTAAACTTGTGGTTAACGACAACAAACGTCTCACCGCTGTGCATGCAAACAAAGGCTTTGCCACGAAGTATTGAGTGTGTTTGGCAAGAGGGATCAAATACTTATTTTCCTCATTGAAATACAAATTAATTAAAATATATTCTTCAAAATTATATTCTGGATTTTTTTCTTGATATTCTGTCTCTCCATGTTAGAATATATCTACCATTAAAAGTGCTGAAGGATAGTGTCTTTATTAGTGGGCAAAGAAAGAAAATCAGCAAGGGATCAAATACTTCTTGGACTCACTGTATCAGGTGCCCTTACTGGGCTACAGGAACAGTATATATCAGGTGTCCTTACTGGGCTACAGGAACAGTATATATCAGGGGCCCTTACTGGGCTACAGGAACAGTATATATCAGGTGCCCTTAGTGGGCTACAGGAACGGTATATATCAGGGGCCCTTACTGGGCTACAGGAACAGTATATATCAGGTGCCCTTACTGGGCTACAGGAACAGTATATATCAGGTGTCCTTACTGGGCTACTGGAACAGTATATATCAGGTGTCCTTACTGGGCTACTGGAACAGTATATATCAGGTGTCCTTACTGGGCTACAGGAACAGTATATATCAGGTGTCCTTACTGGGCTACAGGAACAGTATATATCAGGTGCCCTTACTGGGCTACAGGAACAGTATATATCAGGTGTCCTTACTGGGCTACAGGAACGGTATATATCAGGTGTCCTTACTGGGCTACAGGAACGGTATATATCAGGTGTCCTTACTGGGCTACTGGAACAGTATATATCAGGTGTCCTTACTGGGCTACAGGAACAGTATATATCAGGTGTCCTTACTGGGCTACTGGAACAGTATATATCAGGTGCCCTTACTGGGCTACTGGAACAGTATATATCAGGGGCCCTTAGTGGGCTACTGGAACAGTATATATCAGGTGTCCTTAGTGGGCTACTGGAACAGTATATATCAGGTGTCCTTACTGGGCTACAGGAACAGTATATATCAGGTGTCCTTACTGGGCTACTGGAACAGTATATATCAGGTGTCCTTAGTGGGCTACTGGAACAGTATATATCAGGTGTCCTTAGTGGGCTACAGGAACAGTATATATCAGGTGCCCTTACTGGGCTACAGGAACAGTATATATCAGGTGCCCTTACTGGCCTACTGGAACCGTATATATCAGGTGCCCTTACTGGCCTACTGGAACAGTATATATCAGGTGCCCTTACTGGGCTACTGGAACAGTATATATCAGGTGTCCTTAGTGGGCTACTGGAACAGTATATATCAGGTGCCCTTACTGGGCTACAGGAACAGTATATATCAGGTGCCCTTACTGGGCTACAGGAACAGTATATATCAGGTGCCCTTACTGGGCTACTGGAACAGTATATATCAGGTGTCCTTACTGGGCTACAGGAACAGTATATATCAGGGGCCCTTAGTGAGCTACTGGAACAGTATATATCAGGTGCCCTTAATGGGCTACAGGAACAGTATATATCAGGTGCCCTTAGTAGGCTACTGGAACAGTATATATCAGGTGCCCTTACTGGACTACAGGAACAGTATATATCAGGTGTCCTTACTGGGCTACAGGAACAGTATATATCAGGTGCCCTTACTGGGCTACAGGAACAGTATATATCAGGTGCTCTTAGTGGGCTACTGGAACAGTATATATCAGGTGCCCTTAGTGGGCTACAGGAACAGTATATATCAGGTGCCCTTAGTGGGCTACTGGAACAGTATATATCAGGTGTCCTTACTGGGCTACTGGAACAGTATATATCAGGTGTCCTTACTGGGCTACAGGAACGGTATATATCAGGTGTCCTTACTGGGCTACAGGAACAGTATATATCAGGTGTCCTTACTGGGCTACAGGAACAGTATATATCAGGTGCCCTTACTGGGCTACTGGAACAGTATATATCAGGGGCCCTTAGTGGGCTACTGGAACAGTATATATCAGGTGTCCTTAGTGGGCTACAGGAACAGTATATATCAGGTGCCCTTAGTGGCCTACTGGAACCGTATATATCAGGTGCCCTTACTGGGCTACTGGAACAGTATATATCAGGTGTCCTTACTGGGCTACAGGAACAGTATATATCAGGTGCCCTTAATGGGCTACAGGAACAGTATATATCAGGTGTCCTTACTGGGCTACAGGAACAGTATATATCAGGTGCCCTTACTGGCCTACTGGAACAGTATATATCAGGTGCCCTTAATGGGCTACAGGAACAGTATATATCAGGTGCCCTTAGTAGGCTACTGGAACAGTATATATCAGGTGCCCTTACTGGGCTACTGGAACAGTATATATCAGGGGCCCTTACTGGGCTACAGGAACGGTATATATCAGGTGCCCTTACTGGGCTACAGAAACAGTATATATCAGGTGCCCTTAGTGGGCTACTGGAACAGTATATATCAGGTGCCCTTACTGGGCTACTGGAACAGTATATATCAGGTGCCCTTACTGGGCTACAGGAACAGTATATATCAGGTGTCCTTACTGGGCTACAGGAACAGTATATATCAGGTGCCCTTACTGGGCTACTGGAACAGTATATATAACATGCCCTTACTGGGCTACAGGAACAGTATATATCAGGTGCCCTTACTGGGCTACTGGAACAGTATATATCAGGTGCCCTTACTGGGCTACAGGAACAGTATATATCAGGTGCCCTTACTGGGCTACTGGAACAGTATATATCAGGTGCCCTTACTGGGCTACAGGAACAGTATATATCAGGTGTCCTTACTGGGCTACAGGAACGGTATATATCAGGTGCCCTTACTGGGCTACTGGAACAGTATATATCAGGTGTCCTTACTGGGCTACAGGAACAGTATATATCAGGTGCCCTTACTGGGCTACTGGAACAGTATATATAAGGGGCCCTTACTGGGCTACTGGAACAGTATATATCAGGTGCCCTTAGTGGGCTACTGGAACAGTATATATAAGGGGCCCTTACTGGGCTACTGGAACAGTATATATCAGGTGCCCTTAGTGGGCTACTGGAACAGTATATATAAGGGGCCCTTACTGGGCTACTGGAACAGTATATATCAGGTGCCCTTAGTGGGCTACTGGAACAGTATATATAAGGGGCCCTTACTGGGCTACTGGAACAGTATATATCAGGTGCCCTTAGTGGGCTACTGGAACAGTATATATCAGGTGCCCTTACTGGGCTACAGGAACAGTATATATCAGGGGCCCTTACTGGGCTACTGGAACACTATATATCAGGTGCCCTTACTGGGCTACAGGAACAGTATATATCAGGTGCCCTTAGTGGGCTACTGAAACAGTATATATCAGGTGCCCTTACTGGGCTACAGGAACAGTATATATCAGGTGCCCTTACTGGGCTACAGGAACAGTATATATCAGGTGTCCTTACTGGGCTACAGGAACAGTATATATCAGGTGTCCTTACTGGGCTACTGGAACAGTATATATCAGGTGCCCTTACTGGGCTACAGGAACAGTATATATCAGGGGCCCTTACTGGGCTACAGGAACGGTATATATCAGGTGTCCTTACTGGGCTACTGGAACAGTATATATCAGGTGCCCTTAGTGGGCTACAGGAACAGTATATATCAGGTGTCCTTACTGGGCTACTGGAACACTATATATCAGGTGCCCTTAGTGGGCTACTGGAACAGTATATATCAGGTGCCCTTACTGGGCTACTGGAACAGTGTATATCAGGTGCCCTTACTGGGCTACAGGAACAGTATATATCAGGTGTCCTTACTGGGCTACTGGAACAGTATATATCAGGTGCCCTTAGTGGGCTACTGGAACAGTATATATCAGGTGCCCTTACTGGGCTACAGGAACGGTACATATCAGGTGCCCTTACTGGGCTACAGGAACGGTATATATCAGGTGCCCTTACTGGGCTACTGGAACAGTATATATCAGGTGTCCTTAGTGAGCTACTGGAACAGTATATATCAGGTGTCCTTAGTGGGCTACTGGAACAGTATATATCAGGTGTCCTTACTGGGCTACTGGAACAGTATATATCAGGGGCCCTTACTGGGCTACTGGAACAGTATATATCAGGTGTCCTTAGTGGGCTACTGGAACAGTATATATCAGGTGTCCTTAGTGGGCTACTGGAACAGTATATATCAGGTGCCCTTAGTGGGCTACTGGAACAGTATATATCAGGTGCCCTTACTGGGCTACTGGAACAGTATATATCAGGTGCCCTTACTGGGCTACAGGAACAGTATATATCAGGTGCCCTTACTGGGCTACAGGAACAGTATATATCAGGTGCCCTTACTGGGCTACTGGAACAGTATATATCAGGTGTCCTTACTGGGCTACAGGAACAGTATATATCAGGTGCCCTTACTGGGCTACTGGAACAGTATATATCAGGTGTCCTTACTGGGCTACAGGAACAGTATATATCAGGGGCCCTTAGTGAGCTACTGGAACAGTATATATCAGGTGTCCTTAGTGGGCTACACCAGGGACACTATAAGTCACTGTACACACAGGGTCCTGGGATGAATACACCTGATGCTGCTGTTATATCATCTATTTCTTAGCACTGAGAAGCTTTGGATGCAGAGATGACTTTTTGGGTACAAACCCACTTGACGTATTTGCTGCGTGAATCAGTCTTAAAAATAAGCAGGCAAAACGCAGGTTGGCTTTATACCATTGTTCTGCGTTAAAATACGCAATTGCGTATTTTTGAAGCGTGAAGCTTGTTGTTAGCAAAGCATCAGTTGTTAACAACCTGTGAGAAAAACGCATGTAGCTTCACACTTCAAAAATACGCAATTGCGTATTTTAACGCAGAACAATTGTATAAAGCCAACCTGCGTTTTGCCTGCTTATTTTTAAGACTAATTCACGCAGCAAATACGTCAAGTGGGTTTGTACCCTTTCGCTGGATCTTCGCCCTGAGAAGGACTTCTGGGTTGTGTAGTAATCCTGCCTGACCAAACCTACTAACACCGATCTCTCCCTGCTCCAGGATCTCTCCCTACTAACACCGATCTCTCCCTGCTCCAAGATCTCTCCCTGACTAGGCTGAAAGCAGATCTGCGCTCGAGAGGCAGGAGCCAAGTATTTAAGATTCGAGGTCATGTGGTTCAGCCATCCAATGAGGGTAGACGCCGTTTTTGCGCTATGTGCGTACTCCCCGAGTCCCTCACGGCCTCCCTGCATGGTGATTGGATTAAAAAAAGCGCCAAGTGCGATGGGAGGGATTTCAAATGTTTCCAGCGTATTCGCCACACTACTCGATTGAATTAGAATCTTTCCAATACCGCAATATTCCATCGAATCGTAAGAATTTATGGAGAATATAAGAATATATTGACTCTCTATACAGGTAATAGATTAGATATAACACCTCTATATACATAGTATAACACCTATATACATAGTATAACACCTCTATATACATAGTATAACACCTCTATATACATAGTATAACACCTCTATATACATAGTATAACACCTCTATATACATAGTATAACACCTCCATATACATAGTATAACACCTCTATATACACATAGTATAACACCTCTATATACATAGTATAACACCTATATATACATAGTATAACACCTCTATATACATAGTATAACACCTATATATACATAGTATAACACCTATATATACATAGTATAACACCTCTATATACATAGTATAACACCTCTATATACATAGTATAACACCTCCATATACATAGTATAACACCTCCATATACATAGTATAACACCTCTATATACATAGTATAACACCTCTATATACATAGGATAACACCTATATACATAGTATAACACCTCCATATACATAGTATAACACCTCTATATACATAGTATAACACCTATATACATAGTATAACACCTCTATATACATAGTATAACACCTCTATATACATAGTATAACACCTATATACATAGTATAACACCTCTATATACATAGTATAACACCTCTATATACATAGTATAACACCTCTATATACATAGTATAACACCTCTATATACATAGTATAACACCTCTATATACATAGTATAACACCTCTATATACATAGTATAACACCTCTATATACATAGTATAACACCTCCATATACATAGTATAACACCTCCATATACATAGTATAACACCTCTATATACATAGTATAACACCTCTATATACATAGGATAACACCTATATACATAGTATAACACCTCCATATACATAGTATAACACCTCTATATACATAGTATAACACCTATATACATAGTATAACACCTCTATATACATAGTATAACACCTCTATATACATAGTATAACACCTATATACATAGTATAACACCTCTATATACATAGTATAACACCTCTATATACATAGTATTACATCTATATACATAGTATAACACCTATATACATAGTATAACACCTCTATATACATAGTATAACACCTCTATATACATAGTATAACACCTCTATATACATAGTATAACACCTCTATATACATAGTATAACACCTATATACATAGTATAACACCTATATACATAGTATAACACCTCTATATACATAGTATAACACCTATATACATAGTATAACACCTCTATATACATAGTATAACACCTCTATATACATAGTATAACACCTCTATATACATAGTATAACACCTCTATATACATAGTATAACACCTATATACATAGTATAACACCTCTATATACATAGTATAACACCTATATATACATAGTATAACACCTCTATATACATAGTATAACACCTATATACATAGTATAACACCTCTATATACATAGTATAACACCTCTATATACATAGTATAACACCTATATACATAGTATAACACCTATATACATAGTATAACACCTATATACATAGTATAACACCTATATACATAGTATAACACCTCTATATACATAGTATAACACCTCTATATACATAGTATAACACCTATATACATAGTATAACACCTATATATACATAGTATAACACCTATATACATAGTATAACACCTCTATATACATAGTATAACACCTCTATATACATAGTATAACACCTATATATACATAGTATAACACCTATATACATAGTATAACACCTCTATATACATAGTATAACACCTATATATACATAGTATAACACCTATATACATAGTATAACACCTCTATATACATAGTATAACACCTCTATATACATAGTATAACACCTATATACATAGTATAACACCTCTATATACATAGTATAACACCTCTATATACATAGTATAACACCTCTATATACATAGTATAACACCTCTATATACATAGTATAACACCTCCATATACATAGTATAACACCTCTATATACATAGTATAAACACCTCTATATACATAGTATAACACCTCTATATACATAGTATAACACCTCTATATACATAGTATAACACCTATATATACATAGTATAACACCTCTATATACATAGTATAACACCTATATACATAGTATAACACCTATATACATAGTATAACACCTATATACATAGTATAACACCTCTATATACATAGTATAACACCTCCATATACATAGTATAACACCTATATACATAGTATAACACCTCTATATACATAGTATAACACCCTCTATATACATAGTATAACACCTCTATATACATAGTATAACACCTATATATACATAGTATAACACCTCTATATACATAGTATAACACCTCTATATACATAGTATAACACCTATATATACATAGTATAACACCTATATACATAGTATAACACCTCTATATACATAGTATAACACCTATATACATAGTATAACACCTCTATATACATAGTATAACACCTCTATATACATAGTATAACACCTCTATATACATAGTATAACACCTCTATATACATAGTATAACACCTCTATATACATAGTATAACACCTCTATATACATAGTATAACACCTATATATACATAGTATAACACCTCTATATACATAGTATAACACCTCTATATACATAGTATAACACCTATATACATAGTATAACACCTATATATACATAGTATAACACCTATATATACATAGTATAACACCTCTATATACATAGTATAACACCTCTATATACATAGTATAACACCTATATACATAGTATAACACCTCTATATACATAGTATAACACCTATATACATAGTATAACACCTATATATACATAGTATAACACCTCTATATACATAGTATAACACCTATATATACATAGTATAACACCTCTATATACATAGTATAACACCTATATACATAGTATAACACCTATATATACATAGTATAACACCTCTATATACATAGTATAACACCTCTATATACATAGTATAACACCTCTATATACATAGTATAACACCTCTATATACATAGTATAACACCTTATATACATAGTATTAACACTCTATATACATAGTATAACACCTATATACATAGTATAACACCTCTATATACATAGTATAACACCTCTATATACATAGTATAACACCTCTATATACATATGTATTAACCCACACCTCTATATACATAGTATAACACCTCTATATACATAGTATAACACCTATATACATAGTATAACACCTCTATATACATAGTATAACACCTCTCTATACATAGTATAACACCTCTATATACATAGTATAACACCTATATATACATAGTATAACACCTCTATATACATAGTATAACACCTCTATATACATAGTAGTAACACCTATATACATAGTATAACACCTCTATATACATAGTATAACACCTCTATATACATAGTATAACACCTCTATATACATAGTATAACACCTCTATATACATAGTATAACACCTATATATACATAGTATAACACCTCTATATACATAGTATAACACCTCATATACATAGTATAACACCTCTATATACATAGTATACACCTCTATATACATAGTATAACACCTATAGTTACATAGTATAACACCTCTATATACATAGTATAACACCTCTATATACATAGTATAACACCTCTATATACATAGTATAACACTCTATATACATAGTATAACACCTCTATATACATAGTATAACACCTATATATACATAGTATAACACCTCTATATACATAGTATAACACCTCTATATACATAGTATAACACCTCTATATACATAGTATAACACCTATATACATAGTATAACACCTATATACATAGTATAACACCTATATATACATAGTATAACACCTCTATATACATAGTATAACACCTCTATATACATAGTATAACACCTCTATATACATAGTATAACACCTATATACATAGTATAACACCTATATATACATAGTACTATAACACCTATATACATAGTATAACACCTCTATATACATAGTATAACACCTCTATATACATAGTATAACACCTCTATATACATAGTATAACACCTCTATATACATAGTATAACACCTCTATATACATAGTATAACACCTCTATATACATAGTATAACACCTATATACATAGTATAACACCTCTATATACATAGTATAACACCTCTATATACATAGTATAACACCTCTATATACATAGTATAACACCTCTATATACATAGTATAACACCTATATATACATAGTATAACACCTATATATACATAGTATAACACCTCTATATACATAGTATAACACCTCTATATACATAGTATAACACCTCTATATACATAGTATAACACCTATATACATAGTATAACACCTCTATATACATAGTATAACACCTCTATATACATAGTATAACACCTCTATATACATAGTATAACACCTTCTATATACATAGTATAACACCTCTATATACATAGTATAACACCTCTATATACATAGTATAACACCTCTATATACATAGTATAACACCTCTATATACATAGTATAACACCTATATATACATAGTATAACACCTCCATATACATAGTATAACACCTCCATATACATAGTATAACACCTATATACATAGTATAACACCTCCATATACATAGTATAACACCTATATACATAGTATAACACCTCTATATACATAGTATAACACCTCTATATACATAGTATAACACCTCTATATACATAGTATAACACCTCTATATACATAGTATAACACCTCTATATACATAGTATAACACCTATATATACATAGTATAACACCTCTATATACATAGTATAACACCTCTATATACATAGTATAACACCTCTATATACATAGTATAACACCTATATATACATAGTATTACATCTATATACATAGTATAACACCTATATATACATAGTATAACACCTATATATACATAGTATAACACCTATATACATAGTATAACACCTATATATACATAGTATAACACCTATATACATAGTATAACACCTATATATACATAGTATAACACCTATATATACATAGTATAACACCTCTATATACATAGTATAACACCTCTATATACATAGTATAACACCTCCATATACATAGTATAACACCTCCATATACATAGTATAACACCTCTATATACATAGTATAACACCTATATACATAGTATAACACCTCTATATACATAGTATAACACCTCTATATACATAGTATAACACCTCCATATACATAGTATAACACCTCTATATACATAGTATAACACCTCTATATACATAGTATAACACCTATATATACATAGTATAACACCTCTATATACATAGTATAACACCTCTATATACATAGTATAACACCTCTATATACATAGTATAACACCTATATACATAGTATAACACCTCTATATACATAGTATAACACCTCTATATACATAGTATAACACCTCTATATACATAGTATAACACCTCTATATACATAGTATAACACCTATATATACATAGTATAACACCTCTATATACATAGTATAACACCTCTATATACATAGTATAACACCTATATACATAGTATAACACCTCTATATACATAGTATAACACCTCTATATACATAGTATAACACCTCTATATACATAGTATAACACCTATATATACATAGTATAACACCTCTATATACATAGTATAACACCTCTATATACATAGTATAACACCTATATACATAGTATAACACCTCTATATACATAGTATAACACCTCTATATACATAGTATAACACCTCTATATACATAGTATAACACCTCTATATACATAGTATAACACCTATATATACATAGTATAACACCTCTATATACATAGTATAACACCTCCATATACATAGTATAACACCTCCATATACATAGTATAACACCTCTATATACATAGTATAACACCTCTATATACATAGTATAACACCTATATATACATAGTATAACACCTATATATACATAGTATAACACCTCTATATACATAGTATAACACCTCTATATACATAGTATAACACCTCTATATACATAGTATTACATCTATATACATAGTATAACACCTATATACATAGTATAACACCTCTATATACATAGTATAACACCTCTATATACATAGTATAACACCTCTATATACATAGTATAACACCTCTATATACATAGTATTACATCTATATACATAGTATAACACCTATATACATAGTATAACACCTCTATATACATAGTATAACACCTATATACATAGTATAACACCTCTATATACATAGTATAACACCTCTATATACATAGTATAACACCTATATACATAGTATAACACCTCTATATACATAGTATAACACCTCTATATACATAGTATAACACCTATATATACATAGTATAACACCTCTATATACATAGTATAACACCTCTATACATAGTATAACACCTATATACATAGTATAACACCTATATACATAGTATAACACCTATATACATAGTATAACACCTATATACATAGTATAACACCTATATACATAGTATAACACCTATATATACATAGTATAACACCTCTATATACATAGTATAACACCTATATATACATAGTATAACACCTCTATATACATAGTATAACACCTCTATATACATAGTATAACACCTATATATACATAGTATAACACCTATATACATAGTATAACACCTCTATATACATAGTATTACATCTATATACAGTAATACAGGATGACTGTACTTACATTGGATTCCACCGTATCGGAAGACGAGTCCTCAACAAAATACATGCCTGACTTTCCTACAGCAAAAAACAACGACTGTTATTACAATTACCGTTATATAAAACACACACACACTTAGATATAGATATATATATATATATATATATATATATATATCTATATCTATCTGTATGGTGTGTATATATATATAGAATATATCAGGTCACTCTGTATGTAATGTATAGAATATATCAGGTCCCTCTGTATGTAATGTATATAGAATATATC
Organism: Dendropsophus ebraccatus; assembly: GCF_027789765.1. Taxonomy (NCBI): domain Eukaryota; kingdom Metazoa; phylum Chordata; class Amphibia; order Anura; family Hylidae; genus Dendropsophus; species Dendropsophus ebraccatus. The sequence goes on along the minus strand of NC_091468.1, from coordinate 74,874,541 downwards.
AGGTCACTCTGTGTGTAATGTATATAGAATATATCAGGTCCCTCTGTATGTAATGTATATAGAATATATCAGGTCACTCTGTATGTAATGTATAGAATATATCAGGTCACTATGTATGTAATGTATAGAATATATCAGGTCACTCTGTATGTAATGTATAGAATATATCAGGTCCCTCTGTATGTAATGTATAGAATATATCAGGTCACTCTGTATGTAATGTATAGAATATATCAGGTCACTCTGTATGTAATGTATATAGAATATATCAGGTCACTCTGTATGTAATGTATATAGAATATATCAGGTCCCTCTGTATGTAATGTATAGAATATATCAGGTCCCTCTGTATGTAATGTCTATAGAATATATCAGGTCACTCTGTATGTAATGTATATAGAATATATCAGGTCCCTCTGTATGTAATGTATATAGAATATATCAGGTCACTCTGTATGTAATGTATATAGAATATATCAGGTCACTATATGTAATGTATATAGAATATATCAGGTTACTCTGTATGTAATGTATAGAATATATCAGGTCCCTCTGTATGTAATGTATATAGAATATATCAGGTCACTCTGTATGTAATGTATAGAATATATCAGGTCGCTCTGTATGTAATGTATATAGTATATATCAGGTCACTCTGTATGTAATGTATATAGAATATATCAGGTCCCTCTGTATGTAATGTATAGAATATATCAGGTCCCTCTGTATGTAATGTCTATAGAATATATCAGGTCACTCTGTATGTAATGTATATAGAATATATCAGGTCCCTCTGTATGTAATGTATATAGAATATATCAGGTCACTCTGTATGTAATGTATATAGAATATATCAGGTCACTATATGTAATGTATATAGAATATATCAGGTCACTCTGTATGTAATGTATAGAATATATCAGGTCACTCTGTATGTAATGTATAGAATATATCAGGTCCCTCTGTATGTAATGTATAGAATATATCAGGTCCCTCTGTATGTAATGTATAGAATATATCAGGTCGCTCTGTATGTAATGTATAGAATATATCAGGTCACTCTGTATGTAATGTATAGAATATATCAGGTCACTCTGTGTGTAATGTATATAGAATATATCAGGTCCCTCTGTATGTAATGTATATAGAATATATCAGGTCACTCTGTATGTAATGTATAGAATATATCAGGTCACTATGTATGTAATGTATAGAATATATCGGGTCCCTCTGTATGTAATGTATAGAATATATCAGGTCACTCTGTATGTAATGTATAGAATATATCAGGTCCCTCTGTATGTAATGTATATAGAATATATCAGGTCACTCTGTATGTAATGTATAGAATATATCAGGTCACTCTGTATGTAATGTATAGAATATATCAGGTCCCTCTGTATGTAATGTATAGAATATATCAGGTCCCTCTGTATGTAATGTATATAGAATATATCAGGTCACTCTGTATGTAATGTATATAGAATATATCAGGTCACTCTGTATGTAATGTATAGAATATATCAGGTCACTATGTATGTAATGTATAGAATATATCAGGTCACTCTGTATGTAATGTATATAGAATATATCAGGTCACTCTGTATGTAATGTATATAGAATATATCAGGTCACTCTGTATGTAATGTATAGAATATATCAGGTCGCTCTGTATGTAATGTATAGAATATATCAGGTCACTCTGTATGTAATGTATATAGAATATATCAGGTCCCTCTGTATGTAATGTATAGAATATATCAGGTCACTCTGTATGTAATGTATATAGAATATATCAGGTCACTCTGTATGTAATGTATATAGAATATATCAGGTCCCTCTGAATGTAATGTATAGAATATATCAGGTCACTCTGTATGTAATGTATAGAATATATCAGGTCACTCTGTATGTAATGTATAGAATATATCAGGTCACTCTGTATGTAATGTATATAGAATATATCAGGTCACTCTGTATGTAATGTATATAGAATATATCAGGTCACTCTGTATGTAATGTATATAGAATATATCAGGTCACTCTGTATGTAATGTAATGTATAGAATATATCAGGTCACTCTGTATGTAATGTATATAGAATATATCAGGTCACTCTGTATGTAATGTATATAGAATATATCAGGTCCCTCTGTATGTAATGTATAGAATATATCAGGTCACTGTATGTAATGTATAGAATATATCAGGTCGCTCTGTATGTAATGTATATAGAATATATCAGGTCGCTCTGTATGTAATGTATAGAATATATCAGGTCACTCTGTATGTAATGTATATAGAATATATCAGGTCCCTCTGTATGTAATGTATATAGAATATATCAGGTCACTCTGTATGTAATGTATATAGAATATATCAGGTCACTCTGTATGTAATGTATATAGAATATATCAGGTCGCTCTGTATGTAATGTATATAGAATATATCAGGTCCCTCTGTATGTAATGTATAGAATATATCAGGTCACTCTGTATGTAATGTATAGAATATATCAGGTCACTCTGTATGTAATGTATATAGAATATATCAGGTCACTCTGTATGTAATGTATATAGAATATATCAGGTCACTCTGTATGTAATGTATATAGAATATATCAGGTCACTCTGTATGTAATGTATAGAATATATCAGGTCCCTCTGTATGTAATGTATAGAATATATCAGGTCCCTCTGTATGTAATGTATATAGAATATATCAGGTCACTCTGTATGTAATGTATAGAATATATCAGGTCACTCTGTATGTAATGTATATAGAATATATCAGGTCGCTCTGTATGTAATGTATATAGAATATATCAGGTAACTCTGTATGTAATGTCTCTATAGAATATATCAGGTCACTCTGTATGTAATGTATATAGAATATATCAGGTCACTCTGTATGTAATGTATATAGAATATATCAGGTCACTCTGTATGTAATGTATAGAATATATCAGGTCCCTCTGTATGTAATGTATATAGAATATATCAGGTCCCTCTGTATGTAATGTATATAGAATATATCAGGTCACTCTGTATGTAATGTATAGAATATATCAGGTCCCTCTGTATGTAATGTATAGAATATATCAGGTCACTCTGTATGTAATGTATATAGAATATATCAGGTCACTCTGTATGTAATGTATAGAATATATCAGGTCACTCTGTATGTAATGTATATAGAATATATCAGGTCACTCTGTATGTAATGTATATAGAATATATCAGGTCACTCTGTATGTAATGTGTATAGAATATATCAGGTCACTCTGTATGTAATGTGTATAGAATATATCAGGTCCCTCTGTATGTAATGTATAGAATATATCAGGTCGCTCTGTATGTAATGTATATAGAATATATCAGGTCCCTCTGTATGTAATGTATAGAATATATCAGGTCACTCTGTATGTAATGTATATAGAATATATCAGGTCACTCTGTATGTAATGTATATAGAATATATCAGGTCACTCTGTATGTAATGTATATAGAATATATCAGGTCACTCTGTATGTAATGTATAGAATATATCAGGTCCCTCTGTATGTAATGTATATAGAATATATCAGGTCACTCTGTATGTAATGTATAGAATATATCAGGTCACTCTGTATGTAATGTATAGAATATATCAGGTCACTCTGTATGTAATGTATATAGAATATATCAGGTCACTCTGTATGTAATGTATATAGAATATATCAGGTCCCTCTGTATGTAATGTATAGAATATATCAGGTCACTCTGTATGTAATGTATAGAATATATCAGGTCACTCTGTATGTAATGTATATAGAATATATCAGGTCACTCTGTATGTAATGTATATAGAATATATCAGGTCACTCTGTATGTAATGTGTATAGAATATATCAGGTCCCTCTGTATGTAATGTATAGAATATATCAGGTCGCTCTGTATGTAATGTATAGAATATATAAGGTCACTCTGTATGTAATGTATATAGAATATATCAGGTCCCTCTGTATGTAATGTATATAGAATATATCAGGTCCCTCTGTATGTAATGTATAGAATATATCAGGTCACTCTGTATGTAATGTATATAGAATATATCAGGTCACTCTGTATGTAATGTATATAGAATATATCAGGTCACTCTGTATGTAATGTATATAGAATATATCAGGTCACTCTGTATGTAATGTATAGAATATATCAGGTCCCTCTGTATGTAATGTATATAGAATATATCAGGTCACTCTGTATGTAATGTATAGAATATATCAGGTCACTCTGTATGTAATGTATAGAATATATCAGGTCACTCTGTATGTAATGTATATAGAATATATCAGGTCACTCTGTATGTAATGTATATAGAATATATCAGGTCCCTCTGTATGTAATGTATAGAATATATCAGGTCACTCTGTATGTAATGTATAGAATATATCAGGTCACTCTGTATGTAATGTATAGAATATATCAGGTCACTCTGTATGTAATGTATATAGAATATATCAGGTCACTCTGTATGTAATGTATAGAATATATCAGGTCACTCTGTATGTAATGTATAGAATATATCAGGTCACTCTGTATGTAATGTATAGAATATATCAGGTCACTCTGTATGTAATGTATATAGAATATATCAGGTCACTCTGTATGTAATGTATAGAATATATCAGGTCGCTCTGTATGTAATGTATAGAATATATCAGGTCCCTCTGTATGTAATGTCTATAGAATATATCAGGTCACTCTGTATGTAATGTATATAGAATATATCAGGTCACTCTGTATGTAATGTATATAGAATATATCAGGTCCCTCTGTATGTAATGTATATAGAATATATCAGGTCCCTCTGTATGTAATGTATATAGAATATATCAGGTCACTGTATGTAATGTATATAGAATATATCAGGTCACTCTGTATGTAATGTATATAGAATATATCAGGTCCCTCTGTATGTAATGTATATAGAATATATCAGGTCCCTCTGTATGTAATGTATATAGAATATATCAGGTCACTCTGTATGTAATGTATAGAATATATCAGGTCACTATGTATATAATGTATAGAATATATCAGGTCGCTCTGTATGTAATGTATATAGAATATATCAGGTCACTCTGTATGTAATGTATAGAATATATCAGGTCACTCTGTATGTAATGTATATAGAATATATCAGGTCACTCTGTATGTAATGTATATAGAATATATCAGGTCACTCTGTATGTAATGTATAGAATATATCAGGTCGCTCTGTATGTAATGTATAGAATATATCAGGTCCCTCTGTATGTAATGTCTATAGAATATATCAGGTCACTCTGTATGTAATGTATATAGAATATATCAGGTCACTCTGTATGTAATGTATATAGAATATATCAGGTCCCTCTGTATGTAATGTATATAGAATATATCAGGTCCCTCTGTATGTAATGTATATAGAATATATCAGGTCACTGTATGTAATGTATATAGAATATATCAGGTCACTCTGTATGTAATGTATATAGAATATATCAGGTCCCTCTGTATGTAATGTATATAGAATATATCAGGTCCCTCTGTATGTAATGTATAGAATATATCAGGTCACTCTGTATGTAATGTATAGAATATATCAGGTCACTCTGTATGTAATGTATATAGAATATATCAGGTCCCTCTGTATATAATGTATAGAATATATCAGGTCCCTCTGTATGTAATGTATAGAATATATCAGGTCCCTCTGTATGTAATGTATATAGAATATATCAGGTCACTCTGTATGTAATGTATAGAATATATCAGGTCACTCTGTATGTAATGTATAGAATATATCAGGTCACTCTGTATGTAATGTATATAGAATAGATCAGGTCACTCTGTATGTAATGTATATAGAATATATCAGGTCACTCTGTATGTAATGTATAGAATATATCAGGTCCCTCTGTATGTAATGTATAGAATATATCAGGTCACTCTGTATGTAATGTATAGAATATATCAGGTCACTCTGTATGTAATGTATAGAATATATCAGGTCCCTCTGTATGTAATGTATAGAATATATCAGGTCACTCTGTATGTAATGTATAGAATATATCAGGTCACTCTGTATGTAATGTATAGAATATATCAGGTCGCTCTGTATGTAATGTATATAGAATATATCAGGTCACTCTGTATGTAATGTATAGAATATATCAGGTCGCTCTGCATGTAATGTATATAGAATATATCAGGTCACTCTGTATGTAATGTATAGAATATATCAGGTCCCTCTGTATGTAATGTATAGAATATATCAGGTCCCTCTGTATGTAATGTATATAGAATATATCAGGTCACTCTGTATGTAATGTATATAGAATATATCAGGTCACTCTGTATGTAATGTATATAGAATATATCAGGTCACTATATGTAATGTATATAGAATATATCAGGTCACTCTGTATGTAATGTATAGAATATATCAGGTCACTCTGTATGTAATGTATAGAATATATCAGGTCACTCTGTATGTAATGTATATAGAATATATCAGGTCACTCTGTATGTAATGTATATAGAATATATCAGGTCACTCTGTATGTAATGTATAGAATATATCAGGTCACTGTATGTAATGTATAGAATATATCAGGTCACTCTGTATGTAATGTATATAGAATATATCAGGTCCCTCTGTATGTAATGTATATAGAATATATCAGGTCACTCTGTATGTAATGTATAGAATATATCAGGTCACTCTGTATGTAATGTATATAGAATATATCAGGTCACTCTGTATGTAATGTATATAGAATATATCAGGTCACTCTGTATGTAATGTATAGAATATATCAGGTCCCTCTGTATGTAATGTATAGAATATATCAGGTCACTCTGTATGTAATGTATATAGAATATATCAGGTCCCTCTGTATGTAATGTATATAGAATATATCAGGTCCCTCTGTATGTAATGTATAGAATATATCAGGTCACTCTGTATGTAATGTATATAGAATATATCAGGTCACTCTGTATGTAATGTATAGAATATATCAGGTCCCTCTGTATGTAATGTATAGAATATATCAGGTCACTCTGTATGTAATGTATATAGAATATATCAGGTCCCTCTGTATGTAATGTATATAGAATATATCAGGTCACTCTGTATGTAATGTATAGAATATATCAGGTCACTCTGTATGTAATGTATAGAATATATCAGGTCACTCTGTATGTAATGTCTCTATAGAATATATCAGGTCCCTCTGTATGTAATGTATAGAATATATCAGGTCACTCTGTATGTAATGTATATAGAATATATCAGGTCACTGTGTATGTAATGTATAGAATATATCAGGTCACTCTGTATGTAATGTATAGAATATATCAGGTCACTCTGTATGTAATGTATAGAATATATCAGGTCCCTCTGTATGTAATGTATAGAATATATCAGGTCACTCTGTATGTAATGTATAGAATATATCAGGTCCCTTTTTGAATTGAATTACTGAAAAAAAACAAAAAAAAAAAACTTTTAGTTGATATTCTAATTTATTGTGTTTGTATGTGTGTGATATATATATATATATACACACACACACACACACACACACATGTATACTCACACACACATACATACATACACACATGCACTGGCTATACCGCAATCACTGACAGCGACCCTTTAATCCTTTTGTTTGGAGTACACTGCAATCACAGGGTGTACTGCAATCACAGGGCGTACTGCAATCACCGGGTGTACTGCAATCACAGGGTGTACTGCAATCACAGGGCGTACTGCAATCACCGGGTGTACTGCAATCACTGGGCGTACTGCAATCACTGGGCGTACTGCAATCACCGGGTGTACTGCAATCACAGGGTGTACTGCAATCACTGGGCGTACTGCAATCACTGGGCGTACTGCAATCACCGGGTGTACTGCAATCACAGGGTGTACTGCAATCACAGGGTGTACTGCAATCACCGGGTGTACTGCAATCACAGGGTGTACTGCAATCACCGGGTGTACTGCAATCACAGGGTGTACTGCAATCACCGGGTGTACTGCAATCACTGGGTGTACTGCAATCACAGGGTGTACTGCAATCACAGGGTGTACTGCAATCACAGGGTGTACTGCAATCACCGGGTGTACTGCAATCACAGGGCGTACTGCAATCACAGGGTGTACTGCAATCACAGGGCGTACTGCAATCACAGGGTGTACTGCAATCACAGGGCGTACTGCAATCACAGGGTGTACTGCAATCACAGGGTGTACTGCAATCACAGGGCGTACTGCAATCACAGGGTGTACTGCAATCACAGGGCGTACTGCAATCACAGGGTGTACTGCAATCACAGGGTGTACTGCAATCACAGGGTGTACTGCAATCACCGGGTGTACTGCAATCACAGGGCGTACTGCAATCACAGGGTGTACTGCAATCACAGGGCGTACTGCAATCACCGGGTGTACTGCAATCACAGGGCGTACTGCAATCACCGGGTGTACTGCAATCACAGGGCGTACTGCAATCACTGGGCGTACTGCAATCACTGACAGTGGAAATGCAAACATTTCACCAACCTAATAAGAGCTCTCCGATGGTTTCTCTTGATGGTGCGACATTAATGCACCTCCGATTCACCCTGCACAAAAGGAAAAGAGATATTATGTGAGATTAGGTCGGTAAATACAGGCAGAAAATGAATAAATCCCCACAGATCCCTGACTCCCCCCCCGCACTGTGGCCATTCCGAGCTGAGCATACACACACCCACCCACAGATTCCTGACTCCCCCCTCCCCCGCCGCCCTGAGCTGAGCATACACACACACATACACACAGATCCCTGAGCCCCCAGCGCTGTGGCCACCCGGAGCTGAGCATGCGCACACACACATATACACACACACACACAGATCCCTGACCCCCCCCTGGCCGCCCTGAGCTGAGCATACACACACACACACACACACACACACACACACACACAGAGATCTCGGACGCCCCCCTCCCCCGCCGCCCTGAGCATACACACACACATACCCACAGATCCCTGACCCCCCCCTCCCCCGCCGCCCTGAGCTGAGCACACACATACACAGATCCCTGACCCCCCCCTCCCCCGCCGCCCTGAGCTGAGCACACACATACACAGATCCCTGAACCCGCCCCTCCCCCGCCGCCCTGAGCTGAGCATACACACACACACAGATCCCTGACCCCCCGCGCCGTGGCCCACCCTGAGTAAATGGTGATAATAGGGCTGGGCCATATGGTCCAAAAAAAAAAATCTCAATCTTTTCAACATTATGATAGAGTCTTGATTTTAATTTGGTTTTTTTTTTTTACATAAATAAACGGAAAATATTTCTATTAGCGGGCATCTCGGATACCATGTTATTGGTGTTCTCTGTGTAACCCCCTGAAGCCCCCCGATATGTTACAGGAAGATTGTTTGTCATTATGGCTGACACCGTTATAGTTTAGTACTTTCCACTCTACATTCATACATTCTTATGGACATAACATTAGTAAATCTACACACCCCTACAAGTCTATGCACCCCTACAAGTCTATGCACGTGCTACAAGTCTATGCACCCGCCACAAGTCTATGCACCCCTACAAGTCTATACACCCCTACAAGTCTATGCACCCCTACAAGTCTATACACCCCTACAAGTCTATGCACCCCTACAAGTCTATCCATCCCCTACAAGTCTATGCACCCCTACAAGTCTATGCACGCGCTACAAGTCTATCCATCCCCTACAAGTGGACATAACATTAGTAAATCTATACACCCCTACAAGTCTATGCACCCCTACAAGTCTATACACCCCTACAAGTCTATGCACCCCTACAAGTCTATGCACCCCTACAAGTCTATGCACCCGCTACAAGTCTATGCCTCCCCTACAAGTCTATGCCTCCCCTACAAGTCTATGCCTCCCCTACAAGTCTATGCCTCCCCTACAAGTCTATCCATCCCCTACAAGTCTATCCATCCCCTACAAGTCTATCCGTCCCCTACAAGTCTATGCGTCCCCTACAAGTCTATACGTCCCCTACAAGTCTATGCACCCCTACAAGTCTATGCACGCGCTACAAGTCTATACACCCCTACAAGTCTAAGCACCCCTACAAGTCTAAGCACCCCTACAAGTCTATGCCTCCCCTACAAGTCTATGCCTCCCCTACAAGTCTATGCATCCCCTACAAGTCTATGCACCCCTACAAGTCTATGCACCCCTACAAGTCTATGCACCCCTACAAGTCTATGCACGTGCTACAAGTCTATACACCCCTACAAGTCTATGCACCCCTACAAGTCTATGCACCCCTACAAGTCTATGCACCCTCTACAAGTCTATGCCTCCCCTACAAGTCTATGCCTCCTCTACAAGTCTATGCACCCCTACAAGTCTATCCATCCCCTACAAGTCTATCCGTCCCCTACAAGTCTATGCGTCCCCTACAAGTCTATGCACCACTACAAGTCTATACACCCCTACAAGTCTAAGCACCCCTACAAGTCTATACACCCCTACAAGTCTATACACCCCTACAAGTCTATGCCTCCCCTACAAGTCTATGCCTCCCCTACAAGTCTATGCATCCCCTACAAGTCTATGCACCCGCTACAAGTCTATACACCCCTACAAGTCTATGCACCCCTACAAGTCTATGCACGCGCTACAAGTCTATACACTCCTACAAGTCTAAGCACCCCTACAAGTCTATACACCCCTACAAGTCTATGCCTCCCCTACAAGTCTATGCCTCCCCTACAAGTCTATGCACGCGCTACAAGTCTATACACCCCTACAAGTCTATGCACGCGCTACAAGTCTATACACCCCTACAAGTCTATGCACCCCTACAAGTCTATGCACACGCTACAAGTCTATCCATCCCCTACAAGTCTATGCCTCCCCTGCAAGTCTATGCATGCGCTACAAGTCTATCCATCCCCTACAAGTCTATGCCTCCCCTACAAGTCTATCCGTCCCCTACAAGTCTATTAACCCCTACAAGTCTATGCCTCCCCTACAAGTCTATGCACGCACTTCAAGTCTATGCCTCCCCTGCAAGTCTATGCACCCGCTACAAGTCTATGCACCCGCTACAAGTCTATGCACCCGCTACAAGTCTATGCCTCCCCTACAAGTCTATGCACCCGCTACAAGTCTATGCACCCGCTACAAGTCTATGCACCCGTTACAAGTCTATGCACCCCTACAAGTCTATCCATCCCCTACAAGTCTATGCACCCGCTACAAGTCTATGCCTCCCCTGCAAGTCTATGCACGCGCTACAAGTCCATCTATCCCCTACAAGTCTATGCCTCCCCTACAAGTCTATGCCTCCCCTACAAGTCTATGCACCCCTACAAGTCTATCCGTCCCCTACAAGTCTATCCGTCCCCTACAAGTCTATGCCTCCCCTACAAGTCTATGCACCCCTACAAGTTTATCCGTCCCCTGCAAGTCTATGCACCCGCCGCAAGCCTATGCACCCGCTACATGTCTATGCGACAGCTACATGTCTGTGCACCCGCCACAAGTCTATGCAACCGCCACACGTCTATGCACACGCTACAAGTCTATGCCTCCCCTACAAGTCATCCATTACAAGTCTATACACGAGCTACAAGCCTATGCACCAGCCACAAATCCGCTATTTACCTGATCAGTTCACTGGCCGCTTTCTCCTTCACAGTGGATGATAAGGAGGAGTGGGTTTTGTCTTCAAAGATATAAGAGAGGGGCGGCTTTATGGACTCTGCAAAAGGAAAGAAAAAAAGTGTATGAAGACAACCACAGACTGTGTAACCAGCAAGTGTCTAGTGCCTCTAGGGGCATCTGCTATTCATACACCACCACAGACTGCAGAGTGTGTAACCAGCAAGCACTCAGTGCCTCTGGGGGCGTTCACTATTCATACACCACCACAGACTGCAGAGTGTAACCAGCAAGTGCTCAGTAACTCTGGGGGCGTTAACTATTCATACACCACCACAGACAGCAGAGTGTAACCAGCAAGTGCTCAGTGCCTCTGGGGGCGTTCACTATTCCTACACCACCACATTGTGGACAGTGACCCAGACCACAGCTCGAGATCCGCCCAACAGAGCAGCTAAGGATCCACCCAACAGAGCAGCTCAGGATCCGCACAACAACGCAGCTCGGGATCCGCCCGACGACGCAGCTCGGGATCCGCCCGACGACGCAGCACCTCAGGATCCGCCCGACGACGCAGCACCTCAGGATCCACATAACAGTGCAGGTCAGGATCCGACAAACGACGCAGCTCGGGATCCACATAACAGCGCAGGTCAGGATCCGCCCAACGACGCAGCTCGGGAACCGCCCAACGACGCAGCTCGGTGTGAGGGGGGCCCCTGTGGGGTCAGGAGAGAGGTGTGAGGGGCCCGGTGGGGTTAGGAGAGAGGTGTGAGGGGCCCCGGTGGGGTCAGCAGAGAGGTGTGAGGGGCCCCGGTGGGGTCAGGAGAGAGGTGTGAGGGGGGCCCCTATGGGATCAGGAGAGAGATGTAAGGGGGCCCCGGTGGGGTCAGCAGAGAGGTGTGAGGGGCCCCGGTGGGGTCAGGAGAGAGGTGTGAGGGGCCCCGGTAGGGCCATAAGAGAAGTGTGAGGCGGGCCCCTATGGGGTCAGGAGAGAGGTGTGAGGGGGGCCCGGTGGGGTCAGGAGAGAGGTGTGAGGGGGGCCCGGTGGGGTCAGGAGAGAGATGTGAGGGGGCCCCGGTGGGGTCAGGAGAGAGGTGTGAGGGGGCCCCGGTGGGGTCAGGAGAGGTGTGAGGGGGCCCCGGTGGGGTCAGGAGAGAGATGTGAGGGGGCCCCGGTGGGGTCAGGAGAGAGGTGTGAGGGGGGCCCCTATGGGATCAGGAGAGAGATGTAAGGGGGCCCCGGTGGGGTCAGGAGAGAGGTGTGAGGGGGCCCCGGTGGGGTCAGGAGAGAGATGTGAGGGGGCCCCGGTGGGGTCAGGAGAGAGATGTGAGGGGGCCCCGGTGGGGTCAGGAGAGAGGTGTGAGGGGGCCCCGGTGGGGTCAGGAGAGAGGTGTGAGGGGGCCCCGGTGGGGTCAGGAGAGAGGTGTGAGGGGGCCTCGGTGGGGTCAGGAGAGAGGTGTGAGGGGGCCCCGGTGGGGTCAGGAGAGAGGTGTGAGGGGGCCCCGGTGGGGTCAGGAGAGAGGTGTGAGGGGGCCTCGGTGGGGTCAGGAGAGAGATGTGAGGGGGCCCCGGTGGGGTCAGGAGAGAGGTGTGAGGGGGCCCCGGTGGGGTCAGGAGAGAGATGTGAGGGGGCCCCGGTGGGGTCAGGAGAGGTGTGAGGGGGGCCCCTATGGGATCAGGAGAGAGGTGTGAGGGGGCCCCGGTGGGGTCAGGAGAGAGATGTGAGGGGGCCTCGGTGGGGTCAGGAGAGAGATGTGAGGGGGCCTCGGTGGGGTCAGGAGAGAGATGTGAGGGGGCCTCGGTGGGGTCAGGAGAGAGATGTGAGGGGGCCCCGGTGGGGTCAGGAGAGAGGTGTGAGGGGGCCTCGGTGGGGTCAGGAGAGAGATGTGAGGGGGCCTCGGTGGGGTCAGGAGAGAGATGTGAGGGGGCCTCGGTGGGGTCAGGAGAGAGATGTGAGGGGGCCTCGGTGGGGTCAGGAGAGAGATGTGAGGGGGCCCCGGTGGGGTCAGGAGAGAGGTGTGAGGGGGCCCCGGTGGGGTCAGGAGAGAGGTGTGAGGGGTCCTCGGTGGGGTCAGGAGAGAGGTGTGAGGGGGCCCCGGTGGGGTCAGGAGAGAGATGTGAGGGGGCCTCGGTGGGGTCAGGAGAGAGGTGTGAGGGGGCCTCGGTGGGGTCAGGAGAGAGATGTGAGGGGGCCTCGGTGGGGTCAGGAGAGAGATGTGAGGGGGCCCCGGTGGGGTCAGGAGAGAGATGTGAGGGGGCCTCGGTGGGGTCAGGAGAGAGATGTGAGGGGGCCCCGGTGGGGTCAGGAGAGAGGTGTGAGGGGGCCCCGGTGGGGTCAGGAGAGAGGTGTGAGGGGGCCCCGGTGGGGTCAGGAGAGGTGTGAGGGGGCCCCGGTGGGGTCAGGAGAGAGGTGTGAGGGGGCCCCGGTGGGGTCAGGAGAGAGGTGTGAGGGGGCCCCGGTGGGGTCAGGAGAGAGGTGTGAGGGGGCCTCGGTGGGGTCAGGAGAGAGATGTGAGGGGGCCCCGGTGGGGTCAGGAGAGAGGTGTGAGGGGGCCCTGGTGGGGTCAGGCCACTTACCCTCTGCTCTCTGTCGCTCCCGCAGGATATACTTGTTGGGGATAGTCAGGTAACACTTCTGTAACCGTCTCCGCTCTCTATTTGGCCCCTCGGTTGGATCCAGCTGGAATGAGGTTGGATATGATGCCGGATCATACCAGACCGCCCTGCCAGAGAAGAAAGAAGAGAGGGGTCTCAGACACAAGGGGGTCTCTCTGCGAGGAGGGGGGTCTTAGGGGCTACAGGGATGAGGTCTGCAGGGGGAGGGCTACGGGGGTGAGATCTGCAGGGGGAGGGCTACGGGGATGAGGGCTACGGGGGTGAGATCTGCAGGGGGGGAGGGCTACGGGGATGAGATCTGCAGTGGGGGGGCTACGGGGGTGAGATCTGCAGTGGGGGGGCTACGGGGGTGAGATCTGCAGTGGGGGGGCTACGGGGGTGAGATCTGCAGTGGGGGGGCTACGGGGGTGAGATCTGCAGGGGGAGGGCTAGGGGGGGTGAGATCTGCAGGGGGGGAGGGCTAGGGGGGGTGAGATCTGCAGGGGGGGAGGGCTACGGGGATGAGGGCTACGGGGGGGGGCTACGGGGTGAGATCTGCAGGGGGGGGAGGGCTACGGGGATGAGGGCTACGGGGGGGGGCTACAGGGGTGAGATCTGCAGGGGGGGGAGGGCTACGGGGGGGGGGGGGCTACAGGGGTGAGATCTGTAGAGGGGGGCGCTATGGTGTCTTGTCCCTAATACACGGCCACTCCCAGCTGTCCTGTCCCTAATACACGGCCACTCCCAGCTGTCCCTAATACACGGCCACTCCCAGCTGTCCTGTCCCTAATACACGGCCACTCCCAGCTGTCCCTAATACACGGCCACTCCCAGCTGTCCCTAATACACGGCCACTCCCAGCTGTCCCTAATACACGGCCACTCCCAGCTGTCCCTAATACACGGCCACTCCCAGCTGTCCCTAATACACGGCCACTCCCAGCTGTCCCTAATACACGGCCACTCCCAGCTGTCCCTAATACACAGCCACTCCCAGCTGTCCCTAATACACGGCCACTCCCAGCTGTCCTGTCCCTAATACTGGCCACTCCCAGCTGTCCTGTCCCTAATACACGGCCACTCCCAGCTGTCCCTAATACACGGCCACTCCCAGCTGTCCCTAATACACGGCCACTCCCAGCTGTCCCTAATACACGGCCACTCCCAGCTGTCCTGTCCCTAATACTGGCCACTCCCAGCTGTCCTGTCCCTAATACACGGCCACTCCCAGCTGTCCCTAATACACGGCCACTCCCAGCTGTCCCTAATACACGGCCACTCCCAGCTGTCCCTAATACACGGCCACTCCCAGCTGTCCCTAATACACGGCCACTCCCAGCTGTCCCTAATACACGGCCACTCCCAGTTGTCCTGTCCCTAATAGCTGACACTGAGTGACCTTGTATGAAACGGACAGCGGCATATAGATGGTGGGAAGCTGCTCCATTGTCTGCACAGCCTGATGCTGCCCAAAGCCGCCTGATGCTGCCCGGATCGCCATGGCGTTGCTGCTCCTGCTGAATGTTCAGTGACTGGAGACTGACTTTTGGTCACATGACCTGTTACTTGCCGCTACACACGGACACAGGAAACTACTAAAATTACGGGAAAATGCCGTTATTCTAACCTGACTAATAACTTGTTTTGGTTATTTTGCGCAATTTATGGAAAAATCAGGAGTGTCATCACAACGGACAAACACAATAAATAACACCTCATAGCGGACGTCCTGTGCTGTACGGGGGGTGCACAGGGGACGCATGACGCCAGCCCCTCTATGCTGCACACAGACTGACAGCGGAGCACACAGGGCGCGGCTAGCGTGCAGCACACAGGGCGCGGCTAGCGTGCAGCACACAGGGCGCGGCTAGCGTGCAGCACACATGGGGCGGCTAGCGTGCAGCACACAGGCCGCGGCTAGCGTGCAGCACACAGGCCGCGGCTAGCGTGCAGCACACAGGCCGCGGCTAGCGTGCAGCACACAGGCCGCGGCTAGCGTGCAGCACACAGGCCGCGGCTAGCGTGCAGCACACAGGCCGCGGCTAGCGTGCAGCACACAGGCCGCGGCTAGCGTGCAGCACACAGGGCGCGGCTAGCGTGCAGCACACAGGGCGCGGCTAGCGTGCAGCACACAGGGCGCGGCTAGCGTGCAGCACACATGGCGCGGCTAGCGTGCAGCACACAGGGCGCGGCTAGCGTGCAGCACACAGGGCGCGGCTAGCGTGCAGCACACAGGCCGCGGCTAGCGTGCAGCACACAGGGCGTGGCTAGCGTGCAGCACACATGGCGCGGCTAGCGTGCAGCACACAGGGCGCGGCTAGCGTGCAGCACACATGGCGCGGCTAGCGTGCAGCACACAGGGCGCGGCTAGCGTGCAGCACACAGGCCGCGGCTAGCGTGCAGCACACTGGGCGCGGCTAGCGTGCAGCACACAGGGCGCGGCTAGCGTGCAGCACACAGGGCGCGGCTAGCGTGCAGCACACAGGGCGCGGCTAGCGTGCAGCACACAGGGCGCGGCTAGCGTGCAGCACACAGGGCGCGGCTAGCGTGCAGCACACAGGGCGCGGCTAGCGTGCAGCACACATTGCTTCCATTCGCGCCCCTGTGCTATAGAGACATCAGCAATGGTTACCTACATACATTCTATACTCGCCTGTCATGCGTCAGCTGCTGGACCAGTTCCTGCCAATGTCGGCTTGCACTTAGATCAACCTTGTACATATCTCGTATGTGCTGTATGACCGTCTTCCTTTCCATCCCCTGAGACAAGGACACGCTCTGCGTTACATCGCCCGCCATCTTAGAAAGATCTTTCAATTTGGATTCTAGACGTTGGAAAAGTCTACAGAGAAATACCGATATTATCGGTGTCACCACGTGAGGAGGAGACCAGGCACTGCCCATCAACTGCCCCATACCATCCCACTGCCCATCACCTGCCCCATACTATCCCTACAGCCCATCACCTGCCCCCATACCATCCCACTGCCCATCACCTGCCCCCATACCATCCCTACAGCCCATCACCTGCCCCCATACCATCCCTACAGCCCATCACCTGCCCCCATACCATCCCTACAGCCCATCACCTGCCCCCATACCATCCCTACAGCCCATCACCTGTCCCATACTATCCCTACAGCCCATCACCTGCCCCCATACCATCCCACTGCCCATCACCTGCCCCCATACCATCCCTACAGCCCATCACCTGCCCCCATACCATCCCTACAGCCCATCACCTGCCCCCATACCATCCCTACAGCCCATCACCTGCCCCCATACCATCCCTACAGCCCATCACCTGCCCCCATACCATCCCTACTGCCCATCACCTGCCCCCATACCATCCCTACTGCCCACCACCTGCCGCCATACCATCCCTACAGCCTATCACCTGCCCCCATACCATCCCTACAGCCCATCACCTGCCCCCATACCATCCCTACTGCCCATCACCTGTCCCATACTATCCCTACAGCCCATCACCTGCCCCCATACCATCCCACTGCCCATCACCTGCCCCCATACCATCCCTACAGCCCATCACCTGTCCCATACTATCCCTACAGCCCATCACCTGCCGCCATACCATCCCTACAGCCTATCACCTGCCCCCATACCATCCCTACAGCCCATCACCTGCCCCATACTATCCCTACAGCCCATCACCTGCCCCCATACCATCTCTACAGCCCATCACCTGCCCCCATACCATCCCTACAGTGAGGAGGAGACCGGGCATTGCCCATCACATGCCCCCATACCATCCCTACAGCCCATCACATGCCCCCATACCATCCCTACAGCCCATCACATGCCCCCATACCATCCCTACAGCCCAAACCTGCCCCCATACCATCCCTACAGCCCATCACCTGCCCCCATACCATCCCTACAGTGAGGAGGAGACCGGGCATTGCCCATCACATGCCCTCATACCATCCCTACAGCCCATCACCTGCCCCCATACCATCCCTACTGCCCACCACCTGCCGCCATACCATCCCTACAGCCTATCACCTGCCCTCATACCATCCCTACAGCCCATCACCTGCCCCCATACCATCCCTACAGCCCATCACCTGCCCCCATACCATCCCTACAGCCCATCACCTGCCCCCATACCATCCCACTGCCCATCACCTGCCCCCATACCATCCCTACAGCCCATCACCTGCCCTTATACCATCCCACTGCCCATCACCTGCCCCATACTATCCCTACAGTGAGGAGGAGACCATCCTACTGCCCATCACCTGCCCCATACCATCCCTACAGTGAGGAGGAGACCGGGCATTGCCCATCACATGCCCCCATACCATCCCTACAGCCCATCACCTGCCCCCATACCATCCCTACAGCCCATCACATGCCCCCATACCATCCCTACAGCCCAAACCTGCCCCCATACCATCCCTACAGCCCATCACCTGCCCCCATACCATCCCTACAGCCCATCACCTGTCCCATACTATCCCTACAGCCCATCACCTGCCCCCATACCATCCCACTGCCCATCACCTGCCCCCATACCATCCCTACAGCCCATCACCTGCCCCCATACCATCCCACTGCCCATCACCTGCCCCCATACCATCCCTACAGCCCATCACCTGTCCCATACTATCCCTACAGCCCATCACCTGCCCCCATACCATCCCACTGCCCATCACCTGCCCCCATACCATCCCTACAGCCCATCACCTGCCCCCATACCATCCCTACAGCCCATCACCTGCCCCCATACCATCCCTACAGCCCATCACCTGCCCCCATACCATCCCTACTGCCCATCACCTGCCCCCATACCATCCCTACTGCCCACCACCTGCCGCCATACCATCCCTACAGCCTATCACCTGCCCCCATACCATCCCTACAGCCCATCACCTGCCCCCATACCATCCCTACTGCCCATCACCTGCCCCCATACCATCCCTACTGCCCACCACCTGCCGCCATACCATCCCTACAGCCTATCACCTGCCCCCATACCATCCCTACAGCCCATCACCTGCCCCATACTATCCCTACAGCCCATCACCTGCCCCCATACCATCTCTACAGCCCATCACCTGCCCCCATACCATCTCTACAGCCCATCACCTGCCCCCATACCATCCCTACAGTGAGGAGGAGACCGGGCATTGCCCATCACATGCCCCCATACCATCCCTACAGCCCATCACATGCCCCCATACCATCCCTACAGCCCATCACATGCCCCCATACCATCCCTACAGCCCAAACCTGCCCCCATACCATCCCTACAGCCCATCACCTGCCCCCATACCATCCCTACAGTGAGGAGGAGACCGGGCATTGCCCATCACATGCCCTCATACCATCCCTACAGCACATCACCTGCCCCCATACCATCCCTACTGCCCACCACCTGCCGCCATACCATCCCTACAGCCTATCACCTGCCCCCATACCATCCCTACAGCCCATCACCTGCCCCCATACCATCCCTACAGCCCATCACCTGCCCCCATACCATCCCTACAGCCCATCACCTGCCCCCATACCATCCCAATGCCCATCACCTGCCCCCATAACATCCCTACAGCCCATCACCTGCCCCATACTATCCCTACAGCCCATCACCTGCCCCCATACCATCCCTACAGCCTATCACCTGCCCCCATACCATCCCACTGCCCATCACCTGCCCCCATACCATCCCTACAGCCCATCACCTGCCCCCATACCATCCCACTGCCCATCACCTGCCCCCATACCATCCCTACAGCCCATCACCTGCCCCCATACCATCCCACTGCCCATCACCTGCCCCATACTATCCCTACAGTGAGGAGGAGACCATCCTACTGCCGATCACCTGCCCCATACCATCCCTACAGTGAGGAGGAGACCGGGCATTGCCCATCACATGCCCCCATACCATCCCTACAGCCCATCACCTGCCCCCATACCATCCCTACAGCCCATCACATGCCCCCATACCATCCCTACAGCCCAAACCTGCCCCCATACCATCCCTACAGCCCATCACCTGCCCCCATACCATCCCTACAGCCCATCACCTGCCCCCATACCATCCCTACAGCCCAAACCTGCCCCCATACCATCCCTACAGCCCAGACCTGCCCCCATACCATCCCTACAGCCCATCACCTGCCCCCATACCATCCCTACAGCCCATCACCTGCCCCCATACCATCCCTACAGCCCATCACCTGTCCCATACTATCCCTACAGCCCATCACCTGCCCCCATACCATCCCACTGCCCATCACCTGCCCCCATACCATCCCTACAGCCCATCACCTGCCCCCATACCATCCCACTGCCCATCACCTGCCCCCATACCATCCCTACAGCCCATCACCTGTCCCATACTATCCCTACAGCCCATCACCTGCCCCCATACCATCCCACTGCCCATCACCTGCCCCCATACCATCCCTACAGCCCATCACCTGCCCCCATACCATCCCACTGCCCATCACCTGCCCCCATACCATCCCTACAGCCCATCACCTGTCCCATACTATCCCTACAGCCCATCACCTGCCCCCATACCATACCACTGCCCATCACCTGCCCCATACCATCCCTACAGCCCATCACCTGCCCCCATACCATCCCTACAGCCCATCACCTGCCCCATACTATCCCTACAGCCCATCACCTGCCCCCATACCATCCCTACTGCCCATCACCTGCCCCCATACCATCCCTACAGCCCATCACCTGCCCCATACTATCCCTACAGCCCATCACCTGCCCCCATACCATCCCTACAGCCCATCACCTGCCCCCATACCATCCCTACAGCCCATCACCTGCCCCCATACCATCCCTACTGCCCATCACCTGCCCCCATACCATCCCTACAGCCCATCACCTGCCCCCATACCATCCCTACAGCCCATCACCTGCCCCCATACCATCCCTACAGCCCATCACCTGCCCCCATACCATCCCTACAGCCCATCACCTGCCCCCATACCATCCCTACAGCCCATCACCTGCCCCCATACCATCCCTACAGCCCATCACCTGCCCCCATACCATCCCAATGCCCATCACCTGCCCTCATACCATCCTCCTCCCTAGTACTCGCTCTCTTACTTCTGCTGATTGTTGGCGATGGTTTTCTTCCACGCCGCTGTGTTCGCCAGCTCTTCGCTCAGATATTTGCGTTGTTCCTGGAAGAGATTGAAGGTGAAAAAACATTTTATTAAAATGACAAAAACCCAACATCTCCCTGAATAAGAAAACACGTCAGATGAAACAGGCAGAAGAAAAACCTGGCTGCAGCAGCCAATCACAGAGCTAGGAAAGTAAAAGCTGCACTGTGATTGGTCGTTCAGTCAACCTGTATAAATCAGGTGGAGGAGCAGCCCGTCTGGGCAGATACAAAGGGCAGGATACATGGGGGGGGGGGAGGTCAGAAGGGGCAGATACAAAGGGCAGGATACATGGGGGGGGGGGGAGGTCAGAAGGGGCAGATACAAAGGGCAGGATACATGGGGGGGGAGGTCAGAAGGGGCAGATACAAAGGGCAGGATACATGGGGGGGGAGGTCAGAAGGGGCAGATACAAAGGGCAGGTACATGGGGGGGAGGGGCAGAAGGGGCAGATACAAAGGGCAGGATACATGGGGGGGGAGGTCAGAAGGGGCAGATACAAAGGGCAGGATACATGGGGGGGGAGGTCAGAAGGGGCAGATACAAAGGGCAGGATACATGGGGGGGAGGTCAGAAGGGGCAGATACAAAGGGCAGGATACATGGGGGGGGGGTCAGAAGGGGCAGATACAATGGGCAGGATACATAGGGGGGAGGGTCAGAGGGGGCACACAATAGATCCTTCTAGTCCCATCTACTGACCAAACCTGCTCCCGGGCTGGAGGAGGACAGCGTGGTCTATCCTGTAACACCTATCAGGGACGGTCCAGTCAGCACGGCCATAATCCACAGAGGAATACTACAGAAGGACTGATCCCCTACAAGGATAGCTGGAGGCGAGAAACATGGTGGGCAGGGGGCATCATATCTCCTCCCTCTCCTGACATCCACTAAGGGGTGGGAGGAGAGAGAGGCCTAGAAAGAGGGACTTCCTGTAGTCTAAACAAAGGAAATCCAGTGTTTCCCAGGTTATCTGACAGAGAGGCAGTCATGTGATTGACGGACACATTGAGCGATGTTTAGTCTTGTATCAACCAACACAAGACACAGTAAGTATAGCTGTTATATAGCTGCCTTCAGGAGACTGGACCTGGATACAGTAAGTATAGCTGGTATATAGCAGGAGACTGGACCTGGATACAGTAAGTATAGCTGTTATATAGCAGCCTTCAGGAGACTGGACCTGGATACAGTAAGTATAGCTGGTATATAGCTGCCTTCAGGAGACTGGACCTGGATACAGTAAGTATAGCTGTTATATAGCTGCCTTCAGGAGACTGGTCCTGGATACAGTAAGTATAGCTGGTATATAGCTGCCTTCAGGAGACTGGACCTGGATACAGTAAGTATAGCTGTTATATAGCAGCCTTCAGGAGACTGGACCTGGATACAGTAAGTATAGCTGTTATATAGCTGCCTTCAGGAGACTGGGCCTGGATACAGTAAGTATAGCTGTTATATAGCAGCCTTCAGGAGACTGGACCTGGATACAGTAAGTATAGCTGTTATATAGCTGCCTTCAGGAGACTGGGCCTGGATACAGTAAGTATAGCTGTTATATAGCTGCCTTCAGGAGACTGGTCCTGGATACAGTAAGTATAGCTGTTATATAGCTGCCTTCAGGAGACTGGGCCTGGATACAGTAAGTATAGCTGTTATATAGCTGCCATCAGGAGACTGGACCTGGATAAAGTAAGTATAGCTGTTATATAGCAGCCTTCAGGAGACTGGACCTGGATACAGTAAGTATAGCTGTTATACATGACTGTTCAAAAGTTTGGGCTCCCCCAACCAATTTAGTGTTTTCCATGAAAAGTCGCACTTCTTCACCACCAGACGTTGTGAAATGATTAGTAAATAGAGACAAGACATTGACAAGGTTAGAAATACTGATTTGTATGTGAAATAACATTGTTCTTCCATCACACTTTGCTTCCGTCCCAGAATCCTCTTTTTGCACCAATTCCAGCATTGCACACCTTTGGCATTCTAGCTATTAATCTGTTGGGGTAAGCTGGAGAAATTGCCCCCCACGCTTCTAGAAGCAGCTCCCACAAGTTGGATTGGTTGGATGGGCACTTCTGGCGTACCATACGGTCCAGCTGCTCCCACAATGGGGTGGTGATCTGGTGACTGCGCTGGCCGCTCCATTACCTATGATAGAATACCAGCTGCTGCTTCTGCTGGAAATAGTTCTTGCACAATTTGGAGGTGTTTAGGGTCATTGTCCTGTTGTAGGATGAAATTGGCTCCAACCAAGCGCTGCCCACTGGGTATGGCATGGCGGTGCAGAGTGATAGCCTTCCTTATTCACAATCCCTATTACCCTGTACAAATCTCCCACCTTACCAGCACCAACCCCAGACCATCACATGACCTCCACCATGTATAACAGATGGCGTCAGGCATTCTTCCAGCATCTTCTCATTTCTTCTGCGTCTCACAAACCTTCTTCTTTGTCATCCAAACACCTCAAACTTGGATTCATCCGTCCACAACACTTTTTCCAGTCTTCCTCTGTCCAATCTCTGTGTTCTTTTGCCCATCTTAATCTTTTTCTTTTATTGGCCAGTCTCAGCTATGGCTTTTTCTTTGCCACTCTGCCCTGAAGCCCAAAATCCGGCAGCCGCCTCTTCCCTGTAGATGGTGACACTGGTGTTTTGCGGGGACTATGTAATGAAGATGCCAGTTGGGGACCTGTGAGGCGTCCGTTTCTCAAACTAGAGACTCTAATGTGCTTATCTTCTTGCTTAGTTGTGCAACACGGCCTCCCACTTCTTTTTCTACTCTGGTTAGAGCCTGCTTGTGCTGTCCTCTGAAGGGAGTAGTACACACCGTTGTAGGAAATCTTCAATTTCTTAGCAATTTCTGGCATGGAATAGCCTTCATTTCTAAGAACAAGAATAGATTGTCCAGTTTCAGATGAAAGTTCTCTTTTTCTGGCCATTTTGAGCGTTTAATTGACCCCACAAATGTGATGCTCCAGAAACACAATCTGCTCAAAGGAAGGTCAGTTTTGTAGCTTCTGTAACCAGCTAGACTGTTTTCAGATGTGTGAACATGATTGCACAAGGGTTTTCTAATCATCAATTATCCTTCTGAGCCAATGAGCAAACACATTGTACCATTAGAAGACTGGAGTGATAGTTGCTGGAAATGGGCCTCTATACACCTATGTAGATATTGCACCAAAAACCAGACATTTGCAGCTAGAATAGTCACTTACCACATTAGCAATGTATAGAGGGGATTGGTTTAAAGTTATCTTCATTGAGAAGTACAGTGCTTTTCCTTCAAAAATAAGGACATTTCAATGTGACCCCAAACTTTAGAACGGTAGTGTATAGCTGCCTTCAGGATACTGGACCTGCATAGGGTAAGTATAGCTGTTATATAGCAGCCTTCAGGAGACTGGACCTGGATACAGTAAGTATAGCTGTTATATAGCTGCCTTCAGGAGACTGGACCTGGATACAGTAAGTATAGCTATTATATAGCTGCCTTTAGGAGACTGGACCTGGATACAGTAAGTATATCTGTTATATAGCAGTCAGGAGACTGGACCTGGATACAGTAAGTATAGCTGTTATATAGCAGCCTTCAGGAGACTGGACCTGGATACAGTAAGTATAGCTGTTATATACCTGCCTTCAGGAGACTGGACCTGGATACAGTAAGTATAGCTATTATATAGCTGCCTTTAGGAGACTGGACCTGGATACAGTAAGTATATCTGTTATATAGCAGTCAGGAGACTGGACCTGGATACAGTAAGTATAGCTGTTATATAGCAGCCTTCAGGAGACTGGACCTGGATACAGTAAGTATAGCTGTTATATAGCTGCCTTCAGGAGACTGGACCTGGATACAGTAAGTATAGCTGTTATATAGCAGCCTTCAGGAGACTGGACCTGGATACAGTAAGTATAGCTGTTATATAGCAGGAGACTGGACCTGGATACAGTAAGTATAGCTGTTATATAGCAGCCTTCAGGAGACTGGACCTGGATACAGTAAGTATAGCTGGCATATAGCAGCCTTCAGAAGACTGGACCTGGATACAGTAAGTATAGCTGTTATATAGCTGCCTTCAGGAGACTGGACCTGGATACAGTAAATATAGCTGTTATATAGCAGGAGACTGGACCTGGATACAGTAAGTATAGCTGTTATATAGCAGGAGACTGGACCCGGATACAGTAAGTACAGCTGGTATATAGCAGGAGACTGGACCTGGATACAGTAAGTATAGCTGTTATATAGCAGGAGACTGGACCCGGATACAGTAAGTACAGCTGGTATATAGCAGGAGACTGGACCTGGATACAGTAAGTATAGCTGTTATATAGCAGGAGACTGGACCCGGATACAGTAAGTACAGCTGGTATATAGCAGGAGACTGGACCTGGATACAGTAAGTATAGCTGTTATATAGCAGGAGACTGGACCTGGATACAGTAAGTATAGCTGGTATATAGCAGGAGACTGGGCCTGGATACAGTAAGTATAGCTGTGATATAGCAAATAATAAATAATGAATGTAAATTGGACATTTGCTTCATTTCACATCTACTGTTGATTTAGATTTCGAAAGTTTTGAAAGACACTTTAAACATATATTCCTATTGAAGATTGTAAAAGGTGTTTTCTACATGTGAGGCTTGTAAAGCTAATAGAGTGTGGACCATGTGGGGTGTGCATGGCAAGGATGGAGGTCAACAAATACTGAGGTCACCTATGGAGGTCACCTATACTGAAGAGTGAAACTGGTCTCTATAGCTTAAAGCGTAACTATAAAATATTTTGACCATTCAGTATTAGTTCGCTTAGGTCATGATAAGACTTTTTGTAAGATACATTAATAACCTAAAATGAGCGTTTTTTTAGATACATAAAGCGAAAAGTCTCCTCAGAGCTCTGTCTGTCTCAGAGTTATTCCTGCTGGACACGCCCCCTCCCTGCAGGTCCGTCCCTAGTGTACGGACTGTGACAGCAGCATCAGATAACAGCCCTGACCAGGACCAGCTGTGGAGTCGGAAAAAAATGTACCGACTCAGACTCCAGCTTTAAAAAAAAATCTTTAAAAAAATGTAGAATTGAGTTTTGATATGAATTTTACAAGTTTTGCTCATGAATAAATCTTATGAGCAACATTCTAATAGGACACTGGCCCTATTACATAAGGGTGGTCGGGGAATATATCAGTAATAGGACACTGGCCCTACTACATAAGGGTGGTCGGGATATATATCAGTAATAGGACACTGGCCCTATTACATAAGGGTGGTCGGGGAATATATCAGTAATAGGACACTGGCCCTATTACATAAGGGTGGTCGGGAATATATCAGTAATAGGACACTGGCCCTATTACATAAGGGTGGTCGGGGAATATATCAGTAATAGGACACTGGCCCTACTACATAAGGGTGGTCGGGATATATATCAGTAATAGGACACTGGCCCTATTACATAAGGGTGGTCGGGGAATATATCAGTAATAGGACACTGGCCCTATTACATAAGGGTGGTCGGGAATATATCAGTAATAGGACACTGGCCCTATTACATAAGGGTGGTCGGGGTATATATCAGTAATAGGACACTGGCCCTATTACATAAGGGTGGTCGGGGAGTATATCAGTAATACAGCATTGGCCCTATTACATAAGGGTGGTCGGAGGATATATCAGTAATAGGACACTGGCCCTATTACATAAGGGTGGTCGGGAATATATCAGTAATAGGACACTGGCCCTATTACATAAGGGTGGTCGGAGGATATATCAGTAATAGGACACTGGCCCTATTACATAAGGGTGGTCGGGAATATATCAGTAATAGGACACTGGCCCTATTACATAAGGGTGGTTGAGGTATATATCAGTAATAGGACACTGGCCCTATTACATAAGGGTGGTCGGGGAATATATCAGTAATAGGACACTGGCCCTATTACATAAGGGTGGTCGGGGAGTATATCAGTAATACAGCATTGGCCCTATTACATAAGGGTGGTTGAGGTATATATCAGTAATAGGACACTGGCCCTATTACATAAGGGTGGTCGGGGAATATATCAGTAATAGGACACTGGCCCTATTACATAAGGGTGGTCGGGGAATATATCAGTAATAGGACACTGGCCCTATTACATAAGGGTGGTCGGGAATATATCAGTAATAGGACACTGGCCCTATTACATAAGGGTGGTCGGGGAATATATCAGTAATAGGACACTGGCCCTATTACATAAGGGTGGTCGGGGAGTATATCAGTAATAGGACACTGGCCCTATTACATATGGGTGGTCGGGAATATATCAGTAATAGGACCTGGCCCTATTA
This sequence comes from Dendropsophus ebraccatus, assembly GCF_027789765.1. Lineage (NCBI taxonomy): Eukaryota > Metazoa > Chordata > Amphibia > Anura > Hylidae > Dendropsophus > Dendropsophus ebraccatus. The sequence continues at coordinate 74,846,734 of NC_091468.1, read as the reverse complement.
CATAAGGGTGGTCGGGAATATATCAGTAATAGGACACTGGCCCTATTACATAAGGGTGGTCGGGGAATATATCAGTAATAGGACACTGGCCCTATTACATAAGGGTGGTCAGGGGATATATCAGTAATAGGACACTGGCCCTATTACATAAGGGTGGTCGGGAATATATCAGTAATACAGCATTGGCCCTATTACATAAGGGTGGTCGGGAGTATATCAGTAATACAGCATTGGCCCTATTACATAAGGGTGGTCGGGGAATATATCAGTAATAGGACACTGGCCCTATTACATAAGGGTGGTCGGGGAATATATCAGTAATAGGACACTGGCCCTATTACATAAGGGTGGTCGGGGAATATATCAGTAATAGGACACTGGCCCTATTACATAAGGGTGGTTGAGGTATATATCAGTAATAGGACACTGGCCCTATTACATAAGGGTGGTCGGGGAATATATCAGTAATAGGACACTGGCCCTATTACATAAGGGTGGTCGGGAATATATCAGTAATAGGACACTGGCCCTATTACATAAGGGTGGTCGGGGAATATATCAGTAATAGGACACTGGCCCTATTACATAAGGGTGGTCGGGGAGTATATCAGTAATAGGACACTGGCCCTATTACATATGGGTGGTCGGGAATATATCAGTAATAGGACCTGGCCCTATTACATAAGGGTGGTCGGGAATATATCAGTAATAGGACACTGGCCCTATTACATAAGGGTGGTCGGGGAATATATCAGTAATAGGACACTGGCCCTATTACATAAGGGTGGTCAGGGGATATATCAGTAATAGGACACTGGCCCTATTACATAAGGGTGGTCGGGAATATATCAGTAATACAGCATTGGCCCTATTACATAAGGGTGGTCGGGGAATATATCAGTAATACAGCATTGGCCCTATTACATAAGGGTGGTCGGGGAATATATCAGTAATAGGACACTGGCCCTATTACATAAGGGTGGTCGGGAATATATCAGTAATACAGCATTGGCCCTATTACATAAGGGTGGTCGGGAATATATCAGTAATACAGCATTGGCCCTATTACATAAGGGTGGTCGGGGAATATATCAGTAATAGGACACTGGCCCTATTACATAAGGGTGGTCGGGAATATATCAGTAATAGGACACTGGCCCTATTACATAAGGGTGGTCGGGGAATATATCAGTAATAGGACACTGGCCCCATTACATAAGGGTGGTCGGGGAATATATCAGTAATAGGACACTGGCCCTATTACATAAGGGTGGTCGGGGAATATATCAGTAATAGGACACTGGCCCTATTAGATAAGGGTGGTCGGGGAATATATCAGTAATACAGCATTGGCCCTATTACATAAGGGTGGTCGGGAATATATCAGTAATAGGACACTGGCCCTATTACATAAGGGTGGTCGGGAATATATCAGTAATAGGACACTGGCCCTATTACATAAGGGTGGTCGGGGAATATATCAGTAATAGGACACTGGCCCTATTACATAGGGGGGGTCGGGAATATATCAGTAATAGGACACTGGCCCTATTACATAAGGGTGGTCGGGAATATATCAGTAATAGGACACTGGCCCTATTACATAAGGGTGGTCGGGGAATATATCAGTAATAGGACACTGGCTCTATTACATAAGGGTGGTCGGGGAATATATCAGTAATAGGACACTGGCCCTATTAGATAAGGGTGGTCGGGGAATATATCAGTAATAGGACACTGGCCCTATTACATAAGGGTGGTCGGGGAATATATCAGTAATAGGACACTGGCCCTATTACATAAGGGTGGTCGGGAATATATCAGTAATAGGACACTGGCCCTATTACATAAGGGTGGTCGGGGAATATATCAGTAATAGGACACTGGCCCTATTACATAAGGGTGGTCGGGAATATATCAGTAATAGGACACTGGCCCTATTACATAAGGGTGGTCGGGAATATATCAGTAATAGGACACTGGCCCTATTTCATAAGGGTGGTCGGGAATATATCAGTAATAGGACACTGGCCCTATTACATAAGGGTGGTCGGGGAATATATCAGTAATAGGACACTGGGTGGTCAGGGAATATATCAGTAATAGGACACTGGCCCTATTACATAAGGGTGGTCGGGGAATATATCAGTAATAGGACACTGGCCCCATTACATAAGGGTGGTCGGGGGATATATCAGTAATAGGACACTGGCCCTATTACATAAGGGTGGTCGGGAATATATCAGTAATAGGACAGTGGCCCTATTACATAAGGGTGGTCGGGAATATATCAGTAATAGGACACTGGCCCTATTACATAAGGGTGGTCGGGGAATATATCAGTAATAGGACACTGGGTGGTCAGGGAATATATCAGTAATAGGACACTGGCCCTATTACATAAGGGTGGTCGGGGAATATATCAGTAATAGGACACTGGCCCCATTACATAAGGGTGGTCGGGGGATATATCAGTAATAGGACACTGGCCCTATTACATAAGGGTGGTCGGGAATATATCAGTAATAGGACAGTGGCCCTATTACATAAGGGTGGTCGGGAATATATCAGTAATACAGCATTGGCCCTATTACATAAGGGTGGTCGGGGAATATATCAGTAATAGGACAGTGGCCCTATTACATAAGGGTGGTCGGGAATATATCAGTAATACAGCATTGGCCCTATTACATAAGGGTGGTCGGGGAATATATCAGTAATAGGACACTGGCCCTATTACATAAGGGTGGTCGGGGAATATAGCAGTAATAGGACACTGGCTCTATTACATAAGGGTGGTCGGGAATATAGCAGTAATAGGACACTGGGTGGTCGGGGAATAGTTGTTGGTCACTATTTGGCAGTTTGTTTCTGAGCTGGAAGAGTCCATTGTGCGGGGGGAGATCTGTGCTGGTCTCTTCCTGGATGCTGGATGACTGTATATGAGCAGCCGTGTAATATGGAGATATCCTGTGTAATATAGAGGAGGAGGAGGAGGAGACATAAGTAATGTAGCTGTAACCTCTGTCCTCAGTGTTTTCTCTCTGGGAGAAGATTGTGTGTTTTTCTTCAGTGTTCAATGGCTGCAGCTTTGTGTATGTATGTATGTATGTGTGCTATGGCTGCAGCTGTATGTGTGTGCGCTATGACTGCAGCAGGCTGTGTGTGTGTGTGTGTGTGTGTATGCTATGGCTGCAGCAGGCTGTGTGTGTTTTTTTGTGCACACTATGGCTGCAGCAGGCTGTGTGTGTGTATGTGTGCTATGGCTGCAGCAGGCTGTGTGTGTGTGTGTGTGTGTATGTGTGCTATGGCTGCAGCAGGCTGTGTGTGTGTGTGTATGTGTGCTATGGCTGCAGCTGTATGTGTGTGTGCTATGACTGCAGCAGGCTGTGTGTGTGTATGTGTGCTATGGCTGCAGCAGGCTGTGTGTGTGTATGTGTGCTATGGCTGCAGCTGTATGTGTGCGTGCTATGACTGCAGCAGGCTGTGTGTGTGTATGTGTGCTATGGCTGCAGCAGGCTGTATGTGTGCTATGGCTGCAGTAAGCTCTGTGTGTGTGTGTGTGTGTGTGTGCTATTGCATACCCCACAGTGACCTTCTATATCACTGTGTGACCTCTATATCACTATGTGTGACCCCCTGTATATCACTATGGCTGACCTCTATATTACAGGGATCTGGCAGTGTTTCTGTGTGTCTGGTGAATATTTAGTTAGAAACATAGAAGATGTCAGCAGGAAAAGGCCCCCTGCTCTATCTAGTCTAGTTGTGAGTAGTTCAGGACATGGAGGCTGGAGACTGGCTGCACACACAGGAGAAGCTGCTGTATATACAGTATATATTCCCTCAGAAGTCGCCCCAGGATCAGGTAGGACATTAGGGAGAAGCTGCTGAGCCAGTGTGATAGATATCTCCCCTGGTATATGACCGGCCATTTATCAAGGAGCAGGAGTCGGGAGTCAGAGTCGGTGCTGATAAAATTCAGGAGTCGGAGTTGGAGTCGGAGCTGCGGCTTACCGACTCCAAAGCCCTGGCCCAGACACAGAGAGAAACAAAACCTCCTCCCCCACCCCCGCTCACAGAGGTCACTTAGCAGAGCTGAGGGTGTTGTCTGCAGCAGGTGCCCCCACCTCCATGGCTGACATTATCCTACAGTGTAATGAGAGCAGGTGACTGTATCTAATCCCACTGTGTGAGATACCATCTGCCGGGGCTCTGTATCTAATCTTACTGTGTGATACTGTATGCTGGGGCTCTATCTGATCCTGCTATGTGTGATACATCTGCTAAGGTGCTGGTCAGAGAATGGAGGGACCCAGCCAGGGAGATGAGGGATAGGCCACGCCCACTTTCATGCAGCCAGGGAGATGAGGGATAGGCCACGCCCACTTTCATGCAGCCAGGGAAATGAGGGATAGGCCACGCCCACTTTCATGCAGCCAGGGAGATGAGGGATAGGCCATGCCCACTTTCATCCAGCCAGGGAGATGAGGGATAGGTCACACCCACTTTCATGCAGCCAGGAAGATGAGGGATAGGCCACACCCACTTTCATGTAGCCAGGAAGATGAGGGATAGGCCACACCCACTTTCAGTCAGCCAGAAGAAAAATTCATTTATTCTGAGCCAAACACCTGGGGATATCTCAGCGAGCGTACACACGATCAATGCAGTTTAGGGCTCTTTTTAAAGGGTAACACGAGGGCTTTTTATTTTAGGATTTTCATTTTTTTGCTACTGAAATTATAGTTACACTTTAAGGAAGGTGTAAGATTAGGTACAATATATAATATTAGGTATAACTGTTAAGTGCAGGGGGGGGGGGGGGACGACAGGACTGTATAAGGTTGTTAGAACAGAAAGAATCTTTGGGAACTTTTTATAAAAACAAAATCACAGAAAAGCCATCAAGCCCCAGGGCTGTAGCCGATTTTGGATCTTTATCCTTAGAGGTAATGGGGGTCGTAAGAAGTTGTCACTGGAAGAAAATCAATGAAGGAGGGTGGGCCAAGGGGAGTCCTGGTATAACTAGTCACTGGGGTCGAGTTAGGACCATAACTAGTCACTGAGGCGGAGCCAAGACCATAACTAGTCACCGGGGTGGAGCTAGGACCATAACTAATCACAAATGGTATCGATCACTAACAAAGTACAATGTGTCAGGAAACAACAAGCTCAGAACCACCTGGCCCCAGAGCTATAGCCACATAAAGACTATAGAGAAAACCTTGCGGGCACCACAAATAATCAAAAGGTCTGAGAGCTAGCCCCTAAGCTCAAAACAACACGACACAGGAAAAATAGCAGGAAGGGGAGCGCAATAATAACAGTCTGCACCCGCAAAGTTATCCCTCACCTGCCAACAGGTGAGGTAAACAGGAGCAGCTACTGCCAACAGGTGAGGTAAACAGGCACAGCTACTGCCAACAGGTGAGGTAAACAGGCACAGCTACTGCCAACAGGTGAGGTATAACAGGCGCAGCTACTCCCAACAGGTGAGGTATAACAGGCGCAGCTACTCCCAACAGGTGAGGTATAACAGGCACAGCTACTGCCAACAGGTGAGGTAAACAGGCACAGCTACTGCCAACAGGTGAGGTAAACAGGCACAGCTACTGCCAACAGGTGAGGGATAACAGGAGCAGCTACTCCCAACAGGTGAGGTATAACAGGCGCAGCTACTCCCAACAGGTGAGGTATAACAGGAGCAGCTACTCCCAACAGGTGAGGTATAACAGGAGCAGCTACTCCCAACAGGTGAGGTATAACAGGCGCAGCTACACCCAACAAGTGAGGTATAACAGGAGCAGCTACTGCCAACAGGTGAGGTATAACAGGCGCAGCTACTCCCGACAGGTGAGGGATAACAGGAGCAGCTACTGCCAACAGGTGAGGTATAACAGGCGCAGCTACTCCCAACAGGGGAGGTATAACAGGCACAGCTACTCCCAACAGGTGAGGTATAACAGACACAGCTACTGCCAACAGGTGAGATATAACAGGAGCAGCTACTCCCAACAGGTGAGGTATAACAGGCGCAGCTACTCCCAACATGTGAGGTATAACAGGAGCAACTACTGCCAACAGGTGAGGAAAACAGGCACAGCTACTGCCAACAGGTGAGGGATAACAGGAGCAGCTACTGCCAACAGGTGAGGTATAACAGGCACAGCTACTGCCAACAGGTGAGGGATAACAGGAGCAGCTACTGCCAACAGGTGAGGTATAACAGGCACAGCTACTCCCGACAGGTGAGGGATAACAGGAGCAGCTACTCCCAACAGGTGAGGGATAACAGGAGCAGCTACTCCCGACAGGTGAGGGATAACAGGCACAGCTACTCCCAACAGGTGAGGGATAACAGGCGCAGCTACTCCCAACAGGTGAGGTATAACAGGCGCAGCTACTCCCAACAGGTGAGGTATAACAGGAGCAGCTACTCCCAACAGGTGAGGGATAACAGGAGCAGCTACTGCCAACAGGTGAGGTATAAAAGGCGCAGCTACTCCCAACAGGTGAGGTATAACAGGAGCAGCTACTGCCAACAGGTGAGGAAAACAGGCACAGCTACTGCCAACAGGTGAGGGATAACAGGAGCAGCTACTGCCAACAGGTGAGGTATAACAGGCACAGCTACTCCCGACAGGTGAGGGATAACAGGCACAGCTACTCCCGACAGGTGAGGGATAACAGGAGCAGCTACTCCCGACAGGTGAGGGATAACAGGAGCAGCTACTCCCAACAGGTGAGGGATAACAGGCACAGCTACTCCCAACAGGTGAGGGATAACAGGAGCAGCTACTGCCAACAGGTGAGGTATAAAAGGCGCAGCTACTCCCAACAGGTGAGGTATAACAGGAGCAGCTACTGCCAACAGGTGAGATATAACAGGAGCAGCTACTGCCAACAGGTGAGGGATAACAGGCACAGCTACTCCCAACAGGTGAGGGATAACAGGCGCAGCTACTCCCAACAGGTGAGGGATAACAGGCGCAGCTACACCCAACAGGTGAGGTATAACAGGAGCAGCTACTCCCAACAGGTGAGGGATAACAGGCACAGCTACTCCCAACAGGTGAGGGATAACAGGCGCAGCTACTGCCAACAGGTGAGGGATAACAGGTGCAGCTACTGCCAACAGGTGAGGTATAACAGGCGCAGCTACTGCCAACAGGTGAGGTATAACAGGTGCAGCTACTTCCAACAGGTGAGGTATAACAGGAGCAGCTACTCCCAACAGGTGAGGTAAACAGGCACAGCCAGTGGCGTAGCTACCAGGGTCGCAGCGGTCGCCGCTGCGACCCGGCCCGCCATGAGGGGGGGCCCGCGAGGCCCCCCTCGCCACTGCACTCTCTTGTGACCGCAAGCATAATTTTGCTTGCGGTCACAAGAGTTCTATGTTCCCCGACTGATGCGCGGCTGCCGGGGGTGTCCCGTCCTATCCCTGGCAGCGCGGCGAATCAGTAAGCTCCCTATGCCGGCTGGGGCCCTGACTTCCGGCACAGGAAGCGCACGTCAGAGACGCTTCCTGTGCCGAATGTCCCAGCCCCGGCGTACAAGGAGTTCACAGATGCGTGGCGCTGCCGGGGATAGGACGGGACACCCCCGGCAGCCGCGCATCAGTCGGGGACCGGACCAGGAGGCGAGAGGTTCGACGTGGGAACGGATGGCAGGTGAGGTTTTTTTTTTTTTTTGTTATCTGCTGTGCACAGGGGGAGGAGAGGAGGGGGGTAATCTATAAGAAGGGAGGAGAGGGAAGCCATCTATAATGGGGGGAGGGAGAGGGAAGCCATCTATAATGGGGGGAGGGAGAGGGAAGCCATCTATAATGGGGGAGGGGGGGAGAGGGAGGCCATCTATAATGGGGGGAGGGAGAGGGAAGCCATCTATAATGGGGGGAGGGAGGGAGAGGGAAGCCATCTATAATGGGGGAGGGGGGGAGAGGGAGGCCATCTATAATGGGGGGAGGGAGAGGGAAGCCATCTATAATGGGGGAGGGGGGGAGAGGGAAGCCATCTATAATGGGGGGAGGGAGGGAGAGGGAAGCCATCTATAATGGGGGGGGGGAGAGGGAAGCCATCTATAATGGGGGAGGGGGGGAGAGGGAAGCCATCTATAATGGGGGAGGGGGGGAGAGGGAGGCCATCTATAATGGGGGGTGGGAGAGGGAAGCCATCTATAATGGGGGAGGGGGGGAGAGGGAGGCCATCTATAATGGGGGAGGGGGGGAGAGGGAGGCCATCTATAATGGGGGAGGGGGGGAGAGGGAAGCCATCTATAATGGGGGAGGGGGGGGGGGAGGGAAGCCATCTATAATGGGGGGGGGGAGAGGGAAGCCATCTATAATGGGGGGAGGGAGAGGGAAGCCATCTATAATGGGGGAGGGGGGGAGAGGGAGGCCATCTATAATGGGGGGAGGGAGAGGGAAGCCATGTATAATGGGGGAGGGGGGGGAGAGGGAGGCCATCTATAATGGGGGAGGGGGGGAGAGGGAAGCCATCTATAATGGGGGAGGGGGGGAGAGGGAGGCCATCTATAATGGGGGAAGGGGGGAGAGGGAAGCCATCTATAATGGGGGAGGGGGGGAGAGGGAAGCCATCTATAATGGGGGAGGGGGGGAGAGGGAGGCCATCTATAATGGGGGAGGGGGGGAGAGGGAAGCCATCTATAATGGGGGAGGGGGGGGGGAGAGGGAAGCCATCTATAAGAAGGGGGAGAGGGGAGAGGGAAGCCATCTATAATGGGGGGAGGGAGAGGGAAGCCATCTATAATGGGGGGAGGGAGAGGGGAGAGGGAAGCCATCTATAATGGGGGAGAGGGGAGAGGGAAGCCATCTATAATGGAGGGAGAGGGGAGAGGGAAGCCATCTATAATGGGGGAGAGGGGAGAGGGAAGCCATCTATAATGGAGGAGAGGGGAGAGGGAAGCCATCTATAATGGAGGGGGAGGGGGAGGGAGAGGGAAGCCATCTATAATGGGGGGGGGGAGGGGGAGGGAGAGGGAAGCCATCTATAATGGAGGGAGGAAGAGGGAAGCCATCTATAATGGGGGGAGGGAGAGGGAAGCCATCTATAATGGAGGGAGGGAGAGGGAAGCCATCTATAATGGGGGAGGGAGAGGGAAGCCATCTATAAGAAGGGGGAGAGGGAGAGGGAAGCCATCTATAATGGGGGGAGGGAGAGGGAAGCCATCTATAAGAAGGGGGAGAGGGAGAGGGAAGCCATCTATAATGGGGGGAGGGAGAGGGAAGCCATCTATAAGAAGGGGGAGAGGGAGAGGGAAGCCATCTATAAGAAGGGGGAGAGGGAGAGGGAAGCCATCTATAAGAAGGGGGAGAGGGAGAGGGAAGCCATCTATAAGAAGGGGGAGAGGGAGAGGGAAGCCATCTATAAGAAGGGGGAGAGGGAGAGGGAAGCCATCTATAATGGAGGGAGGGAGAGGGAAGCCATCTATAATGGGGGAGGGAGAGGGAAGCCATCTATAAGAAGGGGGAGAGGGAGAGGGAAGCCATCTATAAGAAGGGGGAGAGGGAGAGGGAAGCCATCTATAAGAAGGGGGAGAGGGAGAGGGAAGCCATCTATAATGGAGGGAGGGAGAGGGAAGCCATCTATAATGGGGGAGGGAGAGGGAAGCCATCTATAAGAAGGGGGAGAGGGAGAGGGAAGCCATCTATAATGGGGGAGGGAGAGGGAAGCCATCTATAATGGGGGGAGGGAGAGGGAAGCCATCTATAATGGGGGAGAGGGAAGCCATCTATAATGGGGGGAGAGGGAAGCCATCTATAATGGGGGGAGAGGGAAGCCATCTATAATGGGGGGAGAGGGAAGCCATCTAAAAAGAGGGGAGAGGGAGAGGGAAGTCATCTATAAGGGAGGGGGGAGAGGGAAGCCATCTATGGGGGAGTGGGGGGCCATCTGTAAGCAGGGGGGAAAGGGAGCCATCTATAAGGAGGGGGGAGAGGGCCTATAAGGAGGCTACACAGAGGGGGGCATATACTATAAGGGGGATCACATAGTGTCAGTCTACCCACTAAATGAGGGCATATAGGGACCAATACAGATGTGCAGTTAGTAGAGAGATAAGGATGGTGCCTAATGGAGTGAGGAGCCTAATATGTTTGTCTGGCAGATTCTGTGGATTCGTGGCTCGGAGAAGTTCTCATAACGGCCCAGGACGGATGGAGGAGAAAATTAAAACAACTCTGATCAGAGAAGACGCCCCTTGTGAGTCACCTGACATAACTGCACTGTAATGTATATGGTGTACAGAGCCTGTGTAGGGCTGGGTCAGCCTCTATATGACTGGATGAGGTGATAGTGATCTGTGTACAGTGGAGCAGCGGTGGTATTAGTCAGTATGTGGTGGTGTTATTCAGTTTGCAGTGGTATTAGTCAATATGCAGTGGTATTAGTCAGTATGTGGTGGTAATATTTGTTACTTTTTTCTGGTACTGTGTTTTATTGGTCTCAGTATGGATTTGGTCAGTAACAATATGGTGGTGATGGTAGTGGGTGTGGTGTAGCGGTAATATTTCCTTCCTATATACTGGTAATATTGGTCTCAGTGTACAGGATTTGGTCAATAACAGTATGGCGGTAATATGTATGGTGATAAAATGTTCTCTTCCTATAGGCTGGTGTTATTGGTAATATCGGTCTTGGTCGTGAAAAGGGGGTGGGGGCCCAAGTTGACCTCTCGCACCAGGGCCCAGGAGACATTAGCTACGCCCCTGGGCACAGCTACTGCCAACAGATGAGGTATAACAGGTGCAGCTACTGCCAACAGGTGAGGTATAACAGGAGCAGCTACTGCCAACAGATAAGGTATAACAGGCACAGCTACTCCCAACAGGTGAGGTATAACAGGCGCAGCTACTCCCAACAGGTGAGGTATAACAGGCACAGCTACTGCCAACAGATGAGGTATAACAGGCACAGCTACTGCCAACAGATGAGGTAAACAGGCGCAGCTACTGCCAACAGGTGAGATATAACAGGCGCAGCTACTCCCAACAGGTGAGGGATAACAGGCGCAGCTACACCCAACAGGTGAGGGATAACAGGCGCAGCTACACCCAACAGGTGAGGTATAACAGGCGCAGCTACTCCTAACAGGTGAGGTATAACAGGAGCAGCTACTCCCAACAGGTGAGGTATAACAGGCGCAGCTACTCCTAACAGGTGAGATATACAGAAGCAGCTACTCCCAACAGGTGAGGGATAACAGGCGCAGCTACACCCAACAGGTGAGGTATAACAGGCACAGCTACTGCCAACAGGTGAGGGATAACAGGAGCAGCTACTCCCAACAGGTGAGGTATAACAGGAGCAGTTACTGCCAACAGGTGAGGTATAACAGGCACAGCTACTGCCAACAGGTGAGATATAACAGGCGCAGCTACTGCCAACAGGTGAGATATAACAGGCGCAGCTACTGCCAACAGGTGAGGGATAACAGGCGCAGCTACTCCCAACAGGTGAGGGATAACAGGAGCAGCTACTGCCAACAGGTGAGGGATAACAGGCACAGCTACTCCCAACAGGTGAGATATAACAGGCGCAGCTACTGCCAACAGGTGAGGTATAACAGGAGCAGCAACTGCCAACAGGTGAGGGATATCAGGCACAGCTACTGCCAACAGGTGAGGGATAACAGGAGCAGCTACACCCAACAGGTGAGGTATAACAGGCGCAGCTACTGCCAACAGGTGAGGGATAACAGGAGCAGCTACACCCAACAGGTGAGGTATAACAGGCACAGCTACACCCAACAGGTGAGGGATAACAGGCGCAGCTACACCCAACAGGTGAGGTATAACAGGCGCAGCTACTGCCAACAGGTGAGGGATAACAGGCACAGCTACACCCAACAGGTGAGATATAACAGGCGCAGCTACTCCCAACAGGTGAGGGATAACAGGCGCAGCTACACCCAACAGGTGAGGTATAACAGGCACAGCTACTGCCAACAGGTGAGGGATAACAGGAGCAGCTACTCCCAACAGATGAGGTATAACAGGCGCAGCTACTCCCAACAGGTGAGGGATAACAGGCACAGCTACTGCCAACAGGTGAGGTATAACAGGCGCAGCTATTGCCAACAGGTGAGATATAACAGGCGCAGCTACTCCCAACAGGTGAGGTATAACAGGCGCAGCTACTGCCAACAGATGAGGTAAACAGGCACAGCTACTCCCAACAGGTGAGGTATAACAGGAGCAGCTACTGCCAACAGGTGAGGTATAACAGGAGCAGCTACTCCCAACAGGTGAGGTATAACAGGCACAGCTACTGCCAACAGGTGAGGTATAACAGGCGCAGCTACTCCCAACAGGTGAGGTATAACAGGCACAGCTACTGCCAACAGGTGAGGTATAACAGGCGCAGCTACTGCCAACAGGTGAGGTATAACAGGAGCAGCTACTGCACACAGGTGAGGTATAACAGGCACAGCTACTGCCAACAGGTGAGGTATAACAGGCGCAGCTACTGCCAACAGGTGAGATATAACAGGCGCAGCTACTGCCAACAGGTGAGGGATAACAGGCGCAGCTACACCCAACAGGTGAGGTATAACAGGCGCAGCTACTGCCAACAGGTGAGGTATAACAGGCGCAGCTACTCCCAACAGGTGAGGTATAACAGGCGCAGCTACTGCCAACAGGTGAGGGATAACAGGCACAGCTACTCCCAACAGGTGAGGTATAACAGGCACAGCTACTCCCAACAGGTGAGGGATAACAGGCGCAGCTACTGCCAACAGGTGAGGTATAACAGGAGCGGCTACTCCCAACAGGTGAGGTATAACAGGCGCGGCTACTCCCAACAGGTGAGGGATAACAGGCGCAGCTACTGCCAACAGATGAGGTAAACAGGCACAGCTACTGCCAACAGATGAGGTAAACAGGCACAGCTACTGCCAACAGGTGAGGTATAACAGGTGCAGCTACTGCCAACAGGTGAGGGATAACAGGCACAGCTACTCCCGACAGGTGAGGGATAACAGGCGCAGCTGCTCCCAACAGGTGAGGGATAACAGGCACAGCTACTGCCAACAGGTGAGGGATAACAGGCGCAGCTACACCCAACAGGTGAGGTATAACAGGCGCAGCTACTCCCAACAGGTGAGGTATAACAGGAGCAGCTACTGCCAACAGGTGAGGGATAACAGGCGCAGCTACACCCAACAGGTGAGGTATAACAGGCGCAGCTACTGCCAACAGGTGAGATATAACAGGCGCAGCTACTGCCAACAGGTGAGATATAACAGGCGCAGCTACTGCCAACAGGTGAGGGATAACAGGCGCAGCTACACCCAACAGGTGAGGTATAACAGGCGCAGCTACTGCCAACAGGTGAGGGATAACAGGCACAGCTACACCCAACAGGTGAGGTATAACAGGCACAGCTACTGCCAACAGGTGAGGTATAACAGGAGTAGTTACTGCCAACAGGTGAGGTATAACAGGCGCAGCTACTGCCAACAGGTGAGATATAACAGGCGCAGCTACTGCCAACAGGTGAGATATAACAGGCGCAGCTACTCCCAACAGGTGAGGTATAACAGGAGCAGCTACTGCCAACAGGTGAGGTATAACAGGAGCAGCTACTCCCAACAGGTGAGGGATAACAGGCGCAGCTACTGCCAACAGGTGAGATATAACAGGAGCAGCTACTGCCAACAGGTAAGATATAACAGGAGCAGCTACTGCCAACAGGTGAGGTATAACAGGAGCAGCAACTGCCAACAGGTGAGGTATAACAGGCGCAGCTACTCCCAACAGGTGAGGTATAACAGGCGCAGCTACTCCCAACAGGTGAGGGATAACAGGCACAGCTACTCCCAACAGGTGAGGTATAACAGGCGCAGCTACTCCCAACAGGTGAGGGATAACAGGCACAGCTACTCCCAACAGGTGAGGGATAACAGGCGCAGCTACTCCCAACAGGTGAGGTATAACAGGCGCAGCTACTCCCAACAGGTGAGGGATAACAGGAGCAGCTACTCCCAACAGGTGAGGTATAACAGGCGCAGCTACTGCCAACAGGTGAGGTATAACAGGCGCAGCTACTGCTAACAGGTGAGGGATAACAGGTGCAGCTACTCCCAACAGGTGAGGTATAACAGGCGCAGCTACTCCCAACAGGTGAGGGATAACAGGCGCAGCTACTGCTAACAGGTGAGGGATAACAGGTGCAGCTACTCCCAACAGGTGAGGTATAACAGGCGCAGCTACTCCCAACAGGTGAGGGATAACAGGCGCAGCTACTTCCAACAGGTGAGGTATAACAGGCGCAGCTACTCCCAACAGGTGAGGGATAACAGGCGCAGCTACTTCCAACAGGTGAGGGATAACAGGCGCAGCTACTTCCAACAGGTGAGGTATAACAGGCGCAGCTACTGCCAAGAGATGAAGTATAAAAAAACTACTTTATTAAAATAATAAAAACATATATAAAAGAATCAGCATTACGCATTTCTAGATCGGAGCGGTCTCTAGCATTTGATGAAGAGTCTGGTCCGGTCTAGAAAAATGTAATGCTGATCCTTTTATATATTTAAATAAAGTAGTTTTTTATACTTCATCTGTTGGGAGTAGCTGCACCTGTTATCCCTCACCTGTTGGCAGTAGCTGCGCCTGTTATCCATCACCTGTTGGGAGTAGCTGTGCCTGTTATACCTCACCTGTTGGGAGTAGCTGCTCCTGTTATATCTCACCTGTTGGCAGTAGCTGCTCCTGTTATATCTCACCTGTTGGCAGTAGCTGCTCCTGTTATATCTCACCTGTTGGCAGTAGCTGCGCCTGTTATCCCTCACCTGTTGGCAGTAGCTGCGCCTGTTATACCTCACCTGTTGGCAGTAGCTGCTCCTGTTATATCTCACCTGTTGGCAGTAGCTGCGCCTGTTATACCTCACCTGTTGGGAGTAGCTGCTCCTGTTATCCCTCACCTGTTGGCAGTAGCTGCTCCTGTTATACCTCACCTGTTGGGAGTAGCTGCTCCTGTTATACCTCACCTGTTGGGAGTAGCTGCGCCTGTTATACCTCACCTGTTGGGAGTAGCTGCGCCTGTTATCCCTCACCTGTTGGGAGTAGCTGCTCCTGTTATATCTCACCTGTTGGGAGTAGCTGCGCCTGTTATCCCTCACCTGTTGGGAGTAGCTGCGCCTGTTATACCTCACCTGTTGGGAGTAGCTGCGCCTGTTATACCTCACCTGTTGGCAGTAGCTGCTCCTGTTATACCTCACCTGTTGGGAGTAGCTGCGCCTGTTATATCTCACCTGTTGGGTGTAGCTGCGCCTGTTATACCTCACCTGTTGGCAGTAGCTGCGCCTGTTATACCTCACCTGTTGGGAGTAGCTGCTCCTGTTATATCTCACCTGTTGGGAGTAGCTGCTCCTGTTATACCTCACCTGTTGGGAGTAGCTGCTCCTGTTATATCTCACCTGTTGGGAGTAGCTGCGCCTGTTATCCCTCACCTGTTGGGAGTAGCTGCGCCTGTTATCCCTCAACTGTTGGGAGTAGCTGCTCCTGTTATACCTCACCTGTTGGGAGTAGCTGCGCCTGTTATCCCTCACCTGTTGGGAGTAGCTGCTTCTGTATATCTCACCTGTTGGGAGTAGCTGCACCTGTTATATCTCACCTGTTGGGAGTAGCTGTGCCTGTTATACCTCACCTGTTGGGAGTAGCTGTGCCTGTTATCCCTCACCTGTCGGGAGTAGCTGTGCCTGTTATACCTCACCTGTTGGGAATAGCTGTGCCTGTTATATCTCACCTGTTGGGAGTAGCTGCTCCTGTTATACCTCACCTGTTGGGAGTAGCTGCGCCTGTTATACCTCACCTGTTGGCAGTAGCTGCTCCTGTTATCCCTCACCTGTTGGCAGTAGCTGCGCCTGTTATATCTCACCTGTTGGAAGTAGCTGCGCCTGTTATCCCTCACCTGTTGGCAGTAACTGCTCCTGTTATATCTCACCTGTTGGGAGTAGCTGCTCCTGTTATACCTCACCTGTTGGGAGTAGCTGCTCCTGTTATACCTCACCTGTTGGCACTAACTGCTCCTGTTATCCCTCACCTGTCGGGAGTAGCTGCACTTGTTATATCTCACCTGTTGGGAGTAGCTGTGCCTGTTATACCTCACCTGTTGGGAGTAGCTGTGCCTGTTATCCCTCACCTGTCGGGAGTAGCTGCTCCTGTTATACCTCACCTGTTGGGAGCAGCTGCTCCTGTTATCCCTCACCTGTTGGGAGTAGCTGTGCCTGTTATCCCTCACCTGTCGGGAGTAGCTGCTCCTGTTATATCTCACCTGTTGGGAGCAGCTGCTCCTGTTATCCCTCACCTGTTGGGAGTAGCTGTGCCTGTTATCCCTCACCTGTCGGGAGTAGCTGCTCCTGTTATACCTCACCTGTTGGGAGCAGCTGCTCCTGTTATCCCTCACCTGTTGGGAGCAGCTGCTCCTGTTATCCCTCACCTGTTGGGAGTGGCTGCGCCTGTTATCCCTCACCTGTTGGCAGTAGCTGCGCCTGTTATCCCTCACCTGTCGGGAGTAGCTGCTCCTGAAATATCCATGAAGCTAATAAGCGAAAGGGATACATGTGAGTGCATTGGCTGCCCATAGAGAGAAGGATAGATATTTATGTTTATAATCAAACCCCCCTTCAAGGGAGATCAGTTATTCATATTAAAAGATTAATTTACAGGAAGAAGCATGATCCTCTGCTGGTTACTGGGCAGAGTTTGGTAAGTATCCATATAATTGGTTAAAAACATGATGACGTCATCATACCAGCTTATCAAAACCACCCGATGCCGGTAACCGTTGATACAGTTACATCAAGAAAAAGAAGAAGGAGCTTGCTTACTTATCGTTTTCCGTGATTTTTGCTGCACCATGGATGATCTCTACTATAAGGTGCTGTCCAGGGCGTCCGGTTTAGGTGGCTAAGACTGGTTGAAACAGTGCCTTTGCGTTGCCACCGAAGATGGAGATTCAGTACCTACCGGAACCGGTGTAAAAGTTTCGGGACTGCCGGGGTCTGGCTGATCCATCATGGCCGGTGATGTGATGAAGCCGGGCGGCCTGTTTCGTCTGCCTGTTTCTGGCGCAGGAAGATCCAGTAATATGACGAGTGGCTGCGTCGGTGATGGAGGCGGTCCTTCCGGCGGAGCGATGGGCGGTATCGGAGGCGGAGAAGAATAGGTCATTCGTAGGCGGTCCGGAGGCCGTCAGAAGAGAGTTAGGAAGATGAAGTCGCCGGTTAAGCCTGCGGACAGAGGTCGTAAGGGGCAACCTAAGAAGAGGAGAGTGCCGACGAAGGAGATTTCAGACCCACTGCCTACTGGTTCATTGAAGGATGCCGACAGGGAAAATAGTCTGGGTGAGTGTGGTGCTTTTAGCGCCCCCCCCCCCCCCCTGCGATGCCGGTTCCTAATGTATGTGCCGGGCAAGCAGTTTCTATTGATAAAACATTATTATCTGGGATAGCCACTCTTTTACGGATGTTAGGCAGCGATAATGTGTCTAGTACTATTGATACTACTGCTAAATGTATGTCTTCCCCTACTGCTATGGGTCTAGATTCTTTGGGGACAGCATGGGTTAATAAATCTGTTGATGATGGGATGCCTACATTAGACCGTTTTTTCTCTAGTGGTTCACCGGCTGAGCAGCTTGTCCCTACCACGAGACCTGGTGTACCTGATGTGTGTTTTAAAGAAGTATTACCATGTACTGTCTCGCCCTTAGGCTTTCATTTATCTCAATCTACTAAAGATAAAATTTGGAAGTTTGAGTTTATTGATTTGTTCTCCTTGTTGCCACAATTCAAAGAGCGTAAGGATGAAAAGGAGGAGAGCGACAAAAAAGCCGGTTGTTTATAAATCTTTTAATAATTGGTTACAGGCTTTTTGTATTTACGCTTCTGTTTTGGGGGAACGTCATCCGGCTGTCTGTCCTTCCCTGTTTCAGCACGTTGACATAATCTTAGATGCATATCGTAGCTTTGGTGGTACTGCATGGCTGAATTATGATGAGATGTTTTGGCAAAAATTGTCGATATATCCGAACCTAAAGTGGGGACAAAAGGATGTGGGACTATGGATACAGTTGATGATCCCACAGAGAAATCGTCCCGTGGTGTCGACTGCACCGGTTCAGTCCTTTCGTAAAGGGCTGTGCTTTGCCTACAATGAATCTTCCTGTAAGTGGGCACAGTTGTGCAAGTACAAGCACGAATGTGCTCACTGTGCCGGATCTCACCCAGTGTCCAGATGTTTTAAGAGGTTGGGTCACAACATGCAACAGCCAGGTATTGTCAGAGATTCGATTCCGAAAGGCTTGGACTCCGGTGAGACTGGACGTAATGCGTCAGTGGCTAGAGTGGTATCCAAACAAACAGATGGCTGACTTGTTGCTCTTCGGTTTTGAATATGGATTTCCGGTTCCCAGTTATACAGGTAAAGGTTGTTGTGTTGCTGGTAACTCTAACTCTGTATTGTTGAATAAGTCCGAGGTGGACAAAAAATTGTCCAGGGAAATATGTGAAGGGAGGGTAGAAGGTCTTTTTTCTCCCCCCCCCCCCCCTTTTCAGATTTTAGGATTTCTCCGTTAGGTCTTATTCCCAAAAAGGAGCCTCATAAGTTTAGGCTGATTCATAATCTTTCTTTTCCTAGAGGTTCTTCTTTAAATGACTCGATAAGTCCCTGGTATCGGTGCGTTAAAGTTCTTTTGATTCGGCGCTTGATTTAGTTAGGTCGTGTGGTCGGGATGCATTGTTATCCAAGGCCGACATTGAGTCGCCGTTTAGACTGTTACCCGTTTGTCCGATGGGTTTTAATTCTCTTGGTTTTATGTGGCGTGGTAAATATTTCTTTGATAAATCGCTGCCTATGGGTTTTGTCGATGTCCTGCTTTTATTTTGAGTCTTTTTCTTCTTTTTTGGAATATGTTGTTACGGAGCGCACTGGTGTCCATTTGTGTTGTCATTACTTGGACGATTTTTTGTTTGTAGGTGGTTCAGGTTCCGGCGATTGTGAGAGGTTATTGTCCTCATTTGAGATGGTTTGTTCGGAGTTTGGTGTCCCTTTGGCCCAGTCTAAGACGGTTTTACCCTGTACTAGGTTGGAATTTTTGGGTATTGTCATTGACACTGTTAGAATGGAATTTTGTTTGCCCGAAGCTAAGATTTTAAAAATCCTGGGTTTGTTGTCGGCCTTTTTGTCAAAGAAGAAGTCCTTTTTGAAGGATTTGCAATCGTTACTTGGCAACCTGGTGTTTGCGATTCGTGTAGTCCCGATGGGCAAAGTTTTTTGCTGGAGGATGTATGCGGCTACGAGAGGTCTCACCTCCCCGTACTCACATGTTCGTATCACATTACCCTTAAAGGAGGATATCCGTGTTTGGTTTTCCTTTCTTTCTGACTTTAACGGTAGGGCGGTTTGGCAGGGTGAATTCATGAACACTGATGCTTTGGGTTTGTTCACCGATGCAGCAGGCAGCTGTGGTTTGGGGGCTTTTTGGAATAATCATTGGTGTGCTGACGTGTGGCACCCTAGTTGGGTTGAGGCTGGTGTTGTCAAGAACATTGTGTTGTTGGAATTATTTCCAGTATTGGTTGCTCTTACTTTATGGGGGGATGATTTTAAGGATAGACGAATACTGGTTAACACTGAAAATAAAGGGGTGATGTTTGCGATTAACTGTATGTCTGCTAAGTCGGATTTGGTTGTGCAATTGTTGCGCCATTTATTTTTGCGATGTTTTAATTTGAATATATGGCTTAAGGCTAAATATGTTCCTGGTACTTCTAATGTTATAGCGGATTCTTTGTCTTGTCAACAGATTTGTCGATTCCGATCTTTGGTGCCTGGGGCGGATCTGGAGGGTCTTCCTTGTCCGCCAGGTCTTTGGGATTTAGTTTGGAACTGATGTCTGGATTTCTCGAAAGATCACTCTCTAAAGTCACCTGGAAAGCCTATGCTGCTGCTTGGATTAGGTGGTGTTCTTTTTGTACTGGCCACCGTTTTTCCCCCCTTTCTTCCTCTCCGTTGCACTTTCTGTCTTTTCTGCCCGACTTGTTAGCTCATGGTGTCTCTTTATCTGTTATCTTGAAAATTGTCTCCGGCGTGTCCTTTTTTCAGAGGTGGTTTTGTGTGAACTCAATTTCTGCTTTCTTTGCTGTAAAACAACTGTTGAAAGGGGTCCGTTTGTCTAGGGGCCCGGTTCCGGACGGTCGTAGGCCTGTTACTTACCCTATGTTGTTGCTCTTGATGAGTGCTTGCGATGAGGTTTGTTTGTCCCCTTGGCTGCGCTGTTTAAGGTTTCCTTTTCCTTGGCGTTTTTTGGTGCTTTCCGTGTCGGTGAATTGGTTGCTGATAGTATTCGATCGGTTTCGGCTTTGTGTCTTCGTGATGTTAAGGCCTCTAGTGTTATGGTTTCTTTGTCTATCAGACGGTCCAAAACTGATCCATCTGGAAAAGGTTCGACTCTGGTTCTGCGATCTATCGTTGATAGTGCGGCCTGTCCTGTTCGTTTAACTCTTGAATTCCTGTTGGTTCGCCCCGGTTCGTCCGGTTCCTTTTTGATCCATCAGGATGGTTTGTCTCTATCCAGATATCAGTTCGCCTCCGTTTTTAGAAAATGTTTGTCGTTTTTAGATGTTGACTTGTTTGGGTTCTCTGCTCATTCGTTCCGCATAGGTGCGGCGACGGAAGCGTTCAGGCTGGGACTGTCTCCCCCTCGCATTAAGGCTATTGGTAGGTGGAAATCTGATAGATATAAGTTATATGTTAGACCTCATTTATCTTTTTGATTCATTTCAGGTCCGACTCCGACCATCGTTTGGATTTTAGGACATTCCTTCATTTACTGGGCACACAGACGTGCGTTGAACAGGCCCTATACTACTAACCTAGGTCTGGACGGTGTGTCGGTATATTGGGCGGGGGTGAGAGGAATGCGCTGGGATGATTTGGTTGATCTGGTGGAAGGGGTTTGCAGGGTCTGACCGTCGCCTGACGTACTTATTCATTTGGGTGGTAATGACGTCGGTCGGGGTCGGACCGATTTGTTGTTTAGCAATTTTAAACTTACTTTTAAGGTTCTGCATTCTTTATACCCTAATACCGTTTTGTGCTTTTCTGAAATCGTACCGAGATTGGTGTGGTCGTTTCCCGGTTACACTTTTCTCGATATGATTAGGCGTCGTCTTAACAGGGGGATGTCTAATTTCATGGCCACAGTTGACGGAATTTGTTTTCGTCACTTAGACTTGGAGGGTTTTATTCCTGGTCTTTATCGTCCAGATGGTGTCCATCTGTCCGATATAGGATTGGATATTTTTAATATGGGCTTGCAGAGCGTTAGTGAATTGGCCTCGGCGCGCTTGGGCTCATGCTCGGCTGCGCCGGCATTGGTGGGTGGGTCGCCTCAGGATACTTAGGGGCGGACATTGATGTTTTGATGTTATTTTCAACTACTTGTTGGGTAAACTAGATTGTTATTTAAGATAAATATAAATTAGTACACAGTTTTTTAATGTAATCTTTAATTAATAAAGATATTGATTGAGTAACCTTAAATAAAATCCGTGGCCATGTATTCCACAATTTTCCGAAATGGTTGTTTGTGTCATAATTTTTAGGTAAAGGGGTTGGGCATATGCCAATTGCACATCACATGTTATATCTCACCTGTTGGGAGTAGCTGCGCCTGTTATCCCTCACCTGTTGGGAGTAGCTGCTCCTGTTATCCCTCACCTGTTGGGAGTAGCTGCGCCTGTTATACCTCACCTGTTGGGAGTAGCTGCTCCTGTTATCCCTCACCTGTTGGGAGTAGCTGCTCCTGTTATACCTCACCTGTTGGGAGTAGCTGCTCCTGTTATACCTCACCTGTTGGGAGTAGCTGCTCCTGTTATCCCTCACCTGTTGGGAGTAGCTGCGCCTGTTATACCTCACCTGTTGGGAGTAGCTGCTCCTGTTATCCCTCACCTGTTGGGAGTAGCTGCTCCTGTTATGCCTCACCTGTTGGGAGTAGCTGCTCCTGTTATCCCTCACCTGTTGGGAGTAGCTGCTCCTGTTATCCCTCACCTGTTCGCAGTAGCTGCTCCTGTTATATCTCACCTGTTGGGAGTAGCTGCTCCTGTAATATCTCACCTGTTGGGAATAGCTGTGCCTGTTATATCTCACCTGTTGGGAGTAGCTGCGCCTATTATACCTCACCTGTTGGGGGTACCTGCTCCTGTTATACCTCACCTGTTGGCAGTAGCTGTGCCTGTTATCACTTACCTGTTGGCAGTAGCTGCTCCTGTTCATCCTGCTGGTATTGTTACGGCACTGGCGGGGGGTTTACTGGAAGGCTGCACACTGGTTCTCTTCCTGAGTATACGTATGGAGAGTTGGGCCTCCATCTTGCACACCTCAGCCAGGTGAGAGGGGAGCCGGTATCACTCCGTTACTGGAATTCTATCCATCCTATTGTATCTGGTCCTGCACATGGAGCGCTGTCTTTCTTCTCTTTTCCTCTTATTAGGGGGATACACAGGCAGCTGGTCAGTTCTTTTGCCGTTGGGTCTTCTGATGTTCTGTGCATGGTTTGTATGGTTTATAGTGTTTGTCTTGTACTGAGTGGCTTTTCCTAGTAAGGGATCTCTGTATACTCTCCTAGTGTACGCTCTCCTAGTGTACGCTCTCCTAGTGTACGCTCTCCTAGTGTACGCTCTCCTAGTATACGCTCTCCTAGTATACGCTCTCCTAGTATACGCTCTCCTAGTATACGCTCTCCTAGTATACGCTCTCCTATTGTACACTCTCCTATTATGCTGGACGTGCAACCGGTTATTATTGGTATTTTTCATGACCACATAAAATGAGACAGGTCAAATGAGAAACATGGCCAAAACCAGCTTGGTCACTAAGGGGTTAAAGACACCAGCACCTGATACCACACGATCCCACACGCTCACATGCAGCTACAACAGCAATACCGCTAAGAGAAGGTTACAAAGTTTTCTGACCTCTTTGGACGCCTTCAGCAGGTCGGGCTTCAGGGGGGCGTTGGGGGGGATGCACCTGTAACCAGACTCCTTTAATGCACTCATCAGTACGGCCCCCATACTCTGCTCCTCTTTGGTTACATCCTCCCGGTGGTTGTACAGCAATTCAAACAGATACAGAGCCATCTTGGGTCCATGCTGGGAAAGAAGAAATAAGAAAACTAGTCAAAACTCTATGAAGAAATATTTATTTGAGATATCCCCTATACATCCATATACAGACCCATACACATACACCCAAACATATACATCCGTACACATCCATACACATACACTTACACATCCATACACATACACTTACACATCCATACACATACACTTACACATCCATACACATACACTTACACATCCATACACATACACTTACACATCCATACACAGACACTTACACATCCATACACAGACACTTACACATCCATACACATATACTTACACATCCATACACATACACAGACACATCCATACACATACACTTACACATCCATACACATACACTTACACATCCATACACATACACTTACACATCCATACACAGACACTTACACATCCATACACATATACTTACACATCCATACACATACACAGACACATCCATACACATACACTTACACATCCATACACATACACTTACACATCCATACACATACACTTACACATCCATACACATATACTTACACATCCATACACATACACTTACACATCCATATACATACACTTACACATCCATACACATACACTTACACATCCATACACAGACACTTACACATCCATACACATACACTTACACATCCATACACATACACTTACACATCCATACACATACACTTACACATCCATACACATACACTTACACATCCATACACATATACTTACACATCCATACACATACACTTACACATCCATACACAGACACTTACACATCCATACACATACACTTACACATCCATACACATACACTTACACATCCATACACATACACTTACACATCCATATACATATACTTACACATCCATACACATACACTTACACATCCATACACAGACACTTACACATCCATACACATACACTTACACATCCATACACATACACTTACACATCCATACACATACACTTACACATCCATACACAGACACTTACACATCCATACACATACACTTACACATCCATACACATACACTTACACATCCATACACATATACTTACACATCCATACACATCCACTTACACATCCATACACAGATACAGACACATACACCCAAACACATACATCCATACACAGACACATACACTACCATTCAAAAGTTTGGGGTCACACTGAAATGTCCCTATTTTTGAAGGAAAAGCGCTGTACCTTTCAATGAAGATAACTATAAACTAGTCCTAACTGTAACCCAATCCTCTCTATACATTGCTAATGTGGTAAGTGACTATTCTAGCTGCAAATGTCTGGTTTTTGGTGCAATATCTACATAGGTGTATAGAGGCCCATTTCCAGCAACTATCACTCCAGTCTTCTGATGGTACAATGTGTTTGCTCATTGGCTCAGAAGGATAATTCATGATTAGAAAACCCTTGTGCAATCATGTTCACACATCTGAAAACAGTCTAGCTCGTTACAGAAGCTACAAAACTGACCTTCCTTTGAGCAGATTGTGTTTCTGGAGCATCACATTTGTGGGGTCAATTAAACGCTCAAAATGGCCAGAAAAAGAGAACTTTCATCTGAAACTCGACAGTCTATTCTTGTTCTTAGAAATGAAGGCTATTCCATGCGAGAAATTGCTAAGAAATTGAAGATTTCCTACAACGGTGTGTACTACTTCCTTTAGAGGATAAGCAGGCAGCTGGTATTCTATCATAGGTAATGGAGTGGCCAGCGCAGTCACCAGATCATCACCCCATTGAGCTGTTGTGGGAGCAGCTGGACCGTGTGGTACGCCAGAAGTGCCCATCCAACCAATCCAACTTGTGGGAGCTGCTTCTAGAAGCGTGGGGGGCAATTTCTCCAGCTTACCCCAACAGATTAATAGCTAGAATGCCAAAGGTGTGCAATGCTGGAATTGGTGCAAGAGTAGGATTCTCTGACGAAAGCAAAGTGTGATGGAAGAACAATGTTATTTCACATACAAATCAGTATTTCTAACCTTGTCAATGTCTTTTCTCTATTTTCTATTCATTTCACAACGTTTAGTAGTGAAGAAGTGTGACTTTTCATGGAAAACACAAAATTGGTTGGGTGACCCCAAACTTTTGAACGGTAGTGTACACCCAAACACATACATCCATACACATACATACATATACACTTACACATCCATACACAGACAAATACACATACACCCAAACACATACATCCATACACATAAATATCCATATACTTACACATCCATACGCAAACACATACACTTACACCCAAACACATACATCCATACACATACACTTACACATCCTTACACAGACACATACACTCAGCGGCCACTTTATTAGGTACACCATGCTAGTAACGGGTTGGACCCCCTTTTGCCTTCAGAACTGCCCCAATTCTTGGTGGCATAGATACAACAAGGTGCTGGAAGCTTCCTCAGAGATTTTGGTCCATATTGACATGGCATCACACAGTTGCCGCAGATTTGTCGGCTGCACATCCATGATGCCAATCTCCCGTTCCACCACATCCCAAAGATGCTCTATTGGATTGAGATCTGGTGACTGTGGAGGCCATTGGAGTACAGTGACCTCATTGTCATGTTCAAGAAACCAGTCTGAGATGATTCTAGCTTTTATCCTGCTGAAAGTCGCCATCAGATGTTGGCTCCATTGTGGTCATAAAGGGATGGACATGGTCAGCAACAATACTCAGGTAGGCTGTGGCGTTGTAACCATGCTCAATTGGTACCAAGGGGCCCAAAGAGTGCCAAGAAAATATTCCCCACACCATGACACCACCACCACCAGCCTGAACCGTTGATACAAGGCAGGATGGATCCAAGCTTTCATGTTGTTGGCGCCAACTTCTGACCCTACCATCCGAATGTCGCAGCAGAAATCGAGACTCATCAGACCATGCAACGTTTTTCCAATCTTCTACTGTCCAATTTCGATGAGCTTGTGCAAATTGTAGCCTCAGTTTCCTGTTCTTAGCTGAGCGGAGTGGCACCCGGTGTGGTCTTCTGCTGCTGTAGCCCATGTGCCTCAGAGTTGGCCGTACTGTGCGCTCAGAGATGCTCTTCTGCCTACCTTGGTTGTAACGGTTGGCTATTTGAGTCACTGTTGCCTTTCTATCAGCTGGAACCAGTCTGCCCATTCTCCTCTGACCTCTGGCATCAACAAGGCATTTCCGCCCACAGAACGGCCGCTCACTGGATGGTTTTTCTTTTTCGGACCATTCTCTGTAAACCCTAGAGATGGTTGTGTGTGAAAATCCCAGTAGATCAGCAGTTTCTGAAATACTCAGACCAGCCCTTCTGGCACCAACAACCATGCCACGTTCAAAGGCCTCAAATCACCTTTCTTCCCCATACTGATGCTCGGTTTGAACTGCAGGAGATTGTCTTGACCATGTCTACATGCCTAAATGCACTGAGTTGCCGCCATGTGATTGGCTGATTAGAAATTAAGTGGTAACATGCAGTTGGACAGGTGTACCTAATAAAGTGGCCAGTGAGTGTACATCCATACACAGACACATACACATACATACATACATACACACATCTATACATCCATATATATTCACTTACACATCCATAGACATATAAACAGACACATACAGAGACACAGACATCCATAAATATCCACTTACATATCCATACACATACACACACTTACATCTATACACATACACTTACACATCCATACACAGACACATACACCCATACACTTCCCTAACACATACATACACACACTTACATCCATAAATATCCATACACCTACACATCCATACACCCATACACGGACACATCTATACACAGACACTTACATCCATACACCCATACACATACACATCCATACACTTACACATCCATACACAGACACATACATCCATACATATTCACTTACACATCCATACATATTCACTTACACATCCATAGACATACACTTACATCCATACACCTACACATCCATACACATACACTTACACATCCATACACATACACCCATACACATATACACCCATACACAGACACATACATCCATACATACATATCCACACACATACACACACTTGCATCCATACACCCATACACAGACACATACATCCATACACATTCACTTACACATACATACACACTTACATCCATAAACATCCATACACCCATACACATACACTTACACATCTATACACAGACACTTACATCCATACACCTACACATCCATACACCTACACATCCATACACATACACCCATACCCCGACACATACACATCCATACACATACATTCATTCATACATATCCACTTACACATCTATACACATACACACACTTACATCCATACACCCATACACAGACACATACACCCAAACACATACATCCATACACATCCACTTACACATACATACACACTTACATCCATAAACATCCATACACACACACACACTTACACATCTATACACAGACACTTACATCCATACACCCATACACATACACATCCATACATACACATCCATACATATACATACACTTACACATCCATACACCCATACACATACACTTACACATCCATACACAGTTAAATACACATACACCCAAACAAATACATCAATACACAGACACATACACCCAAACACATAAATATCCATACACTTACACATCCATACACTTACACATACATCCATACGCATACACTTACACATCCATACACAAACACATACACTTACACCCAAACACATACATCCATACACTTACACACACACACTTACACATCTATACACAGACACATACACCCAAACACATACATCCATACACACACATACATACACTTACACATCCATACAAATACACTTACACCCAAACACATACATCCATACACATCCATACACATAAAACCATACACATCCACGTACATCCATACACACTCACTTACATCCATACACATACACTTACATCTATACACATACATACACCCATACTCACTTATATCCATACACATACACATACATCCATACACTTACACATCCATACACATCTATTTACACCTACACACTGACACATCCATACACCCATACACACTCACTTACTGTATATCTATACACCTACACTTACACATCCATACACATACACTTACACCCATACACATGCACTTACATCCATACACCTACACTTACATCCATACACACTCACACATCTATACACAGACACTTACACCCATGCACATCCATACATACACTTACATCTATACACATACACATCCATACACTTACACATCCATACACTTACACATCCATACACAGACACATATATCTAAACACAGACATCCATACACATACACTTACACATCCATGCACAAACACATACACCCAAACACATACATCCATACACATACATACACACACACACACACACACACACTTACACATCTATACCCCATACACATACACACACTTACACATCTATACACAGACACATACACCCAAACAGACATCCATACACATACACACACACTTACACATCCATACATACATATACACTTACATCTATACACACACACATTCACATCCATACACATACACATCCATACACATACACTTACACATCCATACACATATACTTACACATCCATACACAGACACATACACCCAAATATATACATCCGTACACATCCATACACTTACACATCCATACACATACACTTACACATCCATACACTTACACATCCACACACATCCATACACATACACTTATAGAGGGGAAGAGAAAGAGAGAACGGGCAGAGAGACAGAAAGAGGGGGGAGGGAGTGAGAGGGGAGAGAGGGACAGTGGAGTGGAAAAGAGGGACAGTGGGGGGGAGAGAGGGACAGTGGGGGGGGGAGAGAGGGGCAGTGGGGGAGGGAGAGGGACAGTGGAGGGGGGGAGAGGGACAGTGGGGGGGGGGAGAGAGGGACAGTGGAGGGGGGGAGAGGGACAGTGGGGGGGGGGGAGAGAGGGACAGTGGGGGGGAGAGAGGGACAGTGGGGGGGGGGGAGAGGGACAGTGGGGGGGGGAGAGAGGGACAGTGGGGGGGGAGAGAGGGACAGTGGGGGGGAGAGAGGGACAGTGGAGGGGGGGAGAGGGACAGTGGGGGGGGGAGAGAGGGACAGTGGGGGGGGGGGAGAGGGACAGTGGGGGGGGGAGAGAGGGACAGTGGGGGGGGGAGAGAGGGGCAGTGGGGGAGGGAGAGAGGGACAGTGGAGGGGGGGAGAGGGACAGTGGGGGGGGGAGAGAGGGGCAGTGGGGGAGGGAGAGAGGGACAGTGGGGGGGGGGGGAGAGGGACAGTGGGGGGGGGAGAGGGACAGTGGGGGGGGAGAGGGACAGTGGGGGGGAGGGAGAGGGACAGTGGGGGGGAGAGAGAGGGACAGTGGGGGGGAGAGAGAGGGACGTTGGGGGGGGAGAGGGACAGTGGGGGGGGGGAGAGGGACAGTGGGGGAGGGGAGAGAAGGACAGTGGGGGAGGGGAGAGAAGGACAGTGGGGGAGGGGAGAGAAGGACAGTGGGGGAGGGGAGAGAAGGACAGTGGGGGAGGGGAGAGAAGGACAGTGGGGGAGGGGAGAGAAGGACAGTGGGGGAGGGGAGAGAGGGACAGTGGGGGAGGGGAGAGAGGGACAGTGGGGGGGGAGAGAGGGACAGTGGGGGGGAGAGAGGGACAGTGGGGGGGGAGAGAGGGACAGTGGGGGAGGGGAGAGAGGGACAGTGGGGGGGAGAGAGGGACAGGGGGGGGAGAGAGGGACAGGGGGGGGAGAGAGGGACAGGGGGGGGAGAGAGGGACAGTGGGGGGGGAGAGGGACAGTGGGGGAGGGGAGAGAGGGACAGTGGGGGGGGAGAGGGACAGGGGGGGGAGAGAGGGACAGGGGGGGGAGAGAGGGACAGTGGGGGGGGAGAGGGACAGTGGGGGGGGGGGGGAGAGGGACGGGGGGGGGGGGAGGGACAGTGGGGGGGAGAGAGGGACAGTGGGGGGGAGAGGGACGGTGGGGGGGGAGAGAGGGACAGTGGGGGGGGAGAGGGACGGTGGGGGGGGAGGGGGGGAGAGAGGGACAGTGGGGGGGGAGAGGGACGTTGGGGGGGGAGAGGGACAGTGGGGGGGGGAGAGGGACAGTGGGGGGGGGAGAGGGACAGTGGGGGGGGGGAGAGAGGGACAGTGGGGGGGGGGGAGAGAGGGACAGTGGGGGGGGGAGAGAGGGACAGTGGGGGGGAGAGAGGGACAGTGGGGGAGGGGGAGAGAGGGACAGTGGGGGGGGAGAGAGGGACAGGGGGGGGAGAGAGGGACAGGGGGGGGAGAGAGGGACAGTGGGGGGGGGAGAGGGACAGTGGGGGGGGAGAGGGACAGGGGGGGGAGAGAGGGACAGTGGGGGGGGAGAGGGACAGTGGGGGGGGAGAGGGACAGTGGGGGGGGAGAGAGGGACAGTGGGGGGGAGAGGGACGGTGGGGGGGAGAGGGACGTTGGGGGGGGAGAGGGACAGTGGGGGGGGGAGAGGGACAGTGGGGGGGGGGAGAGGGACAGTGGGGGGGGGGGGGAGAGAGGGACAGTGGGGGGGGGGGGGGGAGGGACAGTGGGGGGGGGGAGAGAGGGACAGTGGGGGAGGGGAGAGAGGGACAGTGGGGGGGGGGAGAGAGGGACAGTGGGGGAGGGAGAGAAGGACAGTGGGGGAGGGGAGAGAAGGACAGTGGGGAGGGGAGAGAGGGACAGTGGGGGAGGGGAGAGAGGGACAGTGGGGGGGGAGTGAGGGACAGTGGGGGGAGAGAGGGACAGTGGGGGGGAGAGAGGGACAGTGGGGGGGGGAGAGAGGGACAGTGGGGGAGGGGAGAGAGGGACAGTGGGGGGGGGGAGAGGGACGGGGGGGGAGAGAGGGACAGGGGGGGGGAGAGAGGGACAGTGGGGGGGGGGGAGAGGGACAGGGGGGGGAGAGAGGGACAGGGGGGGGAGAGAGGGACAGTGGGGGGGGGAGAGAGGGACAGTGGGGGGGGGAGAGAGGGACAGTGGGGGGGGAGAGAGGGACAGTGGGGGGGGGGAGAGAGGGACAGTGGGGGGGGGGAGAGAGGGACAGTGGGGGGGGGAGAGAGGGACAGTGGGGGGGGGGAGAGAGGGACAGTGGGGGAGGGGAGAGAGGGACAGTGGGGGAGGGGAGAGAGGGACAGTGGGGGGGGGAGAGAGGGACAGTGGGGGGGGGAGGGACAGTGGGGGGGAGAGGGACAGTGGGGGGGAGAGGGACAGTGGGGGGGAGGAGAGAGGGACAGTGGGGGGGAGGAGAGAGGGACAGTGGGGGGGGGAAGAGAGGGACAGTGGGGGGGAGAGAGGGACAGTGGAGGGGGAGAGAGGGACAGTGGGGTGGAGAGGGACAGTGGAGGGGGAGAGAGGGACAGTGTGGGGGAGAGAGGGACAGTGGAGTGGGGAGAGAGGGACAGTGGGGGGGAGAGAGGGACAGTGGTGGGGGAGAGAGGGACAGTGGTGGGGGAGAGAGGGACAGTGTGGGGGAGAGAGGGACAGTGGAGGGGGAGAGAGGGACAGTGGGGGGGGAGAGGGACAGTGGAGGGGGGAGAGAGGGACAGTGGAGGGGGGAGAGAGGGACAGTGGAGGGGGAGAGAGGGACAGTGAAGGGGGGGGAGAGGGACAGTGGAGGGGGGAGAGAGGGACAGTGGGGGGGAGAGAGGGACAGTGGGGGGGAGAGAGGGACAGTGAAGGGGGGAGAGAGGGACAGTGGAGGGGGGAGAGAGGGACAGTGGGGGGGAGAGAGGGACAGTGTGGGGGAGAGAGGGACAGTGGGGGGGGAGAGAGAGGGACAGTGGGGGGAGAGAGGGACAGTGGGGGGGAGAGATGGACAGTGGGGGGGGGGAGAGAGAGGGACAGTGGGGGGGGAGAGAGGGACAGTGGGGGGGGGAGAGAGAGGGACAGTGGGGGGGGGAGAGAGGGACAGTGGGGGGGAGAGAGAGGGACAGTGGGGGGGGGAGAGAGGGACAGTGGGGGGGGAGAGAGAGGGACAGTGGGGGGGGAGAGAGAGGGACAGTGGGGGGGGGGGCCTCCTTGATGGGCGCCTGTCCTCTCCATCTAGCAGTATAACAGGACCCACCCCCCCGGGAGTTTCAATGTTGCTATGAATTGGGGGACAATACCCGGGGTGGTTGATGGATTGCCGCATCAGCCAATCAGTGAGTGCAGCAGTGCCCCGCCCCTCTCACTGACTGACTGGCTGAGAGGGCAGTCCATCACCCGGGCTGTGACATCCCACTGAAGGAGATCTCGGCTGGGGTCTTGGAGCGGCTACTAAGGCACGGGGAGAGGGGGGGTAGTGACTGCTCATTATGCTCCCCCCCTGAAGTTGCCGGAGTTCCCCTTTAGTAGATCCTAAGGCGTGCAGTCACTGAAGCAGCAGCAGTGGTAGGAGATTTACCTGTAATCCAGGACTTAAACATTCGCTCAGGAGACCCTGGTGTCTCGGCTCAGTAACTAGGTGAAGGACTTTCTTTCGATTCTCAATAGGCTGCGAAGGAGACAGAAGATGAGCGAGAAGCCGCCCCAGCTGGAGCCGGAAGGTGTCCGTGCACAGGTACAGGATGGTCTTCCACTGCTGCTTAGGAGAGCTGCCCCTGGCCGAGCCCTGAAGAAGAACAACATCATATATAAAGGTGTGCCGAGGACTGAGGGGTCAACACCAGGGCCGTTTCAGAGTCCCGGAGCGCCACAGCGACAAAGGGATGGACAGTGCTGCCCAGTGCAGACAACGCTGACCGGGAAGGAGATCGATACATGAAAGGAGAGCGATACATACCACTGACAGCATAATTCCTTCAATCATGATCCTTAACAACTCGCTCTGAAATTCAGTTTTAACGTGGGAAATATTTAGCTGCGACTCCTCTTCACTCGCTTCCATAGTCGGCTCGGCGTCCCCTTTTTCTTCTATAATATCTGAAACAAACAGAATAATACCAAGAATCTTTATGGAATACATCACCCCCATCCCGAGATGACTACATATAACCGATCATTAATCAATAGGGCACATGATCCCAAACATCTCTGTAATTTGCTGTTTTCCTGCAGTGACCAGCAGTTATACTTACCACCACTAGGTGTCTCTGTTCCTCAGTTATACTTACCACCACTAGGTGTCTCTGTTCCTCAGTTATACTGTTATACTTACCACCACTAGGTGTCTCTGTTCCTCAGTTATACTGTTATACTTACCACCACTAGGTGTCTCTGTTCCTCAGTTATACTTAACACCACTAGGTGTCTCTGTTCCTCAGTTATACTGTTATACTTACCACCACTAGGTGTCTCTGTTCCTCAGTTATATTGTTATACTTACCACCACTAGGTGTCTCTGTCCCTCAGATATACTTAACACCACTAGGTGTCTCTGTTCCTCAGTTATACTGTTATACTTACCACCACTAGGTGTCTCTGTTCCTCAGTTATATTGTTATACTTACCACCACTAGGTGTCTCTGTTCCTCAGTTATATTGTTATACTTACCACCACTAGGTGTCTCTGTTCCTCAGCTATACTCGCCCCCCCCCCCCCCACACACACACGGATGGAGCTGCTCAGCCTGTGATTGGTCCTTCCTGCACAGTGTGTCCACAGTCACCGGAGCCTGAGGCTGTTCTGCTATGGCAAAAGACATTTTATCATGAGCACCTTCCCCAATCTCCTTTAGCTTCCTCTACTGCCCTTACTCGGCAGGCTGTGAGGACAGATGACATCACTTCCTGTACTGCCCGTACTCGGCAGGCTGTGAGGACAGATGACATCACTTCCTGTACTGCCCGTACTCGGCAGGCTGTGAGGACAGATGACATCACTTCCTGTACTGCCCGTACTCGGCAGGCTGTGAGGACAGATGACATCACTTCCTGTACTGCCCGTACTCGGCAGGCTGTGAGGACAGATGACATCACTTCCTGTACTGCCCGTACTCGGCAGGCTGTGAGGACAGATGACATCACTTCCTGTACTGCCCGTACTCGAAAGGCTGTGAGGACATATGACATCACTTCCTGTACTGCTCGTACTCGGCAGGCTGTGAGGACAGATGACATCACTTCCTGTACTGCCCTTACTTGGCAGGCCGTGAGGGCAGATGATATAGCTTCCTCTGTTGCCATTACTCGGCAGGCTGTGAGGGCAGATGACATCACTTCCTGTACTGCCCGTACTCGGCAGGCTGTGAGGGCAGATGACATCACTTCCTGTACTCGGCAGGCTGTGAGGACAGATGACATCACTTCCTGTACTGCCCGTACTCGGCAGGCTGTGAGGACAGATGACATCACTTCCTGTACTGCCCTTACTCGGCAGGCTGTGAGGACAGATGACATCACTTCCTGTACTGCCCGTACTCGGCAGGCTGTGAGGACAGATGACATCACTTCCTTTACTGCCCGTACTCGGCAGGCTGTGAGGGCAGATGATATAGCTTCCAATGTTGCCCTTACTTGGCAGGCTGTGAGGGCAGATGACATCACTTCCTGTACTGCCCGTACTCTGCAGGCTGTGAGGACAGATGACATCACTTCCTGTACTGCCCGTACTCGGCAGGCTGTGAGGACAGATGACATCACTTCCTGTACTGCCCGTACTCGGCAGGCTGTGAGGGCAGATGACATCACTTCCTTTACTGCCCATACTCGGCAGGCTGTGGAGGCAGATGACATCACTTCCTTTACTGCCCGTACTCGGCAGGCTGTGAGGGCAGATGACATCACTTCCTGTACTGCCCGTACTCGGCAGGCTGTGAGGGCAGATGACATCACTTCCTGTACTGCCCGTACTCGGCAGGCTGTGAGGACAGATGACATCGCTTTCTGTACTGCCCGTACTCGGCAGGCTGTGAGGGCAGATGACATCACTTCCTTTACTGCCCGTACTCGGCAGGCTATGAGGGCAGATGACATCACTTCCTCTGTTGCCATTACTCGGCAGGCTGTGAGGACAGATGACATCACTTCCTGTACTGCCCTTACTTGGCAGGCTGTGAGGGCAGATGATATAGCTTCCTATGTTGCCATTACTCGGCAGGCTGTGAGGGCAGATGACATCACTTCCTGTACTGCCCGTACTCTGCAGGCTGTGAGGACAGATGACATCACTTCCTGTACTGCCCGTACTCGGCAGGCTGTGAGGACAGATGACATCACTTCCTGTACTCCCCGTACTCGGCAGGCTGTGAGGGCAGATGACATCACTTCCTTTACTGCCCATACTCGGCAGGCTGTGGAGGCAGATGACATCACTTCCTTTACTGCCCGTACTCGGCAGGCTGTGAGGGCAGATGACATCACTTCCTGTACTGCCCGTACTCGGCAGGCTGTGAGGGCAGATGACATCACTTCCTGTACTGCCCGTACTCGGCAGGCTGTGAGGACAGATGACATCACTTCCTGTACTGCCCTTACTTGGCAGGCTGTGAGGACAGATGACATCACTTTCTGTACTGCCCGTACTCGGCAGGCTGTGAGGGCAGATGACATCACTTCCTTTACTGCCCGTACTCGGCAGGCTGT
This sequence comes from Dendropsophus ebraccatus, assembly GCF_027789765.1. NCBI lineage: Eukaryota > Metazoa > Chordata > Amphibia > Anura > Hylidae > Dendropsophus > Dendropsophus ebraccatus. The sequence goes on along the minus strand of NC_091468.1, from coordinate 74,810,990 downwards.
GAGGGCAGATGACATCACTTCCTCTGTTGCCATTACTCAGCAGGCTGTGAGGACAGATGACATCACTTCCTGTACTGCCCTTACTTGGCAGGCTGTGAGGGCAGATGACATCACTTCCTCTGTTGCCATTACTCGGCAGGCTGTGAGGACAGATGACATCACTTCCTGTACTGCCCTTACTTGGCAGGCTGTGAGGGCAGATGATATAGCTTCCTATGTTGCCATTACTCGGCAGGTTGTGAGGGCAGATGACATCACTTCCTGTACACACCCACAGACTTTCGGAGACCGGACAATAAGGTGAGCAGTGGAATGAGCTAATTGCCGACAAAGCAAATGCTTTTTAAAGGATTTTGCAAGAATCACAGACCAACCAAGAACGTTTCCTTGTTTTCTTTCAAGATACATGATAACAGGTATGCTTTAAGATGAGTAGTACACTTGCCCTCATACTCCAACCTCTCCACCATGGCCAAGAACAAACAGCTGTCTAAGGACAAAACTGTAAACCTGCACAAGGCTAAGATGAGCAACAGGACAATAGGCAGCAGCTTGATGAGAAGGCTACAACTGGAACATTGAAAAAAGAAACAACAGATGACTGTGAGTCTTTTAGGACATCTCGCTTTGTAGGGTAAGGAGGGAGGATACTGATAAAGGTCAGGAATCAGCCAGAACTACACAGGAGGACTCGATCACTGACCTGAGGAGATCCGGGACCACGGTCTCGTAGATTACAGTTAGCGTAACACTACACCGCCATGGATTATAATCCTGCAGGGCACACAAGGTCCCCCAGCTCACACCAGCACATGTCCAGGCCCGGGTGACGTCACACAAGGTCCTCCGGCTCACACCAGCACATGTCCAGGCCCGGGTGACGTCACACAAGGTCCTCCGGCTCACACCAGCACATGTCCAGGCCCGGGTGACGTCACACAAGGTCCCCCGGCTCACACCAGCACATGTCCAGGCCCGGGTGACGTCACACAAGGTCCTCCGGCTCACACCAGCACATGTCCAGGCCCGGGTGACGTCACACAAGGTCCTTCGGCTCACACCAGCACATGTCCAGGCCCGGGTGACGTCACACAAGGTCCTCCGGCTCACACCAGCACATGTCCAGGCCCGGGTGACGTCACACAAGGTCCCCCGGCTCACACCAGCACATGTCCAGGCCCGGGTGACGTGACACAAGGTCGGCTCACACCAGCACATGTCCAGGCCCGGGTGACGTCACACAAGGTCCCCCGGCTCACACCAGCACATGTCCAGGCTCGGGTGACGTCACACAAGGTCCCCCGGCTCACACCAGCACATGTCCAGGCCCGGGTGACGTCACACAAGGTCCCCCGGCTCACACCAGCACATGTCCAGGCCCGGGTGACGTGACACAAGGTCCCCCGGCTCACACCAGCACATGTCCAGGCCCGGGTGACGTGACACAAGGTCCCCCGGCTCACACCAGCACATGTCCAGGCCCGGGTGACGTCACACAAGGTCCTCCGGCTCACACCAGCACATGTCCAGGCCCGGGTGACGTCACACAAGGTCCTCCGGCTCACACCAGCACATGTCCAGGCCCGGGTGACGTCACACAAGGTCGGCTCACACCAGCACATGTCCAGGCCCGGGTGACGTCACACAAGGTCCCCCGGCTCACACCAGCACATGTCCAGGCCCGGGTGACGTCACACAAGGTCCTCCGGCTCACACCAGCACATGTCCAGGCCCGGGTGACGTGACACAAGGTCCCCCGGCTCACACCAGCACATGTCCAGGCCCGGGTGACGTGACACAAGGTCGGCTCACACCAGCACATGTCCAGGCCCCGGTGACTTCACACAAGGTCCCCCGTCTCACACCAGCACATGTCCAGGCCCGGGTGACGTCACACAAGGTCCCCCGGCTCACACCAGCACATGTCCAGGCCCGGGTGACGTCACACAAGGTCCCCCGGCTCACACCAGCACATGTCCAGGCCCGGGTGACGTCACACAAGGTCCCCCGGCTCACACCAGCACATGTCCAGGCCCGGGTGACGTCACACAAGGTCCCCCGGCTCACACCAGCACATGTCCAGGCCCGGGTGACGTCACACAAGGTCGGCTCACACCAGCACATGTCCAGGCCCGGGTGACGTCACACAAGGTCCTCCGGCTCACACCAGCACATGTCCAGGCCCGGGTGACGTCACACAAGGTCCCCCGGCTCACACCAGCACATGTCCAGACACGGGTGACTTCACACAAGGTCCCCCGGCTCACACCAGCACATGTCCAGGCCCGGGTGACTTCACACAAGGTCCCCCGGCTCACACCAGCACATGTCCAGGCCCGGGTGACGTCACACAAGGTCCCCCGGCTCACACCAGCACATGTCCAGGCCCGGGTGATGTCACACAAGGTCCCCCGGCTCACACCAGCACATGTCCAGGCCCGGGTGACGTCACACAAGGTCCCCCGGCTCACACCAGCACATGTCCAGGCCCGGGTGACATTTTTAAGCAATTGTGTTTCTGGGTAGCACTGACCTAGAGTACTGCTTATTGCTTACCGCTGCCCTCCTCTACAGACACAGCGCTTATGTGCCGTACTCTCACAATAAGTGACAGTACATCTCTGCTCAGTCTCAGACTCTGGGGATAAGCGACAGTACATCTCTGCTCAGTCGGCTGTACTCTCCTAGTAAGTGACAGTACATCTCTGCTCAGTCGGCTGTACTTTTGTGGTAAGTGACAGTACACCTCTGCTCAGTCTCAGACTCTCGGGATAAGTGACAGTACACCTCTGCTCAGTCGGCTGTACTCTCGTAGTAAGTGACAGTACATCTCTGCTCAGTCGGCTGTACTCTCGTAGTAAGTGACAGTACATCTCTGCTCAGTCGGCTGTACTCTCGTAGTAAGTGACAGTACATCTCTGCTCAGTCGGCTGTACTTTTGTGGTAAGTGACAGTACACCTCTGCTCAGTCTCAGACTCTCGGGATAAGTGACAGTACACCTCTGCTCAGTCGGCTGTACTCTCGTAGTAAGTGACAGTACATCTCTGCTCAGTCGGCTGTACTCTCGTAGTAAGTGACAGTACACCTCTGCTCAGTCGGATTTACTCTCGTTGTAAGTGACAGTACATCTCTGCTCAGTCGGCTGTACTCTCGTAGTAAGTGACAGTACATCTCTGCTCAGTCGGCTGTACTCTCGTAGTAAGTGACAGTACACCTCTGCTCAGTCAGCTGTACTCTCGTTGTAAGTGACAGTACATCTCTGCTCAGTCGGCTGTACTCTCCTAGTAAGTGACAGTACATCTCTGCTCAGTCGGCTGTACTCTCCTAGTAAGTGACAGTACATCTCTGCTCAGTCGGCTGTACTCTCGTAGTAAGTGCCAGTACACCTCTGCTCAGTCGGCTGCACTCTCGCGATAAGTGACAGTACACCTCTGCTCAGTCGGCTGCACTCTAGCAATAAGTGCCAGTACACCTCTGCTCAGTCGGCTGTACTCTCGTGATGTGACAGTACATCTCTGCTCAGTCGGCTGTAATCTCGCGATAAGTGACAGTACATCTCTGGTAAGTCGGCTGTACTCTCCTAGTAAGTGACAGTACATCTCTGCTCAGTCGGCTGTACTCTCGCGGTAAGTGCCAGTACACCTCTGCTCAGTCGGCTGCACTCTCGCGATAAGTGACAGTACATCTCTGCTCAGTCGGCTGTACTCTCGTGATGTGACAGTACACCTCTGGTAAGTCGGCTGTAATCTCGCGATAAGTGGCAGTACATCTCTGCTCAGTCGGCTGTACTCTCCTAGTAAGTGACAGTACATCTCTGCTCAGTCGGCTGTGCTCTCGTAGTGACAGTCTCTGCTAAGTCTCAGACTCTCGCGATAAGTGACAGTACACCTCTGCTCAGTCGGCTGTACTCTCGTGATGTGACAGTACACCTCTGGTAAGTCGGCTATAATCTCGCGATAAGTGGCAGTACATCTCTGCTCAGTCGGCTGTACTCTCCTAGTAAGTGACAGTACATCTCTGCTCAGTCGGCTGTACTCTCGCGATAAGTGCCAGTACACCTCTGCTCAGTCGGCTGTACTCTCGTAGTAAGTGCCAGTACACCTCTGCTCAGCCGGCTGTACTCTCCTAGTAAGTGCCAGTACATCTCTGCTCAGTCAGCTGTACTCTCGCGATAAGTGCCAGTACACCTCTGCTCAGCCGGCTGTACTCTCGTAGTCAGGGCCGGATTAAGGTTGGTGGAGGCCCTGGGCAACAATTTTGTTGGGGGCCCCCCCATTTTCTTCCCCCACAAATAAACCATACATCAATCTATACAGGTGGCTGATCACTGTAGGGACTTAGTACCTACCCCTCCTCACTCCTGGCTGTATTGCTCAGCATCCTCCTCTGTTGTGAATATGATGGTCCCTAGAGGCTGCAGTCCAGAGGAAGATGCCAGGCCCCAGAGACAGGATGGGGGAGGGGTGAGCATCGCGGTGTGATCCCACTTAATTCAATGCGAGAACACAACACTTCAGCACTTTCTGTGCTCTCTTGCCTACTGTGTTAGCCCCCACAGCAGCATATGCAGTTGTGAATCGCAGGCAGACCTGGACTTGCAAGTCTAAGTCCCATCTTTAGTTCCCAACCATATAAACTACCTGAAGCAGTAAAGAGCAGAAAGTACTTAAAGGCTGTGTATAATCTATAGCGGATATGCTACATGTGAATATACTCTAAGGATCATGGCATATATAGCTGCACACAGGCTACATGTGATATGCTGCACACACGCTATATATAACATATGCTGCACACAGGCTATATATACACAATATGCTGCACACAGGCTATATATCATACACTGCATACAGGCTATATGTCATATGCTGCACACAGGCTATATATCATACACTGCACACAGGCTATATATCATACACTGCACACAGGCTATATGTCATATGCTGCACACAGGCTATATATCATACACTGCACACAGGTTAAATGTCATGTACTGCACACAGGCTATATACCATACACTGCACACAGGTTACATGTCATATTCTGCACACAGGCTATATACCTTACACTGCACACAGGTTACATGTCATATACTGCACACAGGTTACATGTCATATACTGCACACAGGCTATATACCATACACTATACACAGGCTATATACCATACACTGCACACAGGCTATATACCATACACTGCACAAAGGCTATATACCATACACTGCACACAGGCTATATGTCATAGGCTGCACACAGGCAATATACCATACACTGCACACAGACTATATATTATAGGCTACACACAGGCTATATACCATACACTGCACACAGGCAATATATCATAGGCTGCACACAGGCTACATACCATACACTGCACACAGGCTATATGTCATAAGCTGCACACAGGCTATATATCATAGGCTGCACACAGGCTATGTATCATACACTGCACACAGACTATATACCATACACTGCACACAGGCTATATATCATAGGCTGCACACAGGCTATATATCATACACTGCACACAGGCTATATGTCATATGCTGCACACAGGCTATATATTATAGGCTGCACACAGGCTATATACCATACACTGCACACAGGCAATATATCATAGGCTGCACACAGGCTATATACCATACACTGCACACAGGCTATATGTCATATGCTGCACACAGGCTATATATCATAGGCTGCACACAGGCTATATACCATACAGTGCACACAGGCAATATATCATAGGCTGCACACAGGCTATATACCATACACTGCACACAGGCTATATATCATAAACTGCACACAGGCTATAATATATATATATATCTGCTCTGATGTATGCCCCTATAGTATATACCCCTGCTCTGATATATCCCCCCATAGTATATGCCCTCGGCTCTGAAATATGCCACCATAGTATATGCCCCCTGCTCTGATATATGCCCCTATAGTATATATCCCTGCTCTGATATATGCCTCTATAGTATATACCCCTGCTCTGATGTGCCAATACAAAACAAAACCTCATACTCACCTGATCTGGGCAGATGACAGGTCTTCTCTCTTCTGGCTCTTCTCTGTTCCTTCAGCCTGTCAGTCACTGTGACAGATGCTCCAGCATGCTCCATGATGTCACATCCCTGCTGGAGAGATCAGGTTTCCTTGCTAAGGTCCCATGCAGTCCTCTCCTCAGTGAGGGGGAGGGGCAAGGGGGAGTGAGGACCTCTGCAGGAGATAGGCACCTGGAAGCTTCACAGGAAGAATCCATTCAAAGACCCACCAGGGGGGAGTCTGAGCCTGCCGGGAGGGAGATGCTTACACAGGATTAACCCTACACCTCCCTCCCTCCCTGGACAGCATGGAGTGTGGCCAGTGCTGTGTCTAGGTAGGGTTTCCACATGCTTTTTGCACGTGGGACTGGCTCCCAGACACCACTTCCGGGTTTGGGCTGGTGGGGGCCCCCTAGTGGTGGAGGCCCCTTGGCACATGCCCCTTGTGCCCTCCCTTTAATCCGGCCCTGCTCGTAGTAAGTGACAGTACAGCTCTGCTCAGTCAGCTGTACTCTCGTAGTAAGTGCCAGTACACTTCTGCTCAGTCAGCTGTACTCTCGCGATAAGTGACAGTACACCTCTGCTCAGTCGGCTGTACTCTCGCGATAAGTGACAGTACACCTCTGCTCAGTCGGCTGTACTCTCGCGATAAGTGACAGTACATCTCTGCTCAGTCGGCTGTACTCTCGCGATAAGTGACAGTACATCTCTGCTCAGTCGGCTGTACTCTCCTAGTAAGTGACAGTACATCTCTGCTCAGTCGGATTTACTCTCGTAGTAAGTGACAGTACATCTCTGCTCAGTCGGCTGTACTCTCCTAGTAAGTGACAGTACAGCTCTGCTCAGTCGGATTTACTCTCGTAGTAAGTGCCAGTACACCTCTGCTCAGTCGGCTGTACTCTCGTAGTAAGTGCCAGTACACCTCTGCTCAGTCGGCTGTACTCTCACGATAAGTGACAGTACAGCACACAAGCGCTGTGTCTGAGGAGGGAGTCATAGCCTGGAACAAGAGGTTCCCACTGCAGCAGATGTCATGGCACAGAATAGCGGTGCCGGAATGCAGCTTCCAGCAGCTTGGCCGAAGTACCTCTGTGTGTGGAGCTGATCACACCAGGAGCCGATCACACCAGGAGCCGATCACACCAGGAGCCGATCACACCAGGAGCCGATCACACCAGGAGCCGATCACACCGGAGCCGGTCACACAGGAGCAGATCACACCAGGAGCCGGTCACACCGGAGGCGGTAACACAGGAGCCGATCACATCAAGGCCGGTCACACAGGAGCCGGTCACACAGGAGCCGGTCACACAGGAGCCGGTCACACAGGAGCCGGTCACACAGGAGCCGGTCACACAGGAGCCGGTCACACAGGAGCCGGTCACACAGGAGCCGGTCACACAGGAGCCGGTCACACAGGAGCCGGTCACACAGGAGCCGGCCACACAGGAGCCGATCACACCGGAGCAGATCACACCAGGAGCTGATCACACCAGGAGCAGATCACACCAGGAGCAGATCACACCAGGAGCTGATCACACCAGGAGCCGGTCACACCGGAGGCGGAAACACAGGAGCTGATCACATCAAGGCCGGTCACACAGGAGCCGGCCACACAGGAGCCGGCCACACAGGAGCCGGCCACACAGGAGCCGGCCACACAGGAGCCAGCCACACAGGAGCCGGTCACACAGGAGCCGGCCACACAGGAGCCAGCCACACAGGAGCCGGTCACACAGGAGCCGGTCACACAGGAGCCGGTCACACAGGAGCCGGTCACACAGGAGCCGGCCACACAGGAGCCGGTCACACAGGACCCGGCCACACAGGAGCCGGCCACACAGGAGCCGGCCACACAGGAGCCGGCCACACAGGAGCCGGCCACACAGGAGCCAGCCACACAGGAGCCGGTCACACAGGAGCCGGCCACACAGGAGCCAGCCACACAGGAGCCGGTCACACAGGAGCCGGTCACACAGGAGCCGGTCACACAGGAGCCGGCCACACAGGAGCCGGCCACACCAGGAGCAGATCAAACAGAAGCTGATCACACCGGAGCCGATCACACCGGAGCTGATCACATCAAGGCTGATCACACCAGAGCTGATCACACAGAAGCTGATCACACCAAGGCTGACCACACGGAAGCAGCCCCAGTCACATTAACCCTTCACAGCAGGAAGGTGTATATATACAGTATATATACACACACACACATATGGCTGGCGTGAAGGGGTTAGGAAGCTGACACAATTTGTTGCCATTGTCTGTGCCCCCCCCCCCTCTCCAATCTCAGAGGTTTATAAGGAAGAAGCAGCCTATCCCTTCCATAGACGCCCAGAGGCCCCGGATACCTTGATAGATGAGTCTGTTGACGGACAGGACGGTCAGACGCTGCAGTCTCTGCACAAACTCCGATTCCGAAGCTCTTATGGGATTTTCCTGACTCATTCTTCTGTGCATCAGTTCTGTCAGCTCACTGCTCGCAAACGAGCGCATAGTTATTAATAAGGGGTCGGACTGTGTAATGGATAGCCTCTGGGACCCTAAAAAGATTAAAAACAACAGGTTATCGTATTATTTTTTGATTACTTAAAAGGGGCAAAAAATGGTTTATAGATCTGTAATTTACTTCTATGTAAGAATCTCTAGTCTTCCAGTACTTATCAGCTGCTGTATGTCCTGCAGGAATTGGTGTATTTTCTCCAGTCTGACACAGTGCTCTCTGCTGCCACCTCTGTCCATGTCAGGAACTGTCCTGAGCAGCAGCAAATCCCCATAGAAAACCTCTACTGCTCATTTCACATACTGCTATAGGGACAAGGCAAAATATTATCTTGCCACACCTGCCATTGGACATACTTCACATTGCTATTCCCACAATTGACAATCTAATTGGATGACCCAGGGGTTGTTAGAGGTAAACCAGCTGTTCCGAGAGGGCATTCTCCACACATATCTAGACTTACAAAACTCTTATAACTTACCTAAAGAAGATCTCTATAAATTTCTAAAAGTGAGACAATATCTCATGTCAAAGAAACACACCTCACTAAAATACAGTACTGAGCTTATGCAATTATTTAAACTACAACCGAAAGGTATAAAACATATTTACAATCTGTTGGGCAACTTGGTAACATTTGAACCTACAGGTCCATTTGCAAAATGGATATCAGACCTAAATATCCCACTTACTGAAAACGACTGGAAACAAGCATTTTACTGGCCTGACAAAGCTGTCCACTGTGTTTCACATGTTGAAAACAACATTAAATCTAGACTACAATGGTATTATACTCCTCTGAGATGACATAGTATGTTCCCATCCGTGTCGCAGTTGTGTTGGAGGAATTGCGGCATTGAGGGATCTTTGACTCATATTCTGTGGAGATGCCCTCTCGTGACAAATTATTGGTCGGAGGTTTCAGATTTGATTCTCGAGATCTTTAAATATCCAATTCCCATCACACCTCCATTAGTACTGCTTGGTCTAGGAATACAGCACATTGTGCCTCAACACAGGATATTATTCTGCCTGATTACGACAATAGCAAAATTACTACTCACCAGACGTTGGAAAACATCCGACATCCCTACTAAAACGGAACTGGTACAAGAATTAAATAGAACTTATAAATACGAGGAGGCTATAGCCTATGGCAACAATACAATAAAAAAATTTAGAGAGATGTGGTCGTTATGGACACCTAGTCCACGTTTTTCACCTTAAGTTTTCTGTTTATTTTCTTATCTGTCTTCTGAATAAGCTATAATTACATATACGATGATATCACATACAAACTCACTATATCCTCATGCATATTTTGATAGATATGCTATCTTAAACATGTTACGTTATTGTTAACTTTACCTTAGCTATATTTCTTATTTCATGTGTGAAAACTGTTTTATCTGTTGTACTTTCGATGTACTCTTGTTATACTTTTGTTTGCAAAAAAAAAACTTATTGACAAAAATTCAATAAAATATATTGAAACAGAAAACCTCTCCTGCTCTGGACAGTTCCTGACATGGATAGAGGTGGCAGCAGAGAGCACTGTGTCAGACTGGAGAGAACACACCACTTCCTGCAAAACATACAGCAGCTGATAAGTCCTGGATATTTTTCTACAGAAGTAATCTCCATATGTATATAAGGTTCTGGCCATCATTCACGATCAGCTCCTCACCTGCAGTACTCTTTTTCTTTGAGTATTTAGCGTGAGCCGCCTGAGGGAAGTGATAGGTGCTTGCAGCCGTCTGGGTGTCTTGGTTTGAAGTTGTTTTTATGAACTCAATGGCGGAGTGTAAAATCCTGAACTGCATGACGACGGCCATATCTGCAAACATCAGGAATACCGGCTTATTCATCAAAGACAAAAAGAACATCCTCCATCATGCACTGCTTCATTGTCACCGGCTAAACGTCCCTCACACGTATAACATTAAGTGTGCAAGGCTGATCCCCCAGCACTGCTATCTACACACTATGCTGATCCCCCCAGCACTGCTATCTACACACTATGCTGATCCCCCCAGCACTGCTATCTACACACTATACTGATCCCCCAGCACTGCTATCTACACACTATGCTGATCCCCCCAGCACTGCTATCTACACACTATGCTGATCCCCCCAGCACTGCTATCTACACACTATGCTGATCCCCCCAGCACTGCTATCTACACACTATGCTGATCCCCCCCAGCACTGCTATATACACACTACGCTGATCCCCCCCAGCACTGCTATCCCAGCACTTCTAGCTACACACTATGTTGATCCCCCCATCACTGCTATCTACACACTATGCTGACCCCCCAGCACTGCTATCTACACAATATGCTGATACTCCCAGCACTGCTATCTACACACTATGATGATCCCCCCAGCACTGCTATATACACACTATGCTGATCCCCACAGCACTGCTATCTACACACTATGCTGATCCCCCCCAGCACTGCTATCCCAGCACTTCTAGCTACCACACTATGCTGATCCCCCCATCACTGCTATCTACACACTATGCTGATCCTCCCCAGCACTGCTATCTACACACTATGCTGATCCTCCCAGCACTGCTATCTACACACTATGCTGATCCCCCAGCACTGCTATCTACACATTATGCTGATCCCCCCAGCACTGCTATCTACACACTATGCTGACCCCCCCCCCAGCACTGCTTTCTACACAATATGCTGATCCCCCCAACACTGCTATCTACACACTATGCTGATCCCCCAGCACTGCTATCTACACACTATGCTAATCCTCCCAGCACTGCTATGTACACACTATGCTGATCCCCCCAGCACTGCTATCTACACACTATGCTGATCACTGCTATCTACACACTATGCTGATCCCCCCAGCACTGCTATCCCAGCACTGCTATCTACACACTATGCTGATCCCCCCAGCACTGCTATCTACACACTATGCTGATCACTGCTATCTACACACTATGCTGATCCCCCCAGCACTGCTATCCCAGCACTGCTATCTACACACTATGCTGATCCCCCAGCACTGCTATCTACACACTATGCTGATCACTGCTATCTACACACTATGCTGATCCCCCCAGCACTGCTATCCCAGCACTGCTATCTACACACTATGCTGATCCCCCCAGCACTGCTATCTACACACTATGCTGATCACTGCTATCTACACACTATGCTGATCCCCCCAGCACTGCTATCTACACACTATGCTGATCCCCCAGCACTGCTATCTACACACTATGCTGATCACTGCTATCTACACACTATGCTGATCCCCCCAGCACTGCTATCTACACACTATGCTGATCCTCCCCAGCACTGCTAGCTACACACTATGCTGATCCCCCCAGCACTGCTATCTACACACTATTCTGATCCCCCCCAGCACTGCTATCTACACACTATTCTGATCCCCCCTGCACTGCTATCTACACACTATGTTGATCCCCCCAGCACTGCTATCCCAGCACTGCTATCTACACACTATGCTGATCCCCCAGCACTGCTATCTACACACTATGCTGATCACTGCTATCTACACACTATGCTGATCCCCCCAGCACTGCTATCTACACACTATGCTGATCCTCCCCAGCACTGCTAGCTACACACTATGCTGATCCCCCCAGCACTGCTATCTACACACTATTCTGATCCCCCCAGCACTGCTATCTACACACTATTCTGATCCCCCCTGCACTGCTATCTACACACTATGTTGATCCCCCCAGCACTGCTATCCCAGCACTGCTATCTACACACTATGCTGATCCCCCAGCACTGCTATCTACACACTATGCTGATCACTGCTATCTACACACTATGCTGATCCTCCCCAGCACTGCTATCTACACACTATGCTGATCCTCCCCAGCACTGCTATCTACACACTATGCTGATCCTCCCCAGCACTGCTATCTACACACTATGCTGATCCTCCCCAGCACTGCTATCTACACACTATGCTGATCCTCCCCAGCACTGCTATCTACACACTATGCTGATCCTCCCCAGCACTGCTATCTACACACTATGCTGATCCTCCCCAGCACTGCTATCTACACACTATGCTGATCCTCCCCAGCACTGCTATCTACACACTATGCTGATCCTCCCCAGCACTGCTATCTACACACTATGCTGATCCTCCCCAGCACTGCTATCTACACACTATGCTGATCCTCCCCAGCACTGCTATCTACACACTATGCTGATCCTCCCCAGCACTGCTATCTACACACTATGCTGATCCTCCCCAGCACTGCTATCTACACACTATGCTGATCCTCCCCAGCACTGCTATCTACACACTATGCTGATCCTCCCCAGCACTGCTATCTACACACTATGCTGATCCTCCCCAGCACTGCTATCTACACACTATGCTGATCCTCCCCAGCACTGCTATCTACACACTATGCTGATCCTCCCCAGCACTGCTATCTACACACTATGCTGATCCTCCCCAGCACTGCTATCTACACACTATGCTGATCCTCCCCAGCACTGCTATCTACACACTATGCTGATCCTCCCAGCACTGCTATCTACACACTATGCTGATCCCCCCCATCCCTGCTATCTACACACTATGCTGATCCCCCCAGCACTGCTATCCCAGCACTTCTAGCTACCACACTATGCTGATCCCCCCAGCACTGACCCAATCTGTCACCAACATAACCTGCTATACAGGTTTTCGAACTCCTTGTCGTAGTAGAGGAGAAGACTTGTCCTTTTTATAAGACGCTTTGTGGATACTAATGTTTACAGGGATTATAGTCGGCTGATCCTCCCCAGCACTGCTATCTACACACTATGCTGATCACTGCTATCTACACACTATGCTGATCCTCCCCAGCACTGCTATCTGCACTCTATGCTGATCCCCCCAGCACTGCTATCTACACACTATGCTGATCCTCCCCAGCACTGCTATCTACACACTATGCTGATCCTCCCCAGCACTGCTATCTACACACTATGCTGATCCTCCCCAGCACTGCTATCTACACACTATGCTGATCCTCCCCAGCACTGCTATCTACACACTATGCTGATCCCCCCAGCACTGCTATCTACACACTATGCTGATCCCCCCCATCCCTGCTATCTACACACTATGCTGATCCTCCCCAGCACTGCTATCTACACACTATGCTGATCCCCCCAGCACTGCTATCTACACACTATGCTGATCCCCCCAGCACTGACCCAATCTGTCACCAACATAACCTGCTATACAGGTTTTCGAACTCCTTGTCGTAGTAGAGGAGAAGACTTGTCCTTTTTATAAGACGCTTTGTGGATACTAATGTTTACAGGGATTATAGTCGGCCATAAGGATGTGTGGAGACTTACAGACCATTTCTGCTCCAATGGGAATCCTGGAAAGACATACAAAATATCCTTCCATCTAGGAGTCTTAGAGCAATGACTGGGGATGTGGGCCAAGCCGAACAACCTCTCCAAACAGAAAGACTTCCCATCTGCAGACGGCTGTGTCGGGGTTATTGCCCCTTCATCCCTTGGACCCAATAGGCTTTTTACCAGCCAGCTGACCCCTCGGCACTAGCAAAGGGGCAATAACCCTGACACAGCCGTCTGCAGATGGGACCTCTTTCCTTTTGGAGCTTCTTGGCTTGGCCCACATCCCCAGTCATGGACCTGACACGGACACCGCTTTGCCTAAATGTTTACATAAGAACGCAATTTCAATGTATTTCTAACTGTACTGATTTACAGTGACGCCTTGGGTCTCACCTCCAAACTAACCGGGGGACCATCACAGTCCAGCTAACAATTATAAAATGGGTCCGTGCACCACTGTGTACAGGCGTGGAGAATCTCTTCATGAAGAAGGCAATCTGTGTTCTAAACGGGGTTTCCCACTCAAGAGTGAAAAGCTTTTGCATGAGTGGGCTGTACTGTTGCTGCCACCAGGCAGGAGTTAGATGGTGAAGCTTAGTTGGTGGCGTCACTTACCACTCCTGGCGGTGTATTGATGTGTACTGCAGACTCTAATGATGGTCACATGAGTGATGATCACGTAAGCTGGCACTACACATGAAGAGGAGAAAAACAGCCATCCTTCTGGTGTTCTGCTCCTTATAGGGGTGCAAAGCATCACCACTTAAAGTGTAACTGTCATGTTTTTTTTTTATTGCAGAAATCAGTAGTATAAGCGATTTTAAGAAACTCTGTAATAGGTTTCATCAGCCAAAAAAGCCTCCTTCTGTCCTCAAGAAGCAATCTCCCAGCCTCCCCCCCTGACTCCTTATCTGTGCATTATCAGGCAAACACGTCTTCATTACAGAGAAGCCAGTGAAGACGGGCTCTGCTCTCTCCATTGTAAGCCTATGAAGGGGGGAGGGGCTGAGGGAGATGAGGGAGCAGGAAGAGGTGACATGAAGGTCAGCTGTTTGTAGACTCTCTGGGCACCTAAAACGCTGGATTCAGGTGTCAGAAAGGTCAGTGCTTATCTATGAACTTACTGAGAGAAGATTGCAGGGTGTTGTGCTGTGCAGGACTGCTCCGTGCTCACTCACTCCTCACAGCCCCTCCCCTCTCCATAGCCACATAATGGAGACAGAAATCCTGCTTCATCTGATGTGAGGGGGGAGGCTGGGAGATTGCTTTTTCACTACAGAAGGAAACTCTTTTAGTACATAAAACCAATTACAGAGTTTCTTAAAATCGCTTGTACTATTGATATTTAATGTTTTCAGAAAAATGACCCTGAAATGAGTTACGCTTTAAGCCCTGCCTGGCTGGCAAAATGAGCTGGCTCAGCTGCGGGGCCCAAGGATTCCCTGCTCCTGCAGCAAGCAATGCACTGCTTCCTACTGTACACCCAGAGCAGTTAAATGATGATGCTACTGCATCACCACTTAACTCTTTACACTCTGTGGGCCGGGCACTCTGCACCCATGGAGGGCAAAGAACAATTAACTTAAATCTGATTATTTCCTATCTTGTTTCTAGAACCTCTCAGTCCTGAGACCGCCTTCCAGAACGGATTGTGCTGGAGAACAGAGGTATGAGTGTATATTGTATTAGAAGTGCATACAATTTGTATAAGACCATGTGATTGTAAGCCCGCCTTCCTGGGGGTGGGGCCACTGATGTTGTTGGTATAACATGTACCCTGCCCGGACTGAGGAGGCACTCCGCACTCTCACACATCGATGTGATGCTTAAACCCAATTATAATAAAGAGGAACTTTTTATGGAGATTTTCTCCCAGACGCTGGAGAAGCGGCTGATGGCAGAAGATGCTGCTAAACGCTCCAGAATAAACACAAGGAGGGGCCCCAACGCCACCACGGGCACAGACACTTCAACACATTGAACCTCTTACTTTGCAGCTTCTGATTTTTGCTTTCATTTAAATATCCAAGTATCACGATCAAATCCTCGACAATCCGAAAATACTGAGCGCCAGATGAGCTGCAGGAGTGGATGGTAACGGCGATCAGCAGCTGCTGCAGGTCACAGGCCAGCAAGATATACTCATCAGGGGAGACGCTGCAAGACAGGAGGAGGAAGACATCAAGACAAGCCACCACCTAAAGGGCAAGTCCAGCAGAAGTGGAGCTTGTCTAGTGTGTGTGTGTGGGGGGGGGGGGGGGGGGGGGAGGTGACATATTACACAAGCGATACTTACCTCTCCTTGTGCCCTGAAGGCGCCACATCACAGACTCCCAGACCCCCGCCAGAACTCCTGTTCCCGTGTTCCAATATCAAGGCTGATAGACTGTCCGCTCAGCCAATCAGTGAGCGGAATGGTGTCCCATCAGCCGGGACATTGCTGGAGAAGGAGACCCAGGAGCAGTAAGGCAGCGCTGCACTTGTTTATTATACCCCCCCCCCCCCACCCGCCATGCATGCCTACTGTCTTTCGCAGGACTGCTCCTTTAAGGTCCTAATTTACATAAGTACATGGGGGGGGGGGGGACACTGTGTGTGTGAGTGGGGGGGGGGGTACTTGTAGACACTATGTGGAGGTGTTGGTCGGGGGAATTACACACTATGCTACTACAGACATATTTTGTCTCCAATCTAAATGGGTACTCCACCGAAAATCCTATTCTTTCACACCAACTGGTGACAGAAAGTTCTATAGATTTGTAATTTACTTCTATTTAAAAATCTCCAGTCTTCCAGTACTTATCAGCTGCTGTATATCCTGCAGGAAGTGGTGTATTCTCTCCAGTCTGACACAGTGCTCTCTGCTGCCACCTCTGTTCATGTCAGGAACTGTCCAGAGCAGCAGCAAATCCCCATAGAAAACCTCTCCTGCTCTGGACAGTTCCTGACATGGACAGAGGTGGCAGTAGAGAGCACTGTGTCAGACTGGAGAGAATATAATACTTCCTGCAGGACATACAGCAGCTGATAAATACTGGACAAGTGGAGATTTTTTAAATAAAAGCAATTTACAAACTTTCTGACATCGGTTAATATGGAAAAAATAAACAAACCCCAATTTTGCCGGAGTGCCCCTGGATGATGGTGCGGATTTTTGCGGAGTGCCCCTGGATGATGGTGCGGATTTTTGCGGAGTGCCCCTGGATGATGGTGCGGATTTTTGCGGAGTGCCCCTGGATGATGGTGCGGATTTTTGCGGAGTGCCCCTGGATGATGGAGGAGATTTTTGCGGAGTGCCCCTGGATGATGGTGCGGATTTTTGCGGAGTGCCCCTGGATGATGGTGGGGATTTTTGCGGAGTGCCCCTGGATGATGGTGCGGATTTTTGCGGAGTGCCCCTGGATGATGGTGCGGATTTTTGCGGAGTGCCCCGGATGATGGTGCAATTACCGGAGCGGATCACAGATCATCAGAAAAGGCGGCTCACCTTGTTTCAATCCCGCATAAGGTGGCCAGAGTGTTGCAGAGTGCATAGAGCAGGCCGCCGTCCAGCAGCATGTCCGCTACTTTGGAGCAAGAATTAATAATCTGCAGCAGGATGCAGAAGGAGTTGTGCAGGAGGCCGGGGTCGTGTAAGGAGTTCTCGATCAGCCCCAGCAGCGGGATTATACACCACTTCCTGAAAAGGTTCGCAGATCGGATTTCATCAACATCAAATCTGTTTAGGATGAAAAAGAAGGAAAAGATTTTAATATTTCAAAGTTTATTAAAATCTACGTCCACACACCTAGAAATCTGCAACTACATGGAAGAGGATGTACATGAGCTGTATACTTGTATATGGAGGATGATGGAAATGAGCTGTATACTTGTATATGGAGGATGATGGAAATGAGCTGTATACTTGTATATGGAGGATGATGTACATGAGCTGTATACTTGTATATGGAAGAGGATGTACATGAGCTGTATACTTGTATATGGAGGATGATGGAAATGAGCTGTATACTTGTATATGGAGGATGATGGAAATGAGCTGTATACTTGTATATGGAGGATGATGTACATGAGCTGTATACTTGTATATGGAGGATGATGGAAATGAGCTGTATACTTGTATATGGAGGATGATGGAAATGAGCTGTATACTTGTATATGGAAGAGGATGGAAATGAGCTGTATACTTGTATATGGAGGATGATGGAAATGAGCTGTATACTTGTATATGGAAGAGGATGTACATGAGCTGTATACTTGTATATGGAGGATGATGTACATGAGCTGTATACTTGTATATGGAAGAGGATGCGAATGAGCTGTATACTTGTATTTGGAGGATGATGTACATGAGCTGTATACTTGTATATGGAGGATGATGGAAATGAGCTGTATACTTGTATATGGAAGAGGATGTGAATGAGCTGTATACTTGTATATGGAGGATGATGTACATGAGCTGTATACTTGTATATGGAGGATGATGGAAATGAGCTGTATACTTGTATATGGAGGATGATGGAAATGAGCTGTATACTTGTATATGGAAGAGGATGGAAATGAGCTGTATACTTGTATATGGAGGATGATGGAAATGAGCTGTATACTTGTATATGGAAGATGATGTACATGAGCTGTATACTTGTATATGGAGGATGATGGAAATGAGCTGTATACTTGTATATGGAAGAGGATGTACATGAGCTGTATACTTGTATATGGAGGATGATGTACATGAGCTGTATACTTGTATATGGAAGAGGATGTACATAAGCTGTATACTTGTATATGGAGGATGATGGAAATGAGCTGTATACTTGTATATGGAGGATGATGTACATGAGCTGTATACTTGTATATGGAGGATGATGGAAATGAGCTGTATACTTGTATATGGAAGAGGATGTACATGAGCTGTATACTTGTATATGGAGGATGATGTACATGAGCTGTATACTTGTATATGGAAGAGGATGGAAATGAGCTGTATACTTGTATATGGAGGATGATGGAAATGAGCTGTATACTTGTATATGGAGGATGATGGAAATGAGCTGTATACTTGTATATGGAAGAGGATGGAAATGAGCTGTATACTTGTATATGGAGGATGATGGAAATGAGCTGTATACTTGTATATGGAGGATGATGGAAATGAGCTGTATACTTGTATATGGAGGATGATGGACATGAGCTGTATACTTGTATATGGAGGATGATGTACATGAGCTGTATACTTGTATATGGAAGAGGATGGAAATGAGCTGTATACTTGTATATGGAGGATGATGGAAATGAGCTGTATACTTGTATATGGAAGAGGATGTACATGAGCTGTATACTTGTATATGGAGGATGATGGAAATGAGCTGTATACTTGTATATGGAAGAGGATGGAAATGAGCTGTATACTTGTATATGGAAGAGGATGTACATGAGCTGTATACTTGTATATGGAAGAGGATGGAAATGAGCTGTATACTTGTATATGGAGGATGATGGAAATGAGCTGTATACTTGTATATGGAGGATGATGGAAATGAGCTGTATACTTGTATATGGAGGATGATGGAAATGAGCTGTATACTTGTATATGGAGGATGATGTACATGAGCTGTATACTTGTATATGGAAGAGGATGGAAATGAGCTGTATACTTGTATATGGAGGATGATGGAAATGAGCTGTATACTTGTATATGGAAGAGGATGGAAATGAGCTGTATACTTGTATATGGAGGATGATGGAAATGAGCTGTATACTTGTATATGGAGGATGATGGAAATGAGCTGTATACTTGTATATGGAAGAGGATGGAAATGAGCTGTATACTTGTATATGGAGGATGATGGAAATGAGCTGTATACTTGTATATGGAGGATGATGGAAATGAGCTGTATACTTGTATATGGAAGAGGATGGAAATGAGCTGTATACTTGTATATGGAGGATGATGTACATGAGCTGTATACTTGTATATGGAAGAGGATGTACATGAGCTGTATACTTGTATATGGAGGATGATGGAAATGAGCTGTATACTTGTATATGGAAGAGGATGTACATAAGCTGTATACTTGTATATGGAGGATGATGGAAATGAGCTGTATACTTGTATATGGAAGAGAATGTACATGAGCTGTATACTTGTATATGGAAGAGGATGGAAATGAGCTGTATACTTGTATATGGAAGAGGATGGAAATGAGCTGTATACTTGTATATGGAGGATGATGTACATGAGCTGTATACTTGTATATGGAAGAGGATGTACATGAGCTGTATACTTGTATATGGAAGAGGATGCGAATGAGCTGTATACTTGTATATGGAGGATGATGTACATGAGCTGTATACTTGTATATGGAAGAGGATGTACATGAGCTGTATACTTGTATATGGAGGATGATGGAAATGAGCTGTATACTTGTATATGGAAGAGGATGGAAATGAGCTGTATACTTGTATATGGAGGATGATGGAAATGAGCTGTATACTTGTATATGGAGGAGGATGGAAATGAGCTGTATACTTGTATATGGAAGAGGATGCGAATGAGCTGTATACTTGTATATGGAAGAGGATGGAAATGAGCTGTATACTTGTATATGGAGGATGATGTACATGAGCTGTATACTTGTATATGGAGGAGGATGGAAATGAGCTGTATACTTGTATATGGAGGATGATGGAAATGAGCTGTATACTTGTATATGGAGGAGGATGGAAATGAGCTGTATACTTGTATATGGAAGAGGATGCGAATGAGCTGTATACTTGTATATGGAGGATGATGTACATGAGCTGTATACTTGTATATGGAAGAGGATGTACATAAGCTGTATACTTGTATATGGAAGAGGATGGAAATGAGCTGTATACTTGTATATGGAGGATGATGTACATGAGCTGTATACTTGTATATGGAGGATGATGTACATGAGCTGTATACTTGTATATGGAAGAGGATGTACATGAGCTGTATACTTGTATATGGAGGATGATGTACATGAGCTGTATACTTGTATATGGAGGATGATGTACATGAGCTGTATACTTGTATATGGAAGAGGATGCGAATGAGCTGTATACTTGTATATGGAAGAGGATGGAAATGAGCTGTATACTTGTATATGGAGGATGATGTACATGAGCTGTATACTTGTATATGGAGGATGATGGAAATGAGCTGTATACTTGTATATGGAGGATGATGGAAATGAGCTGTATACTTGTATATGGAAGAGGATGTACATGAGCTGTATACTTGTATATGGAGGATGATGGAAATGAGCTGTATACTTGTATATGGAAGAGGATGCGAATGAGCTGTATACTTGTATATGGAAGAGGATGGAAATGAGCTGTATACTTGTATATGGAAGAGGATGGAAATGAGCTGTATACTTGTATATGGAGGATGATGGAAATGAGCTGTATACTTGTATATGGAAGAGGATGGAAATGAGCTGTATACTTGTATATGGAGGATGATGGAAATGAGCTGTATACTTGTATATGGAAGAGGATGGAAATGAGCTGTATACTTGTATATGGAAGAGGATGTACATGAGCTGTATACTTGTATATGGAGGATGATGGAAATGAGCTGTATACTTGTATATGGAGGAGGATGGAAATGAGCTGTATACTTGTATATGGAGGATGATGGAAATGAGCTGTATACTTGTATATGGAAGAGGATGGAAATGAGCTGTATACTTGTATATGGAAGATGATGTACATGAGCTGTATACTTGTATATGGAAGAGGATGGAAATGAGCTGTATACTTGTATATGGAGGATGATGGAAATGAGCTGTATACTTGTATATGGAAGAGGATGTAAATGAGCTGTATACTTGTATATGGAGGATGATGGAAATGAGCTGTATACTTGTATATGGAGGATGATGGACATGAGCTGTATACTTGTATATGGAAGAGGATGTACATGAGCTGTATACTTGTATATGGAGGATGATGGAAATGAGCTGTATACTTGTATATGGAAGAGGATGGAAATGAGCTGTATACTTGTATATGGAAGAGGATGTACATGAGCTGTATACTTGTATATGGAGGATGATGTACATGAGCTGTATACTTGTATATGGAAGAGGATGTGAATGAGCTGTATACTTGTATATGGAGGATGATGTACATGAGCTGTATACTTGTATATGGAGGATGATGGAAATGAGCTGTATACTTGTATATGGAGGAGGATGGAAATGAGCTGTATACTTGTATATGGAGGATGATGGAAATGAGGTGTATACTTGTATATGGAGGATGATGGAAATGAGCTGTATACTTGTATATGGAGGATGATGTACATGAGCTGTATACTTGTATATGGAAGGAGGATGTACATGAGCTGTATACTTGTATATGGAGGATGATGGAAATGAGCTGTATACTTGTATATGGAGAGGATGGAAATGAGCTGTATACTTGTATATGGAAGATGATGGAAATGAGCTGTATACTTGTATATGGAAGAGGATGTACATGAGCTGTATACTTGTATATGGAGGATGATGTAAATGAGCTGTATACTTGTATATGGAAGAGGATGTGACATGAGCTGTATACTTGTATATGGAGGATGATGTACATGAGCTGTATACTTGTATATGGAGGATGATGGAAATGAGCTGTATACTTGTATATGGAGGAGGATGGAAATGAGCTGTATACGGAGGATGATGGAAATGAGCTGTATACTTGTATATGGAAGAGGATGCGAATGAGCTGTATACTTGTATATGGAGGATGATGTACATGAGCTGTATACTTGTATATGGAGGATGATGGACATGAGCTGTATACTTGTATATGGAAGAGGATGGAAATGAGCTGTATACTTGTATATGGAGGATGATGGAAATGAGCTGTATACTTGTATATGGAAGAGGATGGAAATGAGCTGTATACTTGTATATGGAAGAGGATGGAAATGAGCTGTATACTTGTATATGGAAGAGGATGTACATGAGCTGTATACTTGTATATGGAAGAGGATGGAAATGAGCTGTATACTTGTATATGGAAGAGGATGTACATGAGCTGTATACTTGTATATGGAAGAGGATGTACATGAGCTGTATACTTGTATATGGAAGAGGATGCGAATGAGCTGTATACTTGTATATGGAAGAGGATGGAAATGAGCTGTATACTTGTATATGGAAGAGGATGTACATGAGCTGTATACTTGTATATGGAAGAGGATGGAAATGAGCTGTATACTTGTATATGGAGGATGATGTACATAAGCTGTATACTTGTATATGGAAGAGGATGTGAATGAGCTGTATACTTGTATATGGAGGATGATGTACATGAGCTGTATACTTGTATATGGAGGATGATGGAAATGAGCTGTATACTTGTATATGGAAGAGGATGTACATGAGCTGTATACTTGAATATGGAAGAGGATGTACATGAGCTGTATACTTGTATATGGAGGATGATGGAAATGAGCTGTATACTTGTATATGGAGGATGATGGAAATGAGCTGTATACTTGTATATGGAAGAGGATGTAAATGAGCTGTATACTTGTATATGGAAGAGGATGTACATGAGCTGTATACTTGTATATGGAGGATGATGTACATGAGCTGTATACTTGTATATGGAAGAGGATGCGAATGAGCTGTATACTTGTATATGGAGGATGATGTACATGAGCTGTATACTTGTATATGGAAGAGGATGGAAATGAGCTGTATACTTGTATATGGAGGATGATGTACATGAGCTGTATACTTGTATATGGAGGATGATGTACATGAGCTGTATACTTGTATATGGAAGAGGATGTACATGAGCTGTATACTTGTATATGGAGGATGATGGAAATGAGCTGTATACTTGTATATGGAGGATGATGGAAATGAGCTGTATACTTGTATATGGAAGAGGATGGAAATGAGCTGTATACTTGTATATGGAGGATGATGGAAATGAGCTGTATACTTGTATATGGAGGATGATGGAAATGAGCTGTATACTTGTATATGGAAGAGGATGGAAATGAGCTGTATACTTGTATATGGAGGATGATGGAAATGAGCTGTATACTTGTATATGGAGGATGATGGAAATGAGCTGTATACTTGTATATGGAAGAGGATGGAAATGAGCTGTATACTTGTATATGGAGGATGATGTACATGAGCTGTATACTTGTATATGGAAGAGGATGTACATGAGCTGTATACTTGTATATGGAGGATGATGGAAATGAGCTGTATACTTGTATATGGAAGAGGATGTACATAAGCTGTATACTTGTATATGGAGGATGATGGAAATGAGCTGTATACTTGTATATGGAAGAGGATGTACATAAGCTGTATACTTGTATATGGAGGATGATGGAAATGAGCTGTATACTTGTATATGGAAGAGGATGGAAATGAGCTGTATACTTGTATATGGAGGATGATGGAAATGAGCTGTATACTTGTATATGGAGGATGATGGAAATGAGCTGTATACTTGTATATGGAAGAGGATGGAAATGAGCTGTATACTTGTATATGGAGGATGATGGAAATGAGCTGTATACTTGTATATGGAGGATGATGGAAATGAGCTGTATACTTGTATATGGAGGATGATGGAAATGAGCTGTATACTTGTATATGGAGGATGATGTACATGAGCTGTATACTTGTATATGGAAGAGGATGGAAATGAGCTGTATACTTGTATATGGAGGATGATGGAAATGAGCTGTATACTTGTATATGGAAGAGGATGTACATGAGCTGTATACTTGTATATGGAGGATGATGGAAATGAGCTGTATACTTGTATATGGAAGAGGATGGAAATGAGCTGTATACTTGTATATGGAAGAGGATGTACATGAGCTGTATACTTGTATATGGAAGAGGATGGAAATGAGCTGTATACTTGTATATGGAGGATGATGGAAATGAGCTGTATACTTGTATATGGAAGAGGATGGAAATGAGCTGTATACTTGTATATGGAGGATGATGAAAATGAGCTGTATACTTGTATATGGAGGATGATGGAAATGAGCTGTATACTTGTATATGGAAGAGGATGGAAATGAGCTGTATACTTGTATATGGAGGATGATGGAAATGAGCTGTATACTTGTATATGGAGGATGATGGAAATGAGCTGTATACTTGTATATGGAAGAGGATGGAAATGAGCTGTATACTTGTATATGGAGGATGATGTACATGAGCTGTATACTTGTATATGGAAGAGGATGTACATGAGCTGTATACTTGTATATGGAGGATGATGGAAATGAGCTGTATACTTGTATATGGAAGAGGATGTACATAAGCTGTATACTTGTATATGGAGGATGATGGAAATGAGCTGTATACTTGTATATGGAAGAGGATGTACATGAGCTGTATACTTGTATATGGAAGAGGATGGAAATGAGCTGTATACTTGTATATGGAAGAGGATGGAAATGAGCTGTATACTTGTATATGGAGGATGATGTACATGAGCTGTATACTTGTATATGGAAGAGGATGTACATGAGCTGTATACTTGTATATGGAAGAGGATGCGAATGAGCTGTATACTTGTATATGGAGGATGATGTACATGAGCTGTATACTTGTATATGGAAGAGGATGTACATGAGCTGTATACTTGTATATGGAGGATGATGGAAATGAGCTGTATACTTGTATATGGAAGAGGATGGAAATGAGCTGTATACTTGTATATGGAGGATGATGGAAATGAGCTGTATACTTGTATATGGAGGAGGATGGAAATGAGCTGTATACTTGTATATGGAAGAGGATGCGAATGAGCTGTATACTTGTATATGGAAGAGGATGGAAATGAGCTGTATACTTGTATATGGAGGATGATGTACATGAGCTGTATACTTGTATATGGAGGAGGATGGAAATGAGCTGTATACTTGTATATGGAGGATGATGGAAATGAGCTGTATACTTGTATATGGAGGAGGATGGAAATGAGCTGTATACTTGTATATGGAAGAGGATGCGAATGAGCTGTATACTTGTATATGGAGGATGATGTACATGAGCTGTATACTTGTATATGGAAGAGGATGTACATAAGCTGTATACTTGTATATGGAAGAGGATGGAAATGAGCTGTATACTTGTATATGGAAGAGGATGTACATGAGCTGTATACTTGTATATGGAGGATGATGTACATGAGCTGTATACTTGTATATGGAGGATGATGGAAATGAGCTGTATACTTGTATATGGAGGAGGATGGAAATGAGCTGTATACTTGTATATGGAGGATGATGGAAATGAGGTGTATACTTGTATATGGAGGATGATGGAAATGAGCTGTATACTTGTATATGGAGGATGATGTACATGAGCTGTATACTTGTATATGGAAGAGGATGTACATGAGCTGTATACTTGTATATGGAGGATGATGGAAATGAGCTGTATACTTGTATATGGAGGAGGATGGAAATGAGCTGTATACTTGTATATGGAAGAGGATGGAAATGAGCTGTATACTTGTATATGGAAGAGGATGTACATGAGCTGTATACTTGTATATGGAGGATGATGTACATGAGCTGTATACTTGTATATGGAAGAGGATGTGAATGAGCTGTATACTTGTATATGGAGGATGATGTACATGAGCTGTATACTTGTATATGGAGGATGATGGAAATGAGCTGTATACTTGTATATGGAAGAGGATGGAAATGAGCTGTATACTTGTATATGGAGGATGATGGAAATGAGCTGTATACTTGTATATGGAGGATGATGGAAATGAGCTGTATACTTGTATATGGAGGATGATGGAAATGAGGTGTATACTTGTATATGGAAGAGGATGCGAATGAGCTGTATACTTGTATATGGAGGATGATGTACATGAGCTGTATACTTGTATATGGAGGATGATGGAAATGAGCTGTATACTTGTATATGGAAGAGGATGGAAATGAGCTGTATACTTGTATATGGAGGATGATGTACATGAGCTGTATACTTGTATATGGAG
Source organism: Dendropsophus ebraccatus (assembly GCF_027789765.1). Taxonomy (NCBI): domain Eukaryota; kingdom Metazoa; phylum Chordata; class Amphibia; order Anura; family Hylidae; genus Dendropsophus; species Dendropsophus ebraccatus. The sequence goes on along the minus strand of NC_091468.1, from coordinate 74,784,011 downwards.
GATGATGGAAATGAGCTGTATACTTGTATATGGAAGAGGATGTACATGAGCTGTATACTTGAATATGGAAGAGGATGTACATGAGCTGTATACTTGTATATGGAGGATGATGGAAATGAGCTGTATACTTGTATATGGAGGATGATGGAAATGAGCTGTATACTTGTATATGGAAGAGGATGTAAATGAGCTGTATACTTGTATATGGAAGAGGATGTACATGAGCTGTATACTTGTATATGGAGGATGATGTACATGAGCTGTATACTTGTATATGGAAGAGGATGCGAATGAGCTGTATACTTGTATATGGAGGATGATGTACATGAGCTGTATACTTGTATATGGAAGAGGATGGAAATGAGCTGTATACTTGTATATGGAGGATGATGTACATGAGCTGTATACTTGTATATGGAGGATGATGTACATGAGCTGTATACTTGTATATGGAAGATAATGCAAATGAGCTGTATACTTGTACAGTGGTGCCTTGCATTACAAGTATAATCCGTTCCTGGACAACGCTTGTAATCCAAATCACTCTTAAACCAAAGCAAATTCCCCCATAAGAAATCACTGATCTGCCGACAATTGGTTCCACCCCCAAAATATACTGATTATTATTCTGAACAACATGTAGAAGAGATGAAACAATGAGAAGCAGCTGAATCTGTGATCTATAAGTTACTGTACAGTATAGCAGCATGTGGTATATAATGTATAGTAACTGTATAACCCTGATAACACTGCAGCTGGATATGTGATATATAAGTTTCTGTACAGTATGGCAGCATGTGGTATATAATGTATAGTAACTGTATAACCCTGATAACACAGCAGCTGGATATGTGATATATAAGTTACTGTACAGTATAGCAGCATGTGGTATATAATGTATAGTAACTGTATAACCCTGATAACACAGCAGCAGCTGGATATGTGATATATAAGTTACTGTACAGTATAGCAGCATGTGGTATATAATGTATAGTAACTGTATAACCCTGATAACACAGCAGCTGGATATGTGATATATAAGTTACTGTACAGTATAGCAGCATGTGGTATATAATGTAAAGTAACTGTATAACCCAACCCTGATAACACAGCAGCTGGATATGTGATATATAAGTTACTGTACAGTATAACAGCATGTGGTATATAATGTATAGTAACTGTATAACCCTGATAACACAGCAGCTGGATATGTGATATATAAGTTACTGTACAGTATAGCAGCATGTGGTGTATAATGTATAGTAACTGTATAACCCTGATAACACAGCAACAGTTGGATATGTGATATATAAGTTACTGTACAGTATAGCAGCATGTGGTGTATAATGTATAGTAACTGTATAACCCTGATAACACAGCAGCTGGATATGTGATATATAAGTTACTGTACAGTATAGCAGCATGTGGTGTATAATGTATAGTAACTGTATAACCCTGATAACACAGCAGCTGGATATGTGATATATAAGTTACTGTACAGTGTAGCAGCATGTGGTGTATAATGTATAGTAACTGTATAACCCTGATAACACAGCAGCAGCTGAATCTGTGATATATTAGTTACTGTACAGTATAGCAATCAGCATGTGGTATATAATGTATAGTAACTGTATAACCCTGATAACACAGCAGCTGGATATGTGATATATAAGTTACTGTACAGTATAGCAATCAGCATGTGGTATATAATGTATAGTAACTGTATAACCCTGATAACACAGCAGCTGGATATGTGATATATAAGTTACTGTACAGTATAGCAGCATGTGGTATATAATGTATAGTAACTGCATAACCCTGATAACACAGCAGCTGGATATGTGATATATAAGTTACTGTACAGTATAGCAGCATGTGGTGTATAATGTATAGTAACTGTATAACCCTGATAACACAGCAGCTGGATATGTGATATATAAGTTACTGTACAGTATAGCAGAATGTGGTATATAATGTATAGTAACTGTATAACCCTGATAACACAGCAGCTGGATATGTGATATATAAGTTACTGTACAGTATAGCAGCATGTGGTATATAATGTATAGTAACTGTATAACCCTAATAACAAAGCAGCTGGATATGTGATATATAAGTTACTGTACAGTATAGCAGCATGTGGTGTATAATGTATAGTAACTGTATAACCCTGATAACAGCAGCTGGATATGTGATATATAAGTTACTGTACAGTGTAGCAGCATGTGGTGTATAATGTATAGTAACTGTATAACCCTGATAACACAGCAGCAGCTGAATCTGTGATATATTAGTTACCGTACAGTATAGCAATCAGCATGTGGTATATAATGTATAGTAACTGTATAACCCTGATAACACAGCAGCTGGATATGTGATATATAAGTTACTGTACAGTGTAGCAGTATGTGGTGTATAATGTATAGTAACTGTATAACCCTGATAACACAGCAGCTGGATATGTGATATATAAGTTACTGTACAATGTAGCAGTATGTGGTGTATAATGTATAGTAACTGTATAACCCTGATAACACAGCAGCTGGATATGTGATATATAAGTTACTGTACAGTATAACAGCATGTGGTGTATAATGTATAGTAACTGTATAACCCTGATAACACAGCAGCAGCTGAATCTGTGATATATAAGTTACTGTACAGTATAGCAGCATGTGGTATATAATGTATAGTAACTGTATAACCCTGATAACACAGCAGCTGGATATGTGATATATAATTTACTGTACAGTATAGCAATCAGCATGTGGTATATAATGTATAGTAACTGTATAACCATGATAACACTGCAGCAGCTGGTGTATAATGTATAGTAACTGTATAACCCTGATAACACAGCAGCTGGATATGTGATAAGTTACTGTACAGTATAGCAGCATGTGGTGTATAATGTATAGTAACTGTATAACCCTGATAACACAGCAGCTGGATATGTGATACATAAGTTACTGTACAGTATAGCAATCAGCATGTGGTATATAATGTATAGTAACTGTATAACCCTGATAACACAGCAGCTGGATATGTGATATATAAGTTACTGTACAGTATAACAGCATGTGGTATATAATGTATAGTAACTGTATAACCCTGATAACACTGCAGCAGCTGGATATGTGATATATAAGTTACTGTACAGTATAGCAGCATGTGGTGTATAATGTATAGTAACTGTATAACCCTGATAACACTGCAGCTGGATATGTGATATATAAGTTACTGTACAGTATAGCAGCATGTGGTGTATAATGTATAGTAACTGTATAACCCTGATAACACAGCAGCTGGATATGTGATATATAAGTTACTGTACAGTATAGCAGCATGTGGTATATAATGTATAGTAACTGTATAACCCTAATAACAAAGCAGCTGGATATGTGATATATAAGTTACTGTACAGTATAGCAGCATGTGGTGTATAATGTATAGTAACTTTATAACCCTGACAACACTGCAGCAGCTGGATATGTGATATATAAGTTACTGTACAGTATAGCAGCATGTGGTGTAGAATGTATAGTAACTGTATAACCCTGATAACACAGCAGCAGCTTGTAGACTTAGGATGGAGCTGCAGATCCCCATAATGCAGTAGCGTAGTACTGGCTAGAATAGAGAAGCAGGGCTGCTGTCGGAGGTCTGTGTGGTCACATGACAGCAATGGGAAAGGGGGTGTGTTCAGCATGGACCAATCAGCAAGTGAGAATCACAGAGCTGTGCAGGAGGACAGTGACAGAAACTTTTCTATACAGCAGTGTGTATAGCTGAGTGTGAGTGCAGGCACATTATAGCAGCAGTGTGTATAGCTGAGTGTGAATGCAGGCACATTATAGCGGCAGTGTGTATAGCTGAGTGTAAGTGCAGGCACAGTATAGCAGCAGTGTGTATAGCTGAGTGTGAGTGCAGGCAAACTACAGCAGCAGGGTGTATAGCTGAGTGTGAGTGCAGGCACATTATAGCAGCAGTGTGTATAGCTGAGTGTGAGTGCAGGCACATTATAGCAGCAGTGTGTATAGCTGAGTGTGAGTGTAAGTTTAGGCACATTATAGCAGTAGTGTGTATAGCGGAGTGTGAGTGCAGGAACATTATAGCAGCAGTGTGTTTAGCTGAGTGTGAGTGCAGGCACATTATAGCAGCAGTGTGTTTAGCTGAGTGTGAGTGCAGACACATTATAGCATCAGTGTGTATAGCTGAGTGTGAGTGCAGGCATATTATAGAAGGAATGGAGAGGATGGGAAACACAAGGGCTGACAGACTGTAGGGAGTATGAAGGAATGAGCAGGGCAGATGTGGGCACATACATGCAGCGCTCTCTGTACAGGGAGAGAGGGGTTACAGCTATGGAGAGATTACCTCCACAGTCCTGTCCCCTGATGTAAACCCCAGCCTGAAGTGGATCTGCTATGATTTGGAAGGTGAGGGAGACTTCCTGGGTCAGAGTACAGGGCTGTAGACCCCACTATGCAGACCATGTCCCTCCCCCACTCCCCCTCCCACCCAGTACAGGGAGCTCTTACACCAAAGCAATGCTCTTACACCAAGTTACTATTTTGAAAAACTGTGAGCTCTTCTTGCAAAACGCTCTCAATCCAAGTTACTCAACCAAGGTACCACTGTGTATATATTAGTCCATGAGGGCCACAAGCGGGAGATTTCATAAGGGTCTATGCAAAGGGCCAGGATTGGCTGCAGACGTCCATGTAACTAAAGGATGGACATTGGCATCAAATATGCTGGAGATCCTGAGAACGGACACAAAGACGGAAGATTGTGTGTGTGTATGTGTGTGTGTGTGTATGTGTGTGTGTGTGTATGTGTGTGTGTGTGTATGTGTGTGTGGGGGGGTTAACTATGGAGTTTTTTTTTTTTAATATCCTCAGAGTGAACATGTAACAATAAATAAATGGAAGCTTTCTATTCTTCCTGGGCTATGCTGTAACTGCAGTGAGCGCTGGCTGTGTCAGTACTCACTCCTCATCCAGTCCAATCTGACGTCCAAAGAACATCTCCAGCAGGCAGTGTAAGACCTCCGCACTTCCCTGATGGAGATACAACTGGTTGGCAAGAAGGGAGAAGCCGCTTTTCTTCAGGAAAACCTCCTTGTCCTCCTTAGACGCTCGATGGAAGTAGGCATTCAGCAGCTGCAAAACACAGAGCACCGGCGTGAGGAGAGGGCGCCCGGCCTGGGAAGAGGGCGCCCGGCGTGGGGAGAGGGAGCCCGGCCTGGGGAGAGGGCGCCCGGCCTGAGGAGAGGGCGCCCGGCCTGAGGAGAGGGCGCCCGGCCTGAGGAGAGTGTCCGGCGTGAGGAGAGGGCGTCCGGCGTGAGGAGAGGGCGTCCGGTGTGAGGAGAGGGCGTCCGGTGTGAGGAGAGGGCGCCCGGTGTGAGGAGAGGGCGCCCGGTGTGGGGAGATGGCGTCCGTTGTGGGGAGAGGGCGTCCGGTGTGAGGAGAGGGCGCCCGGCCTGGGAAGAGGGCGCCCGGCGTGGGGAGAGGGCGTCCGGCCTGGGAAGAGGGCGCCCGGCGTGGGGAGAGGGCGCCCGGCCTGGGAAGAGGGTGTCCGGCATGGGGAGAGGGCGTCCGTCGTGGGGAGAGGGCGTCCGTCGTGGGGAGAGGGCGTCCGGCGTGGGGAGAGGGCGTCCGGCGTGGGGAGAGGGCGTCCGGCGTGGGGAGAGGGCGCCCGGTGTGGGGAGAGGGCGCCCGGCCTAAGGAGAGGGTGTCCGGCCTAAGGAGAGGGCGCCTGGCCTAAGGAGAGGGTGTCCAGCCTAAGGAGAGGGTGTCCAGCCTAAGGAGAGGGCGCCCGGTGTGAAGAGAGGGTGTCCGGCGTGGGGAGAGGGCGCCCGGTGTGGGGAGAGGGCGCCCGGCCTAAGGAGAGGGTGTCCGGCCTAAGGAGAGGGCGCCCGGTGTGAAGAGAGGGTGTCCGGCGTGGGGAGAAAACATCCGTCATCGCATTTGCCATCGCATTGCCATTTCCCAGAGATCAGCAGGATTGGCAGATTCACCACTGGCGCCCCCTGTGCTCCTCACAGATGAGAGCAGGTTCACACTGAGCACATGTGACAGACAGGACAGAGTCTGGAGACGCCGCGGAGAACGGTCTGCTGCCTGTAACGTCCTTCAGCATAAGCGGTGTGGCAGGGGGTCAGTAATGGGGGGTGCATCTCTTTGGGGGGCGGCACAGCCCTCCATTAGGTAGTGAGACCCTCAGAGCCCTTGTGAGACCATATGCTGGTGCGGTTGGGGTTCCTCCTAATGCAGGACAATGCTAGACTCATGTGGCTGGAGCGTGGCAGCAGTTTCTACAAGATGGAGGCAGTGACGCAATGGACTGGCCGCCTGTTACCCTGAATCCCATTGAGCACATCGGGGACATCACGTCGCCTCCATCTACTGTCACATTGCAGCACAGACTGTCCAGCAGGAGTTGGCGGTGGCTTTAGTCCAGGTCTGGGAGGAGATATCTGAGAGTTCACTGAATGTTTTTGAGAAGTATATATATATATATATATATATATATATATATATATATATACATACACACACACACATATATACATACGCAGCACACAGGGCAGTAAGGGAATATATGAGAGAAGGTGCACTTAAAAGGCCGGCCTGGAGTTGAAGGGAGGTTGTCAGGTGGGTGCAGGCAGAGAGGTGACGGGGGGGGGGGGGGGGGGGGCGGCTGGTTACGCCGTCCAGCATGGTGCAGAGGGCGGAAGTTCAATCATGTGATCTAAGTCCATCAGCCTCACCTGTGGGTCCGGCCTTTATAGGTTTATGTATCTGATATACAGGGCACCTGCTGCATATACACATGTTCATATGTCTGTATATACTTTATATGATATATAGGGGGGGGGACACATTTAGTAATCGGGGTGCTGTCACCTATATAACGCAGTCAGTGATCAGGGTGCTGTCACCTATATAACGCTGTCAGTAAGGGAGCTGTCACCTATATAACACTGTCAGTAATTGCGGTGCTGTCACCTATATCCACTCATGGCCAAAAGTTTTGAGAATGACACAAATCTTCTATTTTCCCATGATCCTCTGCCCTCTGGTTGTTCTGTGTGTTTGTCAGATGTTTTTATCACATACATAAATATAATTACAATCATATTCTGAGTAACAGAAGCTTATACTGACAGCTAGATGAGTTACTGCAGCAAGTCTATAATATTTGCAGTTTCCAGGCCATGGACCCAAAATCTCTCTGTTTTGTTCCCTGAGCCATTTAGTTATCAGCTTTGCTTTATGGCAAGGTGCTCCATCATGCTGCAAAAGGCATTGTTGGTGGCCAAACTGCTCCTGGACGGTTGGGAGAAGTTGCTCTTGGAGACATTCTGGTCCCATTCTTTATTCATGGCCGTGTTTTTAGGCAAGACTGTGAGAGAGCCGATTCCCTTGGCCGAGAGGCACCCCCACACATGAATGGTTTCAGGATGCCGGTTACAGTTGGCATGAGACAAGACTGGTGGTAGCGCTCACCTCGTCTTCTCCCAATAAGCTGTTTTCCCGATGTCCCAAACAATCGGAAAGGGGATTCATCAGAGACAATGACTTTCCCCCAGTCCTCAGCAGTCCACTCCCTGGACCTTTCCCCCAGTCCTCAGCAGTCCGCTCCCTGGACCTTTCCCCCAGTCCTCAGCAGTCCGCTCCCTGAACCTTTCCCCCAGTCCTCAGCAGTCCACTCCCTGGACCTTTCCCCCAGTCCTCAGCAGTCCATTCCCTGCACCTTTCCCCCAGTCCTCAGCAGTCCACTCCCTGGACCTTTCCCCCAGTCCTCAGCAGTCCGCTCCCTGGACCTTTCCCCCAGTCCTCAGCAGTCCGCTCCCTGAACCTTTCCCCCAGTCCTCAGCAGTCCACTCCCTGGACCTTTCCCCCAGTCCTCAGCAGTCCATTCCCTGCACCTTTCCCCCAGTCCTCAGCAGTCCACTCCCTGGACCTTTCCCCCAGTCCTCAGCCGTCCGCTCCCTGGACCTTTCCCCCAGTCCTCAGCAGTCCGCTCCCTGGACCTTTCCCCCAGTCCTCAGCAGTCCGCTCCCTGGACCTTTCCCCCAGTCCTCAGCAGTCCCCTCCCTGGACCTTTCCCCCAGTCCTCAGCAGTCCACTCCCTGGACCTTTCCCCCAGTCCTCAGCAGTCCACTCCCTGGACCTTTCCCCCAGTCCTCAGCAGTCCGCTCCCTGGACCTTTCCCCCAGTCCTCAGCAGTCCCCTCCCTGGACCTTTCCCCCAGTCCTCAGCAGTCCACTCCCTGCACCTTTCCCCCAGTCCTCAGCAGTCCACTCCCTGTACCTTTCCCCCAGTCCTCAGCAGTCCGCTCCCTGGACCTTTCCCCCAGTCCTCAGCAGTCCATTCCCTGCACCTTTCCCCCAGTCCTCAGCAGTCCACTCCCTGTACCTTTCCCCCAGTCCTCAGCAGTCCGCTCCCTGCACCTTTCCCCCAGTCCTCAGCAGTCCGCTCCCTGTACCTTTCCCCCAGTCCTCAGCAGTCCACTCCCTGGAACTTTCCCCCAGTCCTCAGCAGTCCACTCCCTGGACCTTTCCCCCAGTCCTCAGCAGTCCACTCCCTGGACCTTTCCCCCAGTCCTCAGCAGTCCACTCCCTGGACCTTTCCCCCAGTCCTCAGCAGTCCACTCCCTGGACCTTTCCCCCAGTCCTCAGCAGTCCACTCCCTGGACCTTTCCCCCAGTCCTCAGCAGTCCACTCCCTGGACCTTTCCCCCAGTCCTCAGCAGTCCTCTCCCTGGACCTTTTGCAGAATATCAGTCTGTCCCTGATGTTCTTCTGGAGAGAAGCGGCTTCTTTGCTGCCCTCCATGAGACCAGGCCTTGCTCCAAGAGTCTCCGCAGCCTCACAGTGCACAGTGCAGATGCCCTCACACCTGCCTGCTGCCATTCCTGAGCAAGCTCTGCACTGCTGGTAGCCCCATCCCGCAGCTGACCACAGTTTTAAGAGACGGTCCTGGAGCTTGCTGGTCTTTCTTGGGCGCTCTGAAGCCTTTTTGCCAATAATGGAACCTCTCTCCTTGAAGTTCTTGATGATGCGATAGATTGGTGACTGAGGTGCAATCTTTCTAGCTGCGATACTCTTCCCTGTTCGGCCATTTTTGTGCAGTGCAATGATGACGGCACGTGTTTCTTTAGAGATAACCATGGTGACAGAAGAGAAACAATGATGCCAAACACCAGCCTCCTTTTAAAGTGTCCAGTGGTGTCATTCTTACTTAATCATGACAGATTGATCTCCAGCCCTGTCCTCATCAACACCCACACCTGTGCTAATGGAGCGATCACTGAAACAATGTTAGCTGGTCCTTGTAAGGCAGGGCTGCAATGATGTTGAAATGTGTTTTGGGGGATAAAGTTCATTTTCTAGGCAAATATTGACTGTACAAGTAATTGCTGTTAAGCTGATCCCTCTGTATCACATTCTGGAGTATATGCAAATTGCCATTTTAAAAACTGAAGCAGTAGACTTTGTAAAAATTTATATTTCTATCATTCTCAAAACTTTTGGCCATGACTGTATATGTCAGTAATCGGGGTTTGGGGTGCAGACACTGCTGATGTCGGGGTTCGGGGGACTGTGGAGAGCTCTGGATCTTCTGCCGCACCCCTGACCCCCCCCCGGCCGCGCTCTGTAACATAAATGACAGGGACCATAGGGACAGGGAGGGACTCTTACCCTCAGGACTCCTTGCTGGATGAGCGGAGACGGATGATTGACCAGCACGATCAGGACGTCCGCCTGGATGATCTCATGTAAGACGTCGGCCACCATGACATCGGGCATAGTGATTAGCACTCCGCACAGCAGTCCATACAGGCCGCAGCACACCAGGTGCATGCACTCATCCACCGACCTGCACAAGCACAAGAGTCCGTCAGAGCCATGGCCGAGCAACGGCAGAGAGATGAAGCCTACACCTAGGAAGCCCACCAGGAACAGGACCCACCGGACCATATAGTCAGGTGTGAACGCCCCCGTATACTCAGGTGTGGACGTGTAGGTGTGGTTTTTAGAGCACTGGGCTGACTTTTCATTGGGGTACAATCTGTTTTCCGCAGATAATTTGCACCTTAATGGAAGGGGGTCCGCTGTGCTGGGGGAGAGAATCCTAGAAGGGGTGGAGGGGTTTTTAAACTAGGGGTGTGGAGGGAGGACAATGTAGTATGTAATGTAGTGGCAGATAGGTTAGAGAGGGGACAGAACAATGAGGAGGGAGGAGAAGGGTCCTGTGGGGGGAGGATAAGAGCAGTGGATAGGGAGAAGGGTCCTGTGGGGGGAGGATAAGAGCAGTGGATAGGGAGAAGGGTCCTGTGGGGGGAGGATAAGAGCAGTGGATAGGGAGAAGGGTCCTGTGGGGGGGATAAGACCAGAGGATAGGGAGAAGGGTCCTGTGGGGGGTGTGGGGGGGGATAAGACCAGTGGATAGGGAGAAGGGTCCTGTGGGGGAGGATAAGATCAGTGGATAGGGAGAAGGGTCCTGTGGGGGGAGGATAAGAGCAGTGGATAGGGAGAAGGGTCCTGTGGGGGGGATAAGACCAGAGGATAGGGAGAAGGGTCCTGTGGGGGGTGTGGGGGGGGATAAGACCAGTGGATAGGGAGAAGGGTCCTGTGGGGGAGGATAAGATCAGTGGATAGGGAGAAGGGTCCTGTGGGGGGAGGATAAGAGCAGTGGATAGGGAGAAGGGTCCTGTGGGGGGGATAAGACCAGAGGATAGGGAGAAGGGTCCTGTGGGGGGAGGATAAGAGCAGTGGATAGGGAGAAGGGTCCTGTGGGGGAGGATAAGAGCAGTGGATAGGGAGAAGGGTCCTGTGGGGGGAGGATAAGAGCAGTGCATAGGGAGAAGGGTCCTGTGGGGGAGGATAAGAGCAGTGGATAGGGAGAAGGGTCCTGTGGGGGAGGATAAGAGCAGTGGATAAGGAGAAGGGTCCTGTGGGGGGGGATAAGAGCAGAGGATAGGGAGAAGGGTCCTGTGGGGGAGGATAAGAGCAGAGGATAGGGAGAAGGGTCCTGTGGGGGAGGATAAGAGCAGTGGATAGGGAGAAGGGTCCTGTGGGGGGAGGATAGGAGCAGTGGATAGGGAGAAGGGTCCTGTGGGGGAGGATAAGAGCAGTGGATAGGGAGATCCATATGTTGCGGATGAACAGTGAGGATGATTGTAGCCACAGCACAGTAATAAATCCCATTTCTTATAATGAAGGGGTTAAACTCGATGGTAATATAAAGTGTATGGTCACTAATGCCAGAAGTCTAGCAGCAAGATGGGGGAGCTGGAGGCCTGGGTGCTGGAGGAGTCCATTGATGTGGTTGCTGTGACTGAGACATGGCTGGACTCCTCACATGACTGGGCTGTCAATAGTCAGGGATTTACATTGTTCAGAAGGGAGGAGGAGTATGTCTGTATGGTATAAGGACAGGGTGGGCAGGAGGAGGAGTATGTCTGTATGGTATAAGGACAGGGTGGGCAGGAGGAGGAGGAGTATGTCTGTATGGTATAAGGACAGGGTGGGCAGAAGGGGAGGAGGAGTATGTCTGTATGGTATAAGGACAGGGTGGGCAGGAGGAGGAGTATGTCTGTATGGTATAAGGACAGGGTGGGCAGGAGGAGGAGTATGTCTGTATGGTGTAAGGAGAGGGTGGGCAGGAGGAGGAGTATGTCTGTATGGTATAAGGACAGGGTGGGCAGGTGGAGGAGTATGTCTGTATGGTATAAGGACAGGGTGGGCAGGGGGAGGAGGAGTATGTCTGTATGGTATAAGGACAGGGCGGGCAGGGGGAGGAGTATGTCTGTATGGTCTAAGGACAGGGTGGGCAGGGGGAGGAGTATGTCTGTATGGTATAAGGACAGGGTGGGCAGGGGGAGGAGGAGTATGTCTGTATGGTATAAGGACAGGGCGGGCAGGGGGAGGAGTATGTCTGTATGGTCTAAGGACAGGGTGGGCAGGGGGAGGAGGAGTATGTCTGTATGGTATAAGGACAGGGTGGGCAGGAGGAGGAGGAGTATGTCTGTATGGTATAAGGACAGGGTGGGCAGGAGGAGGAGTATGTCTGTATGGTATAAGGACAGGGTGGGCAGGGGGAGGAGGAGTATGTCTGTATGGTATAAGGACAGGGTGGGCAGGGGGAGGAGGAGTATGTCTGTATGGTATAAGGACAGGGTGGGCAGGGGGAGGAGTATGTCTGTATGGTATAAGGACAGGGTGGGCAGGAGGAGGAGTATGTCTGTATGTCAGAAATGATATTAAAGTGAGTGTAAAAGATGCAATAGTGGGAGATGACTGTGATGATGTGGAAGCATTATGGGTAGAACTACAGAAGGAGGTAAAGAGTGAAAAAATTATTCTTGGTGTAATCTATAGACCCCCCAACATTACTGAGGGTATAGATGGTCAGTTGAATAGACAAATAGGGTGGGCTGCCCGGGAGGGAACAGTAGTGGTAATGGGGGACCTCAACTACCCAGATATAGATTGGGGTCACGGTTCAGCTAAAACCACAAAGGGGGGGAATTTCTTAACCTCCTGCAGGATAATTTTCTGGGCCAGTTTGTGGAGGAGCCGACTAGAAGTGATGGCTGCCGGATCTGGTTATTTCTAACACCGCTGAGCTGGTTGGGGACGTCACTGTCCGTGAACACCTGGGGAATAGTCACCACAATATTGGGACTTTTAGCTTAAAGTGTAGAAAAGAAAAACATGTTGGGAGGGAAAAAACTCTTCATTTTAAAAGGGCCAATTTTCCTGGGTTACGGGCAGAACTTCAGGGCAATAGACTGGGAGCGGCTGCTGTCACATACGGATACAGCTAATACATGGGAAATCTGCTAATCCACATTACATAACTGTACGGCCAAATATATTCCTATGGGGAACAAATATAAAGGGTTAAAATCCAACATGGCGACAACCGAGGTTAGAAGGGCTATAAATGAGAAAATACAGATCAGAGGGGTCAGCTGTATACAGATCAGAGGGGTCAGCAGCTGTATACAGTACAGATCAGAGGGGTCAGCAGCTGTATACAGTACAGATCAGAGGGGTCAGCTGTATACAGTACAGATCAGAGGGGTCAGCTGTATACAGTACAGATCAGAGGGGTCAGCTGTATACAGATCAGAGGGGTCAGCTGTATACAGTTCAGATCAGAGGGGTCAGCTGTATACAGAACAGATCAGAGGGGTCAGCTGTATACAGTACAGATCAGAGGGGTCAGCTGTATACAGTACAGATCAGAGGGGTCAGCCGTATACAGAACAGATCAGAGGGGTCAGCCGTATACAGTACAGATCAGAGGGGTCAGCTGTATACAGTACAGATCAGAGGGGTCAGCTGTATACAGTACAGATCAGAGGGGGCAGCTATATACAGTACAGATCAGAGGGGTCGTCAGCTGTATACAGTACAGATCAGAGGGGTCAGCCGTATACAGTACAGATCAGAGGGATCAGCCGTATACAGTACAGATCAGAGGGGTCAGCTGTATACAGTACAGATCAGAGGGGTCAGCTGTATACAGTACAGATCAGAGGGATCAGCCGTATACAGTACAGATCAGAGGGGTCAGCTGTATACAGTACAGATCAGAGGGGTCAGCTGTATACAGTACAGATCAGAGGGGTCAGCCGTATACAGTACAGATCAGGGGGGTCAGCCGTATACAGTACAGATCAGAGGGGTCAGCTGTATACAGTACAGATCAGAGGGATCAGCCGTATACAGTACAGATCAGAGGGGTCAGCTGTATACAGTACAGATCAGAGGGGTCAGCTGTATACAGTACAGATCAGAGGGGTCAGCTGTATACAGATCAGAGGGGTCAGCCGTATACAGTACAGATCAGAGGGGGCAGCTATATACAGTACAGATAAGAGGGGTCGGCTGTATACAGTACAGATCAGAGGGGTCAGCTGTATACAGTACAGATCAGAGGGGTCAGCTGTATACAGTACAGATCAGAGGGGTCAGCTGTATACAGTACAGATCAGAGGGGTCAGCAGCTGTATACAGTACAGATCAGAGGGGTCAGCCGTATACAGTACAGATCAGAGGGGTCAGCCGTATACAGTACAGAGGGGTCAGCCGTATACAGTCCAGATCAGAGGGGTCAGCTGTATACAGATCAGAGGGGTCAGCCGTATACAGTACAGATCAGAGGGGTCAGCTGTATACAGTACAGATCAGAGGGGTCAGCTGTATACAGTACAGATCAGAGGGGTCAGCCGTATACAGTACAGATCAGAGGGATCAGCCGTATACAGTACAGATCAGAGGGGTCAGCAGCTGTATACAGTACAGATCAGAGGGGTCAGCTGTATACAGTACAGATCAGAGGGGTCAGCTGTATACAGTACAGATCAGAGGGGTCAGCCGTATACAGTACAGATCAGAGGGGTCAGCTGTATACAGTACAGATCAGAGGGGTCAGCCGTATACAGTACAGATCAGAGGGGTCAGCTGTATACAGTACAGATCAGAGGGGTCAGCTGTATACAGTACAGATCAGAGGGGTCAGCTGTATACAGTACAGATCAGAGGGGTCAGCCGTATACAGTACAGATCAGAGGGGTCAGCCGTATACAGTACAGATCAGAGGGATCAGCCGTATACAGTACAGATCAGAGGGGGCAGCTGTATACAGTACAGATCAGAGGGGTCAGCAGCTGTATACAGTACAGATCAGAGGGGTCAGCTGTATACAGTACAGATCAGAGGGGTCAGCTATATACAGTACAGATCAGAGGGGTCAGCTGTATACAGTACAGATCAGAGGGGTCAGCAGCTGTATACAGTACAGATCAGAGGGGTCAGCCGTATACAGTACAGATCAGAGGGGTCAGCCGTATACAGTACAGATCAGAGGGGTCAGCCGTATACAGTACAGATCAGAGGGATCAGCCGTATACAGTACAGATCAGAGGGGTCAGCTGTATACAGTACAGATCAGAGGGGTCAGCTGTATACAGTACAGATCAGAGGGGTCAGCCGTATACAGTACAGATCAGAGGGGTCAGCCGTATACAGTACAGATCAGAGGGGTCAGCCGTATACAGTACAGATCAGAGGGGTCAGCCGTATACAGTACAGATCAGAGGGGTCAGCCGTATACAGTACAGATCAGAGGGGTCAGCCGTATACAGTACAGATCAGAGGGGTCAGCCGTATACAGTACAGATCAGAGGGGTCAGCCGTATACAGTACAGATCAGAGGGGTCAGCTGTATACAGTACAGATCAGAGGGATCAGCCGTATACAGTACAGATCAGAGGGGGCAGCTGTATACAGTACGGATCAGAGGGGTCAGCAGCTGTATACAGTACAGATCAGAGGGGTCAGCTGTATACAGTACAGATCAGAGGGGTCAGCTGTATACAGTACAGATCAGAGGGGTCAGCTGTATACAGTACAGATCAGAGGGGTCAGCTGTATACAGTACAGATCAGAGGGGTCAGCCGTATACAGTACAGATCAGAGGGGGCAGCTGTATACAGTACAGATCAGAGGGGTCAGCTGTATACAGTACAGATCAGAGGGGTCAGCTGTATACAGTACAGATCAGAGGGGTCAGCTGTATACAGTACAGATCAGAGGGGGCAGCCGTATACAGTACAGATCAGGGGGGTCAGCCGTATACAGTACAGATCAGAGGGGTCAGCTGTATACAGTACAGATCAGAGGGGTCAGCTGTATACAGTACAGATCAGAGGGGTCAGCTGTATACAGTGCAGATCAGAGGGGTCAGCTGTATACAGTACAGATCAGAGGGGTCAGCTGTATACAGATCAGAGGGGTCAGCTGTAGCATTTAAACATTACAAAGAAGTCAACAAAACCTGTAAAAATGTAATAAAAGCAGCAAAAATTCACAATAAAAGGCAGGGGCTATAGATAGCAAAAGAAACCCCAAAAAATTCTTCAAATATATTAATGCAAAAACCCAAGGTCAGAGCATGTAGGACCCCTAAATAATGGTGACGGGGAGGTAATAACTGGGGATCAGGAGAAAGCTGAATGGCTTCTTCAGTTCTGTATATACAAAAGAGGATGGAGCTGTGGTGGGTGGGGCCAGTACTGAGGTGGGCGGGGCCAGTACTGAGGTGGGTGGGGCCAGTACTGAGGTGGGCGGGGCCAGTGCTGCTAACACATGTAATGTACTGGACTGGTTTACTATAGATATGGTCCAAGATAAATTAAACAAACTCAATATAACCAAAGCTCCAGGGCCTGATGGATTGCACCCCAGAGTTCTTAGGGAACTCAGTTCTGTAATTTCTCTACCCTTGTATGAAATATTCCGTGATTCTTTGCTTACTGGTATTGTGCCGAGGGACTGGCGTAAGGCAAATGTAATGCCGATCTTCAAAAAGGGCTCTAGGACTTCCCCAGGTAACTACAGACCTGTAAGCTTAACGTCCATTGTGGGGAAACTATTTGAGGGGCTTATAAGGGACTACATCCAGGAATATATAGGAGGTAATAGTATATAAGGGACTACATCCAGGAATATATAGGGGGTAATAGTATATAAGGGACTGACTACATCCAGGAATATATAGGGGGTAATAGTATATAAGAGACTACATCCAGGAATATATAGGGGGTAATAGTATATAAGGGACTACATCCAGGAATATATAGGGGCAATAGTATATAAGGGACTATATCCAGGAATATATAGGGGGTAATAGTATATAAGGGACTACATCCAGGAATATATAGGGTAATAGTATATAAGGGACTACATCCAGGAATATATAGGGGGTAATAGTATATAAGGGACTACATCCAGGAATATATAGGGGTAATAGTATATAAGGGACTACATCCAGGAATATATAGGGGGGTAATAGTATATAAGGGACTACATCCAGGAATATATAGGGGTAATAGTATATAAGGGACTACATCCAGGAATATATAGGGGTAATAGTATATAAGAGACTACATCCAGGAATATATAGGGGGTAATAGTATATAGGTGACTACATCCAGGAATATATAGGGGTAATAGTATATAGGTGACTACATCCAGGAATATATAGGGGGTAATAGTATATAAGGGACTACATCCAGGAATATATAGGGGGTAATAGTATATAAGAGACTACATCCAGGAATATGTAGTGGCTAATAGTATATAGGGGACTACATCCAGGAATATATAGGGGTAATAGTATATAAGGGACTACATCCAGGAATATATAGGGGTAATAGTATATAAGGGACTACATCCAGGAATATGTAGTGGCTAATAGTATATAGGGGACTACATCCAGGAATATATAGGGGTAATAGTATATAAGGGACTACATCCAGGAATATATAGGGGTAATAGTATATAAGGGACTACATCCAGGAATATATAGGGGTAATAGTATATAAGGGACTACATCCAGGAATATATAGGGGTAATAGTATATAAGTGATAACCAGCATGGTTTTACTAAGGACAGAAGCTGTCAAACCAACCTAATATGTTTCTATGAAGAGGTAAGTAGAAGCCTGGATGGGGGGGGGCGGCTGTGGATATAGTGTACCTGGATTTTGCAAAAGCGTTTGACACAGTTCCTCATGGACGTCTGATGGGTAAGTTAAAGTCTATTGGTTTGGAAAATTTAATGTGTAACTGGATTGAAAACTGGCTTAATAATCGTACCCAGAGAGTGGTGGTCAATGATTCCTACTCCGAATGGTCCCCGGTAATAAGTGGTAGACCAAAATAATATAAATGCATATGTATAGAACCTATCACCCCTCCCCCTTCCCTGTATGTATAGCACCTATCACCCCTCCCCCTTCCCTGTATGTATAGTACTATCACCCCTCCCCCTCCCCTGTATGTATAGCACCTATCACCCCTCCCCCTTCCCTGTATGTATAGTACTATCACCCCTCCCCCTTCCCTTTATGTATAGAACCTATCACCCCTCCCCCTCCCCTGTATGTATAGTACTATCACCCCTCCCCCTTCCTGTATGTATAGAGCCTATCACCCCTCCCCCTTCCCTGTATGTATAGTACTATCACCCCTCCCCCTTCCCTGTATGTATAGCACCTATCACCCCTCCCCCTTCCCTGTATGTATAGCACCTATCACCCCTCCCCCTTCCCTGTATGTATAGTACTATCACCCCTCCCCCTTCCCTTTATGTATAGAACCTATCACCCCTCCCCCTTCCCTGTATGTATAGTACCTATCACCCCTCCCCCCTTCCCTGTATGTATAGAAGCTATCACCCCTCCCCCTTCCCTTTATGTATAGCACCTATCACCCCTCCCCCTTCCCTGTATGTATAGAACCTATCACCCCTCCCCCTTCCCTGTATCCATCCCCTCCTTGGTTGAACTTGATTGACATTTGTCTTTTTTTAACCGTATTAACTATGTAACTATGTAACTACATAAATGCCCCCGTATAGTCAGGGGTGGTCGTAAAAAATGCCCCCCGTATAGTCAGGGGTGGACGTAAAAAATGCCCCCCGTATAGTCAGGGGTGGACGTGTAAATGCCCCCGTATAGTCAGGGGTGGACGTGTAAATGCCCCCTCATAGTCAGGTGTGGACGTGTAAATGCCCCCGTATAGTCGGGGGTGGACGTGTGAATACCCCCTTATAGTCAGGTGTGGACGTGTAAATGCCCCTGTATAGTCAGGTGTGGACGTGTAAATGCCCCCCGTATAGTCAGGTGTGGACGTGTAAATGCCCCCCTGTATAGTCAGGGGTGGACGTGTGAATACCCCCGTATAGTCAGGTGTGGACGTGTAAATGCCCCCTTATAGTCAGGTGTGGACATGTAAATGCCCCCGCATAGTCAGGTGTGGACGTGTAAATGCCCCCCATATAGTCAGGTGTGGACGTGTAAATGCCCCCCGTATAGTCAGGTGTGGACGTGTAAATGCCCCCCTGTATAGTCAGGGGTGGACGTGTGAATACCCCCGTATAGTCAGGGGTGGACGTGTAAATGCCCCCGTATAGTCAGGGGTGGACGTGTAAATGCCCCCTTATAGTCAGGTGTGGACGTGTAAATGCCCCCTTATAGTCAGGGGTGGACGAGTAAATGCCCCCGCATAGTCAGGGGTGGACGTGTAAATGCCCCCCCCCCCCCCCCCCCCGTACAGTCAGGTGTGGACGTGTAAATGCCCCCGTATAGTCAGGTGTGGACGTGTGAATACCCCCGTATAGTCAGGTGTGGACGTGTAAATGCCCCCGCATAGTCAGGGGTGGACGTGTAAATGCCCCCGCATAGTCAGGGGTGGACGTGTAAATGCCCCCGTATAGTCAGGGGTGGACGAGTAAATGCCCCCGCATAGTCAGGGGTGGACGTGTAAATGCCCCCCCCCCCCCCGTATAGTCAGGTGTGGACGTGTAAATGCCCCCGTATAGTCAGGTGTGGACGTGTGAATACCCCCGTATAGTCAGGTGTGGACGTGTAAATGCCCCCGTATAGTCAGGGGTGGACGTGTAAATGCCCCCGTATTGTCAGGGGTGGACGTGTAAATGCCCCCGTATAGTCAGGGGTGGACGTGTAAATGCCCCCGTAT